>NC_084735.1:67893842-68252592 GCF_033978785.1 Entelurus aequoreus | reverse complement strand
TGGGGTGACTCTGTGGAATCGATTGCATAAAGAAATCAAACATAGCAATATCATAATTAAATTTACAAACTACATTTGATTAAATGATGAGTGTTTATTTTATTTCTTATTATTTTTATGTTTTTTGCGTATTCATGGATGTATTTATTTACAGTATGTATTATGTCATATACTCAAAATACTTTGTACTATATTATAATGTATACTATAATATATACAACATTAATTTTGTTAAATAAGGTCATCATGTCTTCTGTTGTTGATAAAGAATCAGATTATTATATCTACCATATTTTTTTGCATTATAAATCGCAGTGTTTTTCATAGTTTGGCCGTGGGTGCGACATATACTCCGGAGCGACTTATGTGTGAAATTATTAACACATTACCGTAAAATATAAAATAATATTAATTATCTCATTCGCGTAAGAGACGATGCAAATGGCAGCAATCGTCACACACACGTCAGCAATTGTCACTCACACGTCAACCAATAAGAATTCGGCGGGGGAGGGTCATGGCAGAAGTGCATTGTGGGTCTAACTGCTAACTGCTATATGCTATATGCTACTGCCGTAGCTATTAAAATGGATCACATCAACATTGGCGGTAACTTATAAAAACTGAGAAGGACTGAACAAAAATGGCACCGAAAAAGAAATCATATACTGCAGATTACAAGCTGGACGTAGTGAAATATGCAGCAGAGAACGGCAATCGAGCAGCAGAAAGAAAGGACATACCAGAGGCGACACCGGGGAGGAAGATTTCATCGGATTTAGCGATCGGGTGTGACAGATTGTTTGGTAAACGTATAGCATGTTCTATATGTTATAGTTATTTGAATGACTCTTGCCATGATGTGTTGCATTAACATACCAGGCACGTTCTCAGTTGGTTATTTGTGCGTCATATGGCGTACACTTATTCAGCCTGTTGTTCACTATTCTTTATTTATTTTAAATTGCCTTTCAAATGTCTATTCTTGGTGTTGGATTTTATCAAATACATTTCCCCCAAAAATGCCGTACCCATATCCGCAGCAGGTCTCCAAGGTGAACAGCCTCTGGCATGTCAGTGCGACATATATATGTTTTTTTCCTTCTTTGTTGTGCATTTTCGGCCGGTGCGACGTATACTCCGGAGCGACTTATAGTCCGAAAAATACGGTAAGTGATGGGGCTGGACATTATAAGCGCTTGCTTCTTCCTGGTCCTTTTCGGACACATACCATCTTATTTTCTTTTTTTATTTACCTTGTTAAAATTGTATAGATGGAGACTATTTTTGATTGCTGTGATCAAAATAAAGAATACGTTTAAAGTTAGTTATTCTTTTACGACGCTAACTGCAACAGTATTCACAGGGGGATCCCTCAAGTCCACACTCCCCTTTAAGTGCTTCAATCAGATCTTCTTTGATTTGTTTATATTTTAAGATGACAACAATGATACAGACCATGCCAAAGCTGGACTATCTTCATTTAGATCAGCACCTTATTAAACTTCTTCATAGAATTACTTCTTTATAGACTTCTCTAAAAGTAAAATCAAGTCCACCTTTTGTTATACTCCCCCAACTACATTATTGATGGGCAGATTGACAAAAGTGTCACAAAAGTTCATATTGTGGGAAATCGGTTAGGTTTATGTTAAGCAAATATACTCACTAACAAATTGTACCTGATTAAAATATACAATATTTTTGTATAATAGAGTTCATACATAGTGGAGGTGCACTAATGCGAACCACATCTACAATGAACCTACTTTTAAATGTCTATCAGGGCTCATTTTGATGTACTAAATATTGAGACAGAGCTTATGTGAACACATGCAAGTTTCCATCTGCTCAGCACTGCACACTGCGCCTCGTGGACACATCTGACATGTATGACAAACCTCTACATGTTGGTGTCAAATGGATGTCCGTGTAGTGTCATGATGCTGTGCGTCAGCGGTGCCATGCAGCACTATCAAACATGGCTGACTAAACGTGACATCTAAAGAGGGTTCAGGTTGAGACGCATCTGCCTTCAAGGCACTCATGTAGGGGATATCGAGTGTTGGAGGGAGATAACGCAGGTTTGCATCCATTTTTCATGTCACTCCCAGGCATACATGTCAAGTGCATGGCATCACCCTTCCCCAAGACAAGACACAATGTGTGTGATGTTCTTGCATATTGTGTCTTATGTGATACATAGCTGTGAATATTTTGCAGGCTATTCCTCTCATACAATTAGTCATGTACAGTATATTGACCTTGGACCGGACTGAACTGGTAAGCAGTAAGAGTCACGATTCATTGTGTTAAGACGACTTTGAACATGTGACAAACCCTCTTCTTTTTAAGACCCATTCTTAGAAAAATATTTTTCCAGGTGGTCTCTGTGTGGGTGCTGCGTTTCTACAGGTCACCGGCATATGTGAGTGACAGGAAGAGGGGGCGGAGTTGGTCCTTTACATATATATACAAATCTGGACACCGCCCAACCTGTTTTCTGTCCAGTGTTTTCCCACCATCATATACTGTACATATAGCGGCCCTAAATAATTTAAAAAAAATGTTTTTAAAGATTTTGCAATACAGGAAAGTAACACTTCACCTTCCAGAAGATATATGAGCTGCCATCTCCTGCCAATAATGTTCCACTGAAACATTGACTATGTTCTCAGAGTTTGAGGCTGGGGAAACAGGCTTCTGCACAGTTCTAACAGACTTGCTTAGGAGTACAAAGTTAGCGGTCATCTTCGTTTCCACAGAGTTTGGTGACTATATGCCTGTAAGTAGAAATACATTTGCTGTTTCATGCCAATTTTGGTCTGTAAAGTCTTGTATGTTTGTATGGGTTTAAAATGATTCTGATGCAAATTTCTGTTAGCCTGAAAATGGGGCTGTCCATTGTATCGTAGGATTAAGATAGCGGGATAAGAGCCCACCAGGTTCTGTCTGAGGTCCTTTCCATAGAGGGAGTTTTTCCTTGCCTCCGTCGCCAAGTGCTTGCTTACGTAGATTTAATTTGGTTTACTTTCATTTAAACCAAATTTGCTTGACCTAACCCCACTGCCCTACATTTTTGAGTGTTTTCTAAGGAAACACAAATTCATAAAAATATTTTAAAAAGTGTTGAGTCTTATATTCTAACCAATATGATATATAGTGTAAATATTTTTTTCAGAAAAAAAAACCTTTTGTCTGAGATTGTATATATATACTAGTTCAGCCATACAGTAGACCCACGGGGGCTTAAACACCACCAAGTACTTCAAATGAAAATAGTGGTGCAATTAGTGATTAAATTCAATCCACTGACTTGTGATGCACTTTGCTCCATCACGCTATGTCTGCTTACGTGATTGGTAGTTTAGAGGTAAAGCTGGCTAATTATAAACCCTCGGTATCTGCGCAATTTGACAGCTGGAGTAGCGAATGTGTGAGATCAGAGCTTGTTTGAAGATGAAGTTTGGTTATGGTAGTGGTGGCTGGCCTCAAAAATGACTGTATGCTTTGTGTGTGTCTGTAGATCTAACATGAATTTAAAGCCTCATCTAAGCCTTCAGAATCAAGATTATTCCCTACGTGAATTTTGTCACATTTTAAGGAGTATACACATTTTATAGTGTGTATTAAAAAAAGACTGTAAATAAAATATCAGCAAAGTAAAATGAATATATGACCATGCCACAAAGATGCTGATACGCTGCGAAAATACTGCAGTCACTTCAAGAATGAAAGCAAGGTCATGATAATAAAAAAAGTAATAGTGCCACGTTATTTTTGTAATGAAGAATCATTTTGTAACTGCATGTTGAAAAAACAGAATAATCCAAAAAATAGCAAAGTATAGTCCAGTACCTTTTAGTTAATCCATAAATTTAATATGTATATGCTTTGGTATTGCATTTCATTCAAGTCGTGATCTGTTATTGTGTGGCTGTCCCGCCCGACTTATTAGTATGCAGTTATTCCACTCTGTCTCTATGCAGCTATGAATGACAAATGGCATAATGTCTGCCATGTCAAAGAGAAACAGAAGATTTATAAGGCAGGACATTTTTAAAGATAATGTGGACGAGACCTGTCGTTTGTGTAACAGTTTATTTTGTTATTGTATAATTAGTATACGACTACCTTGGGTGTTTCATACAGTGCTTTCTGAAATACTACACACGATATGGCGTACATGAGTTGTAGTTTTAGGGCCTGATCTACTGGGATCCCAAATAAAAAGTGCTAAATAGCGTGTGGAAACAAAACAATTGCAAGTACTATTAGCGTTGTGACTGCACAATTTAAAAAAAAAAAAGTTGTGCAGACCGCCTTATTTAAATTAGGTTTTTGCATGTACCACTGCACTATGGAGATATTAAACATGTGGTGTTTTGCTATGTTGTGGGACATGAAGCACACAACTATAACCTGTGGCATAGATTTATTGATATATCAATACAAATGCCATATGAAAAAAGATTTTAAATCATACACCTGAGTCATCCAGCAGCTATAAAATGGTGTTGCTGAATAGGCTATATGGGTCTATAATTTTTTTATTTCTCACGGTCAAAATATGTTGACACGTGCATCCAGTTGTGCGTAACTGTGGTAGTTTGCATGTACCTTCCAAATATGCTAATTATAGACCCAAAAACAGGGGCCACAAACTGATTCAGGTTTAAGAAATCACATTGCGGCTGCTAAATGATTACATGTGCATGTCCTCGTCCGAGTACTGTGGGAGCTCTGATAATCTGCATATATTCTAAGTATCCATTTAGGCAAACACTAAATGGAATATGCTCGCTACTTTGCTCATTTAAGAGACGCAATTATCGGCACACAAACTTAGATCAGCTGTGCGTTCGCTATCAAGTCTGCATATGTTTTTAAAAAGACGCAAACCTTTAGTAGATCAGTCCCTTAGTGTCTTCAATTCAGCTAAAACAGCCGATATCTTCCTATAGGGGTGTGTGAAAGACAGGCCGGTTCCCATTGATGTGCAGAACCATTCATCAAGCGTTACGGAGTATTGAGCATCTTCTCCTTGCTCTGACTCTTTTCAAATGACATCATGATGTATATTTTACGCTGGTGGAGAGGAGGGCCCCACCCTGCTGTCTGACAGCGTGAAAGAAGTGAGCCACTTGTCTTCTCTCTACATAAAAAAACAGACCTCTATACCATTTGTATATACAACTAGCGATGCAAAAAAATGGCCACCACATAAAAACTATAGAGGGTCTTGAAAGTCATTAAAGAAGCTTGAGCTATCTTGTTTTAGTTTACATATTTACAGTATATTGCAGGGGTAGGGAACCAATGGCTCGGGAGCCAGATGTGGCTCCTTTGTTGACTACATCTGGCTCCCGGATAAATCTTAGCGCATTAAAACATTTTGATGTATTTTAATCCATCAATCCGTTCTCTACAGCTTGATTACAGGCCAAGGTTTGGCTCCAGCTTTCCTGCGAGTTTCAGCCAATCACAGCTACACGTGTTGTGAGGTCAATCAAATATTCAGCTCGATAGTTTATAAAACCCCTTTTGAAAAGAAGATGGCGAAAATAAAACAAAGATTGCGAGTACCATAGATTTCAAGACCAAGGGACATAGGAATTTGCCTTGGTGGAAGAGCAGGTTCTGGTGTGTCTAATATGCAATAATAACATTTCTTTAATTAAATGGCCAAATGTGAATCGCAAATTGTTGCATTAGAAGTAAGAAGAATTCTATTTATTATTGGTTCGCTTTAGTATAACAATGTTATTATGAAGAATGCAATTATTATACTCTAAAATTGTTTGTCTTAAAACAGCACACATTTAGTGGTATTGAATGTTAAAAATATCATATGGCTCCCACGGAAATACACATTAAAAATAATGTCATGGTTCTTTCAGCCAAAAAGGTTCATGGCCCCTGGTCTATAGTCTAGTCTAGAGATGTATACATGCAAAATAGCAACACAGAGCTTTTCTTCCTGTCACTCACACCCCAGTGACCTGGAAAGGTGCACCAGCGATACAAGATTAGCAAATAGGGAATGAATTATGATTACGATATGATTTAGTTGTGATCAAGCAGAGTTATCAAATGAATGTTGAGCAGCTAGGAAATAAAATAAAACATAATTGCAATCCAGGTTCTAGTAGTTTGACCAATCTATCTATGAGCATCAACTGATGGATCCTGCTTGAATGAGAACCAAAACATATTTTAAGACAAACAGAACGACCTAATTGCGATCAATTGAATGCCCTGAGAATATACAATGGCCTGCATGAATAAAAAATACCCATAGACATATATCCAGGGAGGATTTGTACTCAGGTC
This sequence comes from Entelurus aequoreus, assembly GCF_033978785.1. NCBI lineage: Eukaryota > Metazoa > Chordata > Actinopteri > Syngnathiformes > Syngnathidae > Entelurus > Entelurus aequoreus. The sequence continues at coordinate 68,246,259 of NC_084735.1, read as the reverse complement.
AATGTGGTTATGGTTCTGCACTTCGGAACTATACAAGCAGGATAGCTCCACCCACCCTGTAGTACGGATCAATTATTTCTGAGTACCGTATTGCTTGCCATGTTAAGGGCTGATACCAATTTACAGGGCTGAGGAGCCTCTGTTCAGTTTTTTTCCCTTTCATCTGTTGCCAAAGTGCTTGCTCATGTGGGGTTCTGTTTGTTTTTTTTAACATATGAAGAGCATGGTCTTGGATGTTTGATTCTGACTAAACAAGTGGAAAATCAGCATCTACCTCCGATGTCAGGCCTCAGTTTGTTGTCGTATCCGTCTAGCAAGCCGTTGAGGATATGCGTGACGTCACTCTCGTATACCTTGGGGGTCAGCACCCACGTCTTGTTGGTTACCTCATCATCATCATCGGTTTGAAAGGAGCTGCGATGAGAAGAAAAATGCATGCAATCAGTTGTTTTGTTTCGAGGGACAGCAATGCAGTTCTTCCATATTCATGGTTTCTCTAATGGAGATGTATGAGGACCAAGAAAAGACACAATGTCCCATTTTATAAATATAGTGGCCATTCTGCAGTCAATTGCAGGTACCACACATACCTTCACTGTTTGCTGCCTTAAGGCCTGAATGATGACCTCCACGTAAACTTTCATTGACTCTACTAGAAGATAGCAAAGTGGCTGAATTATTTGTCATATCTTAAATATGGTTGGAAGGCTTCTAGGAGTCCTGCAAGGACAATTTTCTCAAATACTTCTTCACTTCGCCGAATGAAAAGGTAATAACATCTCAAGAGCCTGTGGCCACAAATGTCACCACAGCAAAGGAGTAAATATGTGGGTTTTGCTTTCATGTTTTTTCTCAGACAGGTGTGATGTTGTTAAATTACATATCCAGAATTGAGGGCTTCTGGTTTTTATAATTGTAATCATATTCAGTACACACAATCTATACAAATAGCCTCCCAAGAACCATTTGGTTTTGGTCTCTTTTGTCCGAGTTAAACATAGCCCTGTTTTGCAAAACGCAAATTTGGGCTGAGCAACTAATCAAAAAATAATTGAAACCGACAATTAGTTTTCAACCAATGGAAAATGTTCCTGTCAATTATTTTTACACCCAAATGCATGAAGGCTGCCAGAAACCCAGCAGAAGAAGTAGCAGTCATGTATCACTGCCCGATTCAGTCATGGACTAAAACTGAAACACACAACGACGTGAGTACGGTAGCTTGTACCCTAAATGAATTCAGTGTTAGTTGTTTGGACAGACTTTGTCTACAATAAAGATTGTGTTGACCAAACATTTGAGTATTAGTTGAGAGTGAAATAATACTGCATTAACTGAAATCCAGATACAGGTTTCAATTAATCGTGATTTGGATTTTTGCCATAAACGACCAGTCTAAACACACATGTTCATTGCAGAGGACACTTGTTCTCAGGAGGTTGTATAGCAGTATTGAAGTACAAAGGTTAATGCATTATTTGTCACTTCCTGTGAACCTTTATTTGTTTACACATACAGTATATCCTGAAAAATTGGTACATAAAGGGTTCATATTATGATGATTTAAAAGTAGGTCAGTGATGAGATCAATGCATACGCAGTACAAAAATGAGTGAGGAGACTCCGACTGGCGTGCTCGCTGGCAAGTTTTACTTCAAAATACAGCCTGAAAGATCTTTAGATAAAACTGTTAAGTTTTGTGCAAATAAATGGCATGCATTAAAGTAAAAAAAAATCAAGTAACACAATAACAAATCAAACCTCTTGAATCCAATGCAATACAAAAGCATATACGGTACATCTTAAATTGTTGGATTAATTGCATTTGTGTACAAATATTGGAGTCTTTTCTTCAGCAAAGTTTAACTCTGCAATAATAATTGTGCAGCCCTATTTAAATCAATTCTTTGTGGTCTACATAACATGTAATGGTGGTGCTTTGGTCAAAATGTTGCATAGATTTTGTTTCACAGACCTTCTGACTGTCTCTTCGGAATGTGCCGTTTTGTGGGCAATCTTATTTACGTGCCATCAGCCATGTTGTAGTTTTTAAAACTTCCACTTCTACAGGCAGATACCAGTTAGAACAATGCAACAGCCAAGGATTTGTAGCATGCATGTGCATGTACAAGTCAGTCTGCCCTACAACAAGAGGCTAGAGAAAAAGAAGGAACTTATTGACTGCAACTGAATAAAAACAACTGACTCACGCAAAGCTCCCCGGGTAAACCTCTACCATACGTGGAGAAATACGTCACTAAAGTCTCAAATTCCAAACCTCACGCTTCAATGGTTTGATTTCAAATTTCATGGGCTTATGCGGATCCCAAATACCCAAAAACAACAGGTAAGAAAAGTTGGTTTTGCATAATAGGGCCCAGAAAATCCACACATTTATCTGCCTGTGCCTTTTACACGGAACACGAAAAACTTGATTTTGCAAAAACTTTCACACAGCGCTCTGGCATCCCGTAATCAGATAATTACCTTTGTGGAGACATCAGCACCATCATCTGGTGTGACGTATACTATACTTCTCAGATAGTAACAATTGCTCACAACAGGAACCCTATTATGCACTTCCCATGTAGCCCTTTTTAACAGAAATCTTGCAAAATGCTGCATCAGAGGTGGAACTGTAGAGCTTATATTTACTCGTCGGTGCCTTTTATGCAGAACCCTGAGAAGCAGGATATGTTAATATTGACTTCGGCACCACATCAGATGTGATTCCAAACCTTCTTTTTGGACGGCATCAGTTGCTTACAAAGCAAGAGGGTCTTGGGCGTTGAACTGCAAACACCTTTCTTCCAGCATTCCCATGTACTGTACACTTCATCTTCCTATTTTGCATTGGTGCAGTTAAAAAGAGGAAAGCACCAAAAAATAGCCTGCATTTTTTACCTTCGATTAAATAAAACCTATTTGAATCCTTAACCATGAGAACTTTGCTGTTTTTATACACAATATTCATGAATGAGTTCAACATTACAGCATTTTAACAGAAACCCAGTTCTTATGTATGTGGGTTCCTCAATATAAAACATACATTTGTGGCTGAATATGCTCAACAGAAGTTAATGCCTCGGTGTATAAACTGCAAAGAAGACGAGTGAAAATGTAATCAGATGCACATAAAGACACACACACACACACACACACACACAAACACACGCACACACATGCTCACCACACACACACAGGTGACCAAAATAGATGTTTCAATTGTTGCATCTCCAGTAAACACTGAAGGAGAGCAGGGGAAAGGGTTGATAGCGTAAAGCAGGGGTGTCCAAAGTGTTTCCACTGAGGGCCGTAAATTGAAAAATGAAAGCATGCGGGGGGCCATTTTGATATTTTTCATTTTCAAACCATAACAAAATATATGGATTTTTGTTTTACCTTTAGGGCTCCCGGGGACCATAAAGGGTCTCAGTCATTAAAATGTTAAAAATAAGTCAAATTATGTTTTTTTTTTAATTATTTAACGCTTACAGTACATCTCTACATCAACTTCAGGTTGATATGTAATAAATAAATTTAAAAAAAATGGTTTTATGCCTTTTTTGTCATAGACAACTTTGTTTTTTATAGTAAAAATTAAATATGCAGTATTTAGTAATTAGAACCATAAAATATCAATAATGCAGGACACCATTGATTTTAATTCACTATTATTTTTTTGAGTAATCACAGTGTAAAGATAAATACAATCCTACTCCAAAAGGTGCCCCACTCATAAATTGATACATTTGTATTATTTTATTTTTTTTAAACTTTCAACACTTAAGTTACGAGATCAACTTCAGATATATCTGTCGATTTTGCATTTAAACTATTATTTTGTTTGTTTTATGGTCTTTTGTAAAATAAAACTTTGATGTTTTTATATGGCAACCACACAATATATGCAATATTTTTTCCACATAAAACATTTTAAAGTAAAGTTTTTGAAGTAATTGGAGCCTTGAAAATAATTAATTATAACATTGATTTTTTTTGTAATTATTATTTTTTTGAGCAATGGCAAAAAAACCAAAAAAAACCAGCCTGCATGACAGCTTTGTGTCAACATTGCAACTTTTTCTCATTAGATTTCACCTAATTCCACTTTTTTAAATGTTTTTTAGAATTTTTGCAATAGCATTTTCAGAATGTGTGGCGGGCCGGTAAGCAATTAGCTGCGGGCCGCAAATGGCCCCCGGGCCGCACTTTGGATACCGCTGACGTAAAGACCCAACTTTGAACAAGATATGATCTTTCTTTAAGCAAGGCTTTGGGGGCTAGGAAAGGAAACAAGGCTTCTGGATGAAATAATAAAGAAAGAGGAGGGGCAGGGGGGAGAGACCTGATAGTGTTCCCATGTTGCGAGGCTGAGAGCCATGAATAACAGTTTCACCTGCACTCTTCCTTAGATTGCCTTAAGAGCCATCATGTGCCATCCATTTCCACTTCCACACACCAGTGACTTAGCATTAAATCTTAATTATATTACTCAGGTGGCCCCTTTTGAAAAATCTCTTACCCAGTTGGATAAAAAATAAGGACTAGCTGTCACCAGCCTCAGGTTGCTGATCAACTTTTGATTCCTTCCGTTTTTGTAGCTATTTTTCCTTTAGGATGTAATGGAAACAGAAATAATCAATCAAATGGTCGCCCTCATAAACCTTTTTTAACTGTAGAGGTGATTTGAAGTGGAATTCCTAATTAGCACGTTGAAAAATAATTGCTGTACAGTTAATAATAAAGATTAAAAGGTTGTGATGGTGGCCTTGGGCCAATAACAAATTCTGCTGGATAATAAATTGTCCCAAAAATTATTGCAGATGAACAAAATTATTGTCAGCATCACGGCGTGGCGAAGTTGGTAGAGTGGCCGTGCCAGCAATCGGAGGGTTGCTGGTTACTGGGGTTCAATCCCCACCTTCTACCATCCTAGTCACGTCTGTTGTGTCCTTGGGCAAGACACTTCACCCTTGCTCCTGATGGCTGCTGGTTAGCGCCTTGCATGGCAGCTCCCGCCATCAATGTGTGTGTGAATGGGTGAATGTGGAAATAGTGTCAAAGCGCTTTGAGTACCTTGAAGGTAGAAAAGCGCTATACAAGTATAACCCATTGATCATTTAATTTGAGACCGAATTAAACACTAATGTTATCATAACATATGATATTATTTATGCAATTAACCATATCAAAATCAATAAACTTGTATTTCTCATTACTGTTTCTTCCATAGTTAAAGGAAAGTCAAAAAATGTAAATTATCTTAAATAAGTAGACATACAATGAAAATAAAATGTACTCAATCTTTTTTCCAAAAATGACACTTCAATGAATATAAAACATCTTGCAGTACAGTTTTTACCCAGTTGGAAAAATTGTGTCGGGTGTTTTTTAATTTTTTTGTTGCCATCACTTTCCAACGAATTCCGCATAGTGGCTTGTTCGTCCGTGTTGATGGTCTCATCTTGGTTATTTGTTTTTAAAGTGGAAAACATTCCAAAACTGGACATTAAGTTTTGCGATCATCTATTTTCCTCCTAATGTTATCTTGCGGTGCTTTCACTTGCAGCAACGAGAAAGGCTCTGTCTGTGCTTTCATCCATCCATTTGGTGGTGCTGGACCCTATCCCAGCTGCAGGGCGAAAGGCGGGGTACACCCTGGACAAGTCACCACCTCATCGCAGGGCCAACACAGCAACATTCACACTCGCATTCACACACTGGGGCCAATTTAGTGTTGCTCCCATGCAGTCGGGGAGAACGTGCAAATTCAACACAGAAAGACCCTGAGCCCGGGCATTGAACCCAGGACCTTCGTATTGTGAGGCACACGCACTAACCCCTGTTTCACCGTGCTGCCTTGTTGGTGCATCATCTGTGTGTAAGTTAACGGCTTTGGTACCACCCTCCGAGACAAAGATTGCGGTTGACTGACAAGAAGATTCACTCTGTTCATTTAACACTACCATTGAACAAGCGCCCTCAGGTGCTGAGCGCAATGCATAGAGTGAACCCTCTTTGTTCCCTGTTTGAAAGCGAGACAAGAAAAAACACCCAAGGACATGGCAATTTATCAATGCTGGCAAAATGATCAGGTTTATTTCATATATCGTTATCGGTCCATGCCTACGTGACGTAACAGCTAAACTATTATCATGTTGCACAAAAGCAAAATAAAAATCTAATCTGATGTACATAGTTAATTGTTTTATCCTTGTCTAACTGAGGTTTCACAAGAATTTATGACATATTTTCTACAAGTATTTGTCAATTTCGCATGAACTTACTGTTGTTTGACTTTTCCACTAAATCTATGTGTTAGGGTTGTCCCGATACCATTATGTTGGTACCAGTACCGGTACCTAAAAAAAATGTCAATATTACCTTTATTTTAACAGAAAATATTATGATACATTAAACATACATTTCTTATTGCAATCAAAAAATAATTGTGGCATTAAATAAGATAGTGAACGTACTAGACAACTTCTCTTTTAATAGTAAGTAAGCAAACAAAGGCTCCTAATTTGGTTGCTGGCATATGCAGTAACATATTGTGTAACATTCTATTATTTTGTCAAAATTATGAGGGACAAGTGGTAGATAACTGATTATTCATCTACTGTTAATACCTGCTTACTTTCTGTTTTAACTTGTTCTATCTAAACTTCTGTTAGAATGTAATAATCGCTTATTCTTCTGTTTGATACATCACACAAGTTTGGGGTGATACTACACATTTTGGTAATAATCCAATACCAATGAGATATAAGGTCATACAATGGTCGTAATGAAAGTTCTTCTGTATCCAGGGACATATTTCAAGGGTTTATGAACAATAAAAAAATGACAAAAGATTTTGTGATAGTAAACATATTGATGTAATCATTGTAGTATCGACTATGTACGCCTCTTGTACTTGGTATTGTAACAGTCGATGTATGTGTGGACTCAACCGTGGCATTTAGCTATTCCTCGACCTGCGGAGGGTGATCTTGTAAGAAACGTAGTTTATGTGTTGCCATGGCTGTAAGGATTCGATATTTAGAAGTTGCCAAAACACAACTGATGGACATTAGCCGCTAGATCATCATCATCAGCCATTGTCAGTCCACTGCTGGACAAAAGCCTCAGCATGTTTCTGCCATAGTGAACGATCTCTAGCTGCTCCCTGCCACTGCACTGTTCCCCAATATTTGTCTATTTCATCTCGCCATCTCAATCTTTGTCTTCCTCTATTTCTGCTCCCATCCATGGGTCTCCATGATGTCATTAGGGAAGTCCATCTATTATCTGTTCTCCTACTGATATGTCCAGCCCACTTCCACTTACTTAAATTGATAGTTCTCATAATGTATTGGACTTGCGTTTGTTTTCTCACCAATTCATTTGTTTTTCTGTCTTTATATGTGATTCCGAGCATATTTCTTTCCATGTTGTGTTGTGCTGCTGCTATTTTCTTTTCCATTTTATTTGACAATGCCCAGGTTTCAGCTCCATATGTCATGGTTGGTAACACGCATTGATTAAAGACCTTTCTTTTTAGGTTTAACGGTATTTCTCCTCTCATGACGTTGCTCAATTTTCCATATTGGCACCAGCCCAATCTGATTCTCCTCCCTATCTCCTGTTCTTGACTCTTTTCTTTCAGGCTAAATCTCTGCCCCAGAGCCGCTAGATAGCGAACGGCTAACAATAGCAAGAGCTAAACACTGTTTGCAGAGCGGCACTTCAATGTTTATTGCTTTAATTTTATTGTTAGTTTTTAAGCCAATATGTGTCCTTTTTCTCTTTTCTATCTCAGCACTGTTACTGCATAAAGTACTCTGCGTTTGCGCTGCCTAACATGCGCCTTTGCTCGTTTTACCAGCAATGTCATGCCGTCATGTCGGGGGGAAAAAAAGTACCGGTATTTTTCAAAAGCAGTATAGTACTGTTTTTAATTTATTAGTACCGCTGTACTTTATTAGTACCGGTATACCGTAAAACCGTGTGTTTCCCACCTAGGCCTTCAGTGATGTCCGACTTCAATAATTACCTCTCAAAATACCATAATTTATATCACCACATGACCATTGCTGGAGAAATACCATACAGAAACACATTTACGCCATACTGGTGTCATGGCGTGAACTATGGCAGGGTTTGTTTTCCCGAGATGCAAAGAAATTGGAGCGGACATGGCTTGGAAGTAAATACATTATTTAATTTTACTATAAACTACAAAAAAAAAGGTACAAACAAAAGGCGCGCACAAGGTGGAAATACAACTTCACTATGAAAACAAAATTAGCACAAAGGCAGAACTATGGACATAAAACAAATAAACACTTACTGTGACCAGAAAGAACGGCATGAACTCTGATATCAGGTAACATGAGTAGCATGGGTATCATCAGATAAACAGGGGTAATGTTGCCAGGCTGACTTCCTGGCAACTATCGGCTTAAACAATACAGACATGATTGACAACAGGTGCGCGAGTGAAACGTGAAACAGGTGAATCTAATGGTCGTCATGGTGACAAGGCAAGGGAGTGAAAACAGGAACTAAAAAGTGTCCAAAAACCAAGCAGAACATAACTAAACAAAACATGATCACATACCTGCCAGAGCATCCCCCCTTAAGGACAGATACCAGATGTCCAAAAAAAACGACCAATAGTCATGGGAGGGTGGAGGGGGACTTGGCGGTGGGTCGCCAGACCAAGTGTTCCCGTATCCGCGTAGAACACCGCTGCACCTGACGAGGTGGGCGACCCGAGAACGGCCACATCCGTGGCCGACGAGGAGGTCGGCGCACTTGGCGTGGCGGACGCCCAGGTAATGGCCACATTTGTGGCCGACGAGGAGGTGGACGCACTTGGCGTGGCGGACGACCAGGGAGCGGCCACATCCGGGGTCGACGGGGAGGTGGGCGCGTCGTCGTCGTCGTGGCAGGCGTGGAAGCTGTGTGTGTCGTCTTCGTGGCAGGCGTGAAAGAAGCAGATGAAGCAGGCGCGGGTGCAGCAGACGAAGCAGGCATCGAAGCAGCAGACGAAGCAGGCATGGAAGCAGCAGACGAAGCAGGCGTGGGTGCAGCAGCAGACAAAGCTTGGCTTGGGTCTTGGCGTGGTGGGTCTTGGCATGGTGGGTCTTGGCGTGGTGGGTCTTGGCTTGGTGCTTGGCTGCGTGGAGCTGCTACGTGCGGCACTTGGAGGCGTGGAGCTGCTACGGGCGGAACTTGGCGGCGTGGAGCAGCTACGGGCGGCACTTGGCGGCGTGGAGCAGCTACGGGCGGAACTTGGCGGCGTGGAGCAGCTACGGGCGGCACTTGGCGGCGTGGAGCAGCTACGGGCGGCACTTGGCGGCGTGGAGCAGCTACGGGCAGCACATGGCGGTGTTGGTGTTTATCGTTGTCCGGCATGAAATTAGTTCAACGCCTACGCAACATAACAACCCCTGCTTTGTGTGTCACACCGTTGCCTACACAGTGCCATTAGTCACTTTGTAGTGACTGACAAATATCTATCTCGAATCTAATGCTACTTTTATAGTCCAATATTATATTATTTTCAACCATTTTAAAGAAGTTCCACATTTGTTGTCCACAATAAAGACTAGATGCTGGACATATACATTATGTTCCTTTTGATTATTGTTTAGTAAGTGTAACCAACAAAAATGTTTACAATTTGGACCGCATGAAGTTTTTCATTTTATTATTTCAATTCTTATTTATGATACATGTTAAAAGTTGTAATCATGTTGGTGAGCTTTTTTGAAGTTCACAGCAAGCAGAAAATGTTTTGTTTATTTCAATTGTTTCCCTAAATTAGGCATTGAGGTTATAAAGTGTGTATTATCTGATTACTCAATTAATAAAAGTAACTAATAAATAGATTACTTGACTACTAAATAATTAATAGCTGCAGCCCTTACACACAGTAATTATGCACTTGTCCAAAGTAATATATGCCGTATTGCCATGTATCCTATACAACAACATAATATTAAGGAGGAGGACATAGGGCCACAAACATTAGCATCACAAGCATCGCTACATTAGCTACAGTGCTTACAATATTGTCACATTTTACTGGCAATCATGCTGGATTAATGTACACTTGCCATGCTTGTAGCTGACTGTAAGATAGTTAATATACTTTGTTTTTAAGATGTGCAGTGAGGCCTGTAAATTAATAAAGCCCTTTGTGAAATGGTGGGTGTATACACAGGGCAGGCTTATCTAGATAGTAGCTAATCAGAAGGAGCCTCTTCCAAAAGAGGAGCAAGCAAGTTAGGAAGATGATGCATCGTTTGGTGCTCGTAAACACGTTACTGTTAAAACATAATTCAAATGTAATTATGACATAATTATTTTTTTTTAAAACGACCTCAATTGGGTCAGCATCGCTCTATACTTAACTGACCTCTGGCAGGTAAAGCCGGGCTATTTATGGACTTTAGACTACATCTGTCATGTCTGTGTTCATGTTTTTGTTTGGCCATGTGCTGTTTTGTTTTTTGGACACTTCCTTAGTTCCTGGTTTCACTTCCTGGTTTTGTTTGTCACCATAGCAACCATTAGTTTCACCTGTTCCACGTTTGGACTCACACACACCTGTCTCACGTTTTCACAGTCATGTCATGCACCTGTTCACAGTTAGTCACGCACCTGTTTTCACTTTTCATGTCACTATATAGGCTTTTCTGTTTCTGTTGTTCGTGCTGGCTACATCACCCATTCATGCCATGTCCACAGTTCCTTGTCACGTTAGTTCTTGTTTCATCTCTTGTCACGTAAGTTTTTGTTTGTTTAATGTTCATAGTTCTCCGCCATTGTGCGCGCCTTTTGTTTTCCTAGTCAAGTTTTTTACCTCCGCTGTGAGCGTCTTTTGTTTGTACCTTTTGTTTGAGTTTATAGTAATAATTAAATATGTCTTTACCTGCACGCCACGTCCGTTCCAATTCTTTTGCACCACGGGAGAGCAAACCACGCCAAAGACCAAGTTATGACGGATGTAGCCAGCACGAGAGCTCTCCCGCAAAAAAATGGGACAATTTTGACGACGTAACGTGGGAGGTCCTGCGCGCCATGGAAGCCGAGACACTCCGCCATTCCCCCATGGAGCGCAGGGATCTCATGTGGGGTCCGACCGGCAAACTGGTGCCGATCAGCTCCCTTTGGTCCGAGGATGGCGCTGCGTCACCGCAGTCCCGGAAGCGCCGCTCCCAACGAAGGACGTCAGGGAGGGCTTCCACAAGCATTGGAAAGGACGCATCGTTCCCGCAAGCTCCTCCCCCTCCGGGCGGAAACGAGCTGCAGCCAGCCCGGCTTCCCCAGGACGACGTCACGCCGCTGCCAGTGGGTGACGTCATGGATTTTTTTCCCCTGAACTCTTTTTCTTGTCAGCCACATCCAACCAAAGACTCTAAATCCATGATTAAATATTACCAAGACATGTTTTTAGAAATCAGATCCTGTCAATCACAGTCACCCAATTTTCATGCCCCGCCCCCCAGGACTCATGCCACGCCCAAGTCAGAAATTTTTTTTTCACCCACAAAAGCCCAGGTGGGGGGGAACGAAAGACCTTTTGGACAATTTAGAGGGGAGGATTCTGCCCTCCTCCTGAACCCCCTCCGCCCACCCCAAAAGACGGTTCCAGACCGCGGGGAGCGCGTCTGGGATCCGCTCCTTGAGGGGGGGGCTAGGGCTGGGAATTGTTCAGGTGGGGTGGGTCAGCATCGTCACGCCAAGCCACAGCCTCCAGCACGACCACCACCACCTGTCTTTCGACCTGCCAAGCCACAGCCACCAGCACGACCCCCACCACCAGTCTTTCGTCACGCCAAGCCACAGCTTCCAGCACGACCTCCACCACCTGTCTTTCGACCTGCCAAGCCACAGCCACCAGCACGGCCGCCACCACCAGTTTTTCGACCATGCCAAGATCCACCTGCTCCACGCCCAGCTCCACGCCAAGCGCCACCAGTACCTGCTCCACGCCAAGCGCCACCAGTACCTGCTCCACGCCAAGCGCCACCAGTACCTGCTCCACGCCAAGCGCCACCAGTACCTGCTCCACGCCAAGCACCACCAGTACCTGTTCCACGCCAAGCGCCACCAGTACCTGCTCCACGCCAAGCGCCACCAGTACCTGCTCCACGCCAAGCGCCACCAGTACCTGCTCCACGCCAAGCGCCACCAGTACCTGCTCCACGCCAAGCGCCACCAGTACCTGCTCCACGTCAAGCGCCACCAGTACCTGCTCCACGCCAAGCGCTGCCCGTCGCAGTCCCACGCCGCCAAGTGCCGCCCGTCGCAGCCCCACGCCGCCAAGTGCCGCCAGTCGCAGCCCCACGCCGCCAAGTGCCGCCAGTCGCAGCCCCACGCCGCCAAGTGCCGCCCGTGGCTGCCCCACGCCGCCAAGTGCCGCCCGTGGCTGCCCCACGCCGCCAAGTGCCGCCCGTGGCTGCCCCACGCCGCCAAGTGCCGCCCGTGGCTGCCCCACGCCGCCAAGTGCCGCCCGTGGCTGCCCCACGCCGCCAAGTGCCGCCCGTGGCTGCCCCACGCCGCCAAGTGCCGCCCGTGGCTGTCCCACGCCAAGACCAAAGCCAAGACCAAGACCCGCCAAGTGACCAAGACCAAGACCCGCCAAGTGACCCAAACCAAGACCAAGTCCAAGCACAGCCACACCAAGACCAAGTCCTAGACCAACTACGCCAAGACCAAGACCAACCACGCCGAGTCCAAGACCAAGACCAACCACGCCAAGTCCAAGACCAAGACCAACCACGCCAAGACCAAGTCCAAGACCAAGACCCAGACCCTCGCCAAGACCAAGACCAAGACCCATGCCAAGACCAAGACCCTCGTCAAGACCCGCCACGCCAAGCTTCGCCGCCTGACGCACCACGCCAAGCTTCGCCGCCTGACGCACCACGCCAAGCTTCGCCGCCTGCCACGACAACGCGCCCACCTCCTCGTCGGCCAAGGATGTGGCCTTTCCATGGGCGTCCGCCACGCCAGGTGCGCCGACCTCCTCGTCTGCCACGAATGTGGCCATTCCCAGGTCGCCCACCTCGTCAGGTTCAGCGGCGGTCTACCCGCCGCCGCCACCTGACTCTGCCCCGGTGGATTCGGGGACACCTGGTCTGGCGACCCACCGCCATGTCCCCCTCCCCCCCTCCCATGACTCTTGATCCTGTTTTTTGTTTTTGGACATCTGGGATCTGTCCGTAAGGGGGGGGTTCTGTCATGTCTGTGTTCATGTTTTTGTTTGGCCATGTGCTGTTTTGTTTTTTGGACACTTCCTTAGTTCCTGGTTTCACTTCCTGGTTTTGTTTGTCACCATAGCAACCATTAGTTTCACCTGTTCCACGTTTGGACTCACACACACCTGTCTCACGTTTTCACAGTCATGTCATGCACCTGTTCACAGTTAGTCACGCACCTGTTTTCACTTTTCATGTCACTATATAGGCTTTTCTGTTTCTGTTGTTCGTGCTGGCTACATCATACATTCATGCCATGTCCACAGTTCCTTGTCACGTTAGTTCTTGTTTCATCTCTTGTCACGTAAGTTTTTGTTTGTTTAATGTTCATAGTTCTCCGCCATTGTGCGCGCCTTTTGTTTTCCTAGTCAAGTTTTTTACCTCCGCTGTGAGCGTCTTTTGTTTGTACCTTTTGTTTGAGTTTATAGTAATAATTAAATATGTCTTTACCTGCACGCCACGTCCGTTCCAATTCTTTTGCACCACGGGAGAGCAATCCACGCCAAAGACCCAGTCTTGACTACATCTTACTGGGCAGTAGGTATACATGCATATCCTGATATAATTCAATACGACTACATCAACAGTCTCAGTTTTGACGGACAGTGTCAAGAAGGCATTAATGTAACAATATGTTTTCATGTCCAAAACTATTTATCTACACCCACAAAAGTCAAGACCAAGAGGGCTGAGACAGCAGGGACTGACACAAGTGAGAAAACAAAGCCATCTCACTTTTGAGTTTATTGCCACGTCAACGAGGGCGACTAGTCATCTCAGACCTCTGACGAGTCATCTTGAGCTCTGACCCTAGAATTATCAGACAATCACTATGACCTCAATACCTCGCGGATGAACACTTTTGGAATAAAAAAAACAAAACAAAGTGGCAGAGTCATCTCCTATTTTGTCTTGTCAAACGTTGCCATTCTAGGAGGGTTGACGTCTATATAGTGAGAAGAATTATGAGACGTGCAAATGATGATCATTATGGAGACAGAATGTTAGATTTGTGCACATTAACGCAACAGTTCAAGTGATCACAATAGGCTCGCATAAGGGAATGAATGGGACTTAATGCAATGGCTCACATACTTTGAATAAATATATTGATATACTTCCAATGTAGACATTGATGGTTTTTAATACCCTTATATACGGTAGTAGATAAAATTGGTTCCCAAAATAACAGTGCGCTGCAGAGTCAAACTATACTCATTATGCAATAATTGTTGTAACAGCTTTGTACAGGTGTACCTAATGTGTTCTTACTGTATACTTTTCTGGTGGCAGCATAGAAAAATAAGAAATACTAATACAACTCCAGCTGTACATTAGAAGAAAAAATTTAACATATATTGTTTTAAATACCTACTGTGAGAGACTACAAGCCTGAGGTGAGCTGATGACTGAAATCCTCAAAAATACACAGGGATTTATGTATTTTGAGATAGTACAATACAATATAAAAATCAGCATGCCAGAAAATCTATTTTGGAATTGTCATAATGGTCTTGTAAATATTTTTTACAAATAATTTTGATTAGGAGCAGCACTGTGTTACAGGGGTTAGTGCTGGTGCCTCACAATAAGAAGGTCCTAGGTTCAATCCCCGGGCTTGGGATCTTTCTGTGTGGAGTTTGCATGTTCTCGTCGTGACTGCGTGGGTACTTTGCCTTCCTCCCACCTCCTAAGACATGCACCTGGGTATAGGTTGTTTGGCAACACTAAATTGGCCCTAGTGTGTGAATGTAAGCATGAATGTTGTCTATCTGTGTTGGCCCTGCGATAAGGTGGTGACTTGTTCAGGGTCAACCCCGCCTTTCGCCCGAATACAGCTGGGATAGGCTATCCCAGCCACCCCCAAAACCCCGAGAGGGACAAGCGGTAAAAAATGGATAGATGGCATTTTGATTAGGGATTTTATTTGTATATAAATGTATAAATGTGCTTTTAAATGTTTAATATTGTTTGAAGTACCTCTCAAATTAAATGGTTTAGACCAGGGGTTCACAACTCATGTCAACCTGGGACCCTCAATGCATTGTCAAATGAAGCATTTTTAAAACAGTCTTGGTCATCCTTTTCAATATAAATACATCGAACAAAAATACACACTCAAGGGCGACAACTCATAATAGATCAAAGCGATCAATTTGATTGGAAAACATCCTTGATTTATATTATGTTCTTTATAATCCAGACCCCATAGACTGCCCTGAAGTTTAAATACACAAACATAAAAGTATTTTCCCTAAAATACACATTAAAGCTATGTGTTCTGATTCCTTTATTAATCGAACAAACCAATCAATAGTTGGCTCGATTAGTAGACTAATCGATAGATGCAGCTCTAAAACACACGATACATAATGATGTCTATAACGTGCATTTCAGGGTACATTATTAAGGAAATGAGGCGGGACATGATAACTACATCCACAAAATATATTATAAAATCAAAGTAAACATCAACATTGCACTAAGTAAGTACACCCCTCCTGAGAGACAGCATCCTCTGAAGTGGGCATTTGTATTTAGCATACCGGGGCGTTATTTTTCCAAAATGTGTAATTATTTGTAACAAACCAAAGAAATAGACAAAGAACGATATAGCCACTGCAGAGAACACTAGGTCTTAGGGGAAAAAACCGTGGTTAGGCACGGCTATGTGTTTAATATTTTGATCACATTTTTGTCTAGCTGTCTAAAACCAACTCAGAATGGGGTCTATGATCAACTTTAGGGTCCCAACCCACCATTTGAGAATCCCTGATTTCCATGAATTTATAATGGGATAGAAGACAGTAGGGGTTTGGGATGGAACGGTTTATGACTCTCAACGGAATCGCGGACATGATCACGTAATAATCAAATAAAAACAGAATCCACTGTTAAACGAGAAATATCACGTAAATGTACATAAATGTGACTGGAATGCTGTCATCATGAGGAGTAGGAACATTTATACCCAAAACACTCAACCGCCCCCTCCCAATATACACAATGT
This sequence comes from Entelurus aequoreus, assembly GCF_033978785.1. Lineage (NCBI taxonomy): Eukaryota > Metazoa > Chordata > Actinopteri > Syngnathiformes > Syngnathidae > Entelurus > Entelurus aequoreus. The sequence goes on along the minus strand of NC_084735.1, from coordinate 68,229,987 downwards.
CGAAATGGACAGCTAAAACACCTGCTAAGTCTGCGGACAAACTACAAAGCTAATGCTCCCCAGGACAAACCATACACCTGCAACATATCTCGTCTGCTTGTGTTGATGTAGACGAAAACACCGATGCACGTTCAATGTACAGCCACTTGGGAGGCAGTCCTCAATCATCTCCACTAAAAAACATAGCAGCTGTCAAGCGCCCTTGAGAACAGCTGTACACTTCCAACTTCCACAATAAGTGTATGTCCTCTCGGAAGGTCATGACAAAAAATAATGCATGCCTGATAAAAAGTGGCCAAAAATAAGCTTCCACTTTTCTTTGGATATGCCATACAGAGTACATGCAACAAATTAGCATTGGCGATTTTACATGGCAATTTCAACAACTCCAAAAGTGGCAATCAAAACTACAACTAAAATGCACGTTACGATCAAACAGCTGGTGTGCAGTAAGTACAAAACTTACAATATAAACAGTTTGTGGGGCTCAACATAAGACAAGACTGGCACATTCAACTTAATGCCATTAGACTACTTTCTGACTATGGCAACATAACTACAGTGGGTAAGGTTGTACTTTTGCCTCATTCCTGTGAGAATACTGCGTGTGACAGAAGCATTAAGAAATGGGACTATACGAAACTAGCTGCTGTGGGCTCATACAACCACTAGGTAGCAGATGTGAGCAGATAATATTGTATCATATTTTTGTCTTTCAGACTTATCAGGTCTTATCAGGTCGGGAGTCTAGTCTTCACACATTCTTCACACACGCTTACAAACAACAACCTTACCAACTGTAGTACAAACTGAAATAAATACATACTTGCAAATGAGTAGGGCTGGGCGATATGGCTGGAAACTGAATTAGGATATATAAGTGTTTTATATCAGTCAGTATCAATTAATTATTTATATTTTTTATTACCTATCGAAAATAAGGACGAGGCGAAAAATATATTAAATGTGAACATTTTTATTTAAAATGTAATCTTTCTTTGATTATAATCCCTCAGCCATCATTTTCTTCTAATTTAGTAGTTCTAAAATCACATTAAACACTGAACAATAACTTCTTAAAATTAAGGTGCAAAAATAAGGAATATGTAAGATATACTTAATAAAGTGTAACACACAGGGTTATCATGATACCAATATTTTGGTACTGGTACACTACCAAAATGTATTTTGTTAATTGTTGATACTTTTCGATACTTTTCTGTTTTAACATGTTCCGTCTACACTTGTGTTAAAATGTAATAAACACTTTTTTTTCCATTGTTTGGATACTTTACATTAGTTTTGGATGATACCACACATTTGGGTATCGATCAGATACCCATTTGTTACATTATAATACATTGGTTATAATTAAAGTCCTCATGTGTATAGGGAAATATTTCCTGAGTTTATAAACATAATATAAATAAAAGAAAACGAAAAATGATTTTGTGATGATAAAAAATATCGATGTAATCATAGTAGTATCGACTAGATACGCCCTTGTACTTGGTATCACTACAAAGGATGTCAGGTGTATATCCACCCATGGTGTTTGTTTACATTGTAGAGCGCGAGCTGGTTAGCGGTGACGCCGGTTAGCTATTGCAGTGTTTCCCATAAACTGCCAAGATACCTGTGGCGGTGGGGGCGTGGCTATGGGCGTGGTCACCATGACATCATCGAGTAATTTGCATAATTTACTACAATGATACGATTTTCTCTAAAAAGGCTCAAAAAATTCATACTTACTAATTAATAATAACAGTTTTGTTTTAAACGTCCATCCATCCATCCATCCATCCATTTTACAATATAATTACAACACTTTATGTACATATTTATATACAGATTTGAACAATAAGTTATTCACTGAAATATATTTATTAATTGTGGTTCATACAAAAAATATATTTTATAAAATATAAAAGCTAAAATGTCTCTTAAAGCTCTGCCCCTTTAATTAGTGCATAATAAATAATTTAACTTTAGCCTACTACTACAACCATATTATTTACCAGCAACATAAAGTGAAACAGAGGCAGAGGTGTCCTGCCACAGTCAGTAACAAATAAACAGAAAACAGTAGTGGTCAAATACAAATAAGGCAACAAGAGAACTATCCTACACTTCTCTTTTGTAAAGTAAATCTGAACAGCCTATATGGGCATCTACATCAACTATATGATTTGCCTGAGAAGCTGGACAGGACAGCTTTTTTTATTTTTTTTTATTTGTGGCGGACGTAATTCTTTCGTGGTGGGCCGCCACAAATAAATGAATGTGTGGGAAACACTGTATTGTATCCTCCTATGGTGTGGAGTGAAGCATGTTTAGCTATTCCTCAACCTGCAGGGATGATACTTGTAAGAAACATACTTTATTTGTCGCCATGGAGGCGAGTATTATTGATTTAGAAGTAGCTAAAACACTGCCGACGGCAGATGGACGTTAGCCGCTAGCTAGCTAGCCATATTTTAAAGCACCTCTTGCAGAGCGGCGTTTTAGTGTTATAGCTTCACCTTTATCATTAGTTTATTTAAGCCAAAATGCGTCCATTGTCCCTTTTGTTTACACACTGGGTCTGCCTGTAAGTACTCCGTGATTGTGCGTTGCCGAACATGCTCCTACGGCGCGCCGTCATGCCCGTTAAGAAAAAAAGGGAACCGGTCATTTTTAGAGGCGGTATAGTACCGTTTATGATTCATTAATATCACGTAACTTAACTAGTACCGGTTACCATACATGTTCTCCCCGTGACTGCGTGGGTTCCTTCCGGGTACTCCGGCTTCCTCCCACCCCCAAAAACACGCACCTGGGGATAGGTTGATTGGCAACACTAAATTGACCCTAATGCAGCGTTTCTCAAAGTGTGGGGCGCGCCCCACTGGTGGGGAATAGAGACATGACAGGTGGGGCGTGAGGAACGGGAGGAAATTTCACTTTACTTTTTTTTTTTTTTAAATTATATTCTTAGATATTTTTTTTTACTATGCTTTCATTTTCTATACACACTGTAAATCACTTTGTGATTCTGTCTGTGGAATCCGCTATATAAATAAATGTAAATTACTTATTTTTCCTGTAGACTTTAAATTTCTAGGTAGGAGCGCAAGTTTGACAGAGATAGCAACAGTAACTAATGGGGGCGGGGCTAAGCGGAAGCTCTGTGAATGGCGAGTCACTGTGCGAGGATTTGCTGATTTGCAAATACATAAAAAATAGAGCCACTGCTGATGAGCTGTTCGAGATAATGGACAGTTTCCTCAAAGAACACAACCTTAAATGGGAAAACTGTGTGGGCTTTTGCTCTGATGGCGCACAGGCCATGGCAGGGTAAAGAAACGGGCTGCAGGCTCTAATTAAGAGGGTTGCGCCAAATGCGCATTGGACACACTGTGTGTCATTCACCGGGAAGCACTCGCGTCAAGCCAGCTCAGCCCCGAACTCAATGAGGTTTTAACAGTGGCAGTGTCAAGCCTGCAACCCCGATTTGAAAAGCTGTGCAGTGCAAAACAGGCTCATTGCAGCCACTAATGCTGGAGTACTGTAAAACTCATGTTCACTTGCAGGGGCGCCGAAAAGGGGGGGGTAAAGGAGACGGATTCTAGGGGCCCATGATGGAGGGGGGCCCAGAGAGGCCCCTAATGATGATTAAATTATAATACAGAAAAAATAATGACACTAAGTTATTAACTAACATATAATCACACATGTTTTATTTTCCATGTCCTGGTAACAATACCTTTATTTGTTTTGGAAGCATCAACACCTGCAGGGCCCTCCCTTCCCCCCCTCTATTTACGTAAAGTGGTTCAGTCCGACTGGATCAGCTGCAGGTAGAGCACCGACGATTTGTCACAGACAGACAGCGCCACAGCGGGCAAAGCGGAGGAGACAGCAGTATGCCTCAAAAATCAGGCAGCCAAAAAAGAAAGAAAAATAAAATAAGAGAGGAGAAGGAGTTGAAGGGTCGACGATATGTCACCCAATATTTCCCAAAAAAAGGTGGGTTTGTTAGTTGTGGTGGAAAGTTATGCATATTAACTTTGTCCCTGTCTGTGGTAATAAGCTAGCTCACTTTTCTCACCATGTTAGCTCAAGAAAACTCTGGATTTTTACATTTTACTGTTATATTAGTTAAATAATCAATCCAGTCAAACATTTATCAAGCTGTTCTTATTCAATAATAGTTGATCTCCCCTCTGTCAAAATGATGCCTCATTCTGAACGGAGTCAAGTGCACCAGCAGCAGCTGTCTGTCAGCCCCCAAATCCCCCTGCCCCTGAATCAGCCCCAGTGCCCCCACATGAGGAAGGAGGTGAGCAGCTGTGTGTGTTGAAATAATAATAATAAAAATAATAATTATAATAATAATAATATAATACAAAATATAATACATTTTACCACAGTCTCAAGAATCAGTGGTGCAGCAAATAAATGACTCAAAATTAATTCCATTGTATTCAGAATACCATTAAAATGCATAATTGTATGTAAAATAGCATCAAAAAATGTTGCCGCTGTGTTGGGGGCCCTGTAAAGATTCTTTTCATGGGGCCCAAAATCCCTAGCGGCGCCCCTGTTCACTCACCCTGTCTTGCCAAAATGCATAGCTCCTCCTATTTTTTTGCAAAGATTGCAAAGTGGCACTTTTATTTTATTTATTATTATGCATCAAGTTATTTGATTTATTATTGAACTTGAAGCAAGTTATAACACTTTTATTTTATTTATTATTGAACTTGATGCAAGTTATAACACTTTTATTTGATTTATTATTGAACTTGATGCAAGTTATAACAATTTTTTTGATTTATTATTGAACTTGATGCAAGTTATAACACTTTTGATTTATTATTGAACTTGATGCAAGTTATAACACTTTTGTTTTATTTATTATTGAACTTGATGCAAGTTATTTGATTTATTATTGAACTTGATGCAAGTTATAACACTTTTGTTTTATTTATTATTGAACTTGATGCAAGTTATTTGATTTATTATTGAACTTGATGTAAGTTATTTGATTTATTATTGAACTTGATGCAAGTTATACCACAGCTGCACAGTTATTTTATTTATTATTGAACTTGATGTTATTTTATGTTATTGAGTTTGAATGTATACAACTTGATGTTACTTGATGTTCAATAAATTTGAAAATGTTAAGCTTGGCATTAGCGTTCTGTTGGGGCGATGGGGGCAGGTGGGGCTTGAAAACTCCCCCTTGTCCAAAGTGGGGGATGACAAAAAAAGTTTGAGAACCACTGCCCTAATGTGTGAATGAGTGTGAATGTTGTCTATCTGTGTTGGCCCTGCGATGAGGTGGCGACTTGTCCAGGGTATACACCGCCTTCTGCCCGAATGCAGCTGAGATAGGCTCCAGCACCCCCCGCAACCCCGAAAGGGACAAGCGGTTGAAAATAGATGGATGGATGGACGGTTACCGTACAACCCTAGTACCAAAATAGTGCAAAGTTTGAAAATGTAAACAGAGAAACCTGAGATTTTCAGCAAGTTTAGTCCCAGGTGGTGTGGTATTAACGGTCTTGGTGGGGAAAAGCACCTTGCAAAATTTACAGATCACATTGGTCTGACAAAAAACTGCCATACTGTTTTATCAATAGTTTATTCGCTCTCTGAAGCACTCATGTTTAGTTTCTCTTCTCATTCAGGAATCAACCACGAGATGGCGCAGCCAACCTTGATAGTTGATACTGTTACCTGATAGCCTATTAGTATGTCACTCCCATTGATCAGTGATCACTTCCTGTGTTGCTCAGTTGCTAAATAGTGAGTGCCTTTTTCCATGCAATCAACCTTGCTTCACAACTTTCGTTTTCTGCTGATGAGGAAGAAAAAAAATTATCGAACGTTTTATGGAACGCAACTTTTATTAATATCAATTACTACAACTGAGTTTAAGAAAACAACATAACAACTTAATAGCTTAGTTATCATTATAAGCTCAGTGTTAAATGTTGTGTAAAAAATAAGATTTTATTTCCCAACAAATGTACATTCGTTTCCACATGAAAACATACATTAACGGTACCAAACATTGGTGCCGTCAAAAAACGATTCCCATGTACTGGAAAATTGTACTTTCAAATGTGAAAGGTGCCTATCCCTACGAGATACTTCATATAATTTTGTGAGAATGTATGATGGGGAAGTTTGGCTCTAGGACAGTTTAAGTACATTTCCATTATGCTCTATGAAGAAATTGCTGTTCAGTATGTCCAATGGCTGTTCAAACAGCAGCATCGGTAGCAACAAACTTTTTCAGCCCAAAATTCCTAAATTGGCAGGTGTGTATGTGTCGTCATGTATAAAATAATCTTTGGTGCGGAAAAAGATGATACGATTGCAGTGCGTGGAGCGTTGTTGAACAGTGTGGCGCAGTTGAGAAAGTGGCCGTGCCAGCAACCTGAGGGTTCCCGGTTCGATCCCCACCTTCTACCAACCTCATCACGTCCGTTGTGTCCTTGAGCAAGACACTTCACCCTTGCTCCTGATGGGTCGTGGTTAGGGCCTTGCATGGCAGCTCCCGCCATCAGTGTGTGAAAGTGTGTGTGAATGGGTGAATGTGGAAATAGTGTCAAAGCGCTTTGAGTACCTTGAAGGTAGAAAAGCGCTATACAAGTATAACCCATTTACCATTTACGTTGAGTGATGCACTGAGACATCACAACACATTGTAACTGCCAATGAGTCACAAAGTAGCATATTACTGAAAGAGTGGGACCTGAGCCTCTGATGTCTTACGTAAGCGTCATGCTGTGAATCACGCATGACATTTTCCAAATGTCGAAGCAAGTCAAATGCACAGGCATGCCTTTTTATGAGATCACGACAGGTTCGTCACCCTGCAGACCACTTATTGACTCGTCCCGGAACTAAATGGTAAAGGTTGGGGAATGCTTACAGGTAGGGATCTAACGATTACTGCTATTACCAGTAATAATAAACCGTGGTAAAGCTCCCGACAACAAGTATCACCGTTTCAAATGAAAAATATTGTAAAACCTTGATTGATAACAGCACTGCAATAAACTCACGGACCAGGCATAATGCTCATTTCCTCGAAAAACAAGCTAGCTAGCAAAACTGCTAACACAAATACAATATATATTAACGTATTTTCCTATCACAAACATCATACCCTAGTCTAAACATGTATAAACATTGCTCTGTGCTATTTAATTGTGCACATTGGACCTACAGACTGATCTCTCACGACAGAGACGTCCAGAGAGAGAGAGACACACAGGCAGTACCTCCAATATTTATTAAAAAGGATGAATTAAGTTTTCTTCTATTTCAAACATTTATTTTTGTCTTAATTTATTAATTTTTTTAAATTAATTTAAGTATTTTTTTAGAACATTCAACAATACAATGATGATAATGATAACCGCGATAATTTTGGTCACATCACATGGTTTCACATTTTCAGATGAAAACACCCCTAATTGTAGGGGATCTTGTATGTGCAGCATGGCTGGTTTACACTTACTGCAACATTAGCTACACTTGCACAATCAATGGAGATTAAAAAAAAACATGCTCGACAACGTCACAGTAAATGTTGCAATCCATGTTCCCCCTCAATGACCTGCAACTAACCAGCGATGGCAGTACTCACGCAGCCCCAGACCATGGCGTTGCCACCAAAGTTGACTGAAGGCAAGACACAATTATCTTGCTACTCACTTGTGTTGCCAGCTATTTAATCAACAATTGCTATAAGTTGAGTCGTTTTCAGTAGATAGGAAATCTATACTGCTATATAGGGTTGCCAAAAGTATCAATACTTAGATGCCAAGTTGATACCAACACACAAAAAAAAAAATGCTGATTTTTTCAGTAACTTCAGTACCGAACACTTTTTCTTGACGAGATCGCCAATGACCATCTGGTGCTGCTATCTTAAAAAAATTAGCCAATGTTTCATTCGTGTCAGCCTGCCACAATTTCGGATTTACCGGTTTTGTTTCGCTCTTGTTCATTATAATAGCACTGTCACTATGGCGGTATGCATCAGAACGTGGTACCTGCTTTGTCAAAGAATAAAAGACAAAGCAAAAGAGATCTGTGGCCATCTATTCGGTAATCAAATACAAGTAGTCATGAAAAAGCACAGAAGGAAGTGTTACTACCGTGTAAAATGCATGCAGAAAACCTGCACAACCTTGTTGCAACACAATCTTTATTACATCCATCAATGCTAAGAAGACACAGCTTAGAGACACACTTTTGTCAACACTTTGCCTTCTTGGTGAAATAAGTAAACCAATGGTGTTAGAAGTAGGGTTGTACGGTATACCGGTATTAGTATAGTACCGAGATACTAATGAATCATATTCGGTAGTATACCACTTCTAAAAAGTACCGGTGAGCCCCCCCACCCTCCGCCCTGGTGGATCTACACCTAACATCCACTGTAATGATACGAAGTACAGGAGCGTATCTAGTCGATACTACTATGATTACCGTATTTTTCTGATTATAAGTCGCAGTTTTTTTCATAGTTTGGCCGTGGGTGCAACATATACTCCGGAGCGACTTATGTGTGAAATTATTAACACATTACCGTAAAATATCAAATAATATTATTTATCTCAAATGGCAGCAATCGTCACACACACGTCAGCAATCGTCACTCACATGTCAACCAATAAGATTTCGGCGGGGGAGGGTCATGGCAGAAGTGCATTGCGGGTCATGGTATGCTAACTGCTATATGCTATACGCTTTTGCCGTAGCTATTAAAATGGATCACATCAACATTGGCGGTAACTTATAAAAATTGAGAAGGGCTGAACTAAAATGGCACCGAAAAGGAAATCATATACTGCAGATTACAAGCTGGATGTAGTGAAATATGCAGCAGAGAACGGCGATCGTGCAGCAGAAAGAAAGGACATACCAGAGGCGACACCGGGGAGGAAGATTTCATCGGATTTAGCGATCGGGAGTGACAGATTGTTTGGTAAACGTATAGCATGTTCTATATGTTATAGTTATTTGAATGACTCTTGCCATGATGTGTTGGGTTAACATACCAGGCACGTTCTCAGTTGGTTATTTGTGTGCGTCATATGGCGTACACTTATTCAGCCTGTTGTTCACTATTCTTTATTTATTTTAAATTGCCTTTCAAATGTCTATTCTTGGTGTTGGATTTTATCAAATAAATTTCCCCCAAAAATGCCACGGAGCCCGGCCGGGCACAGCCCGAAGAAGCTACGTGGACACACCATCTTCTCCGCCACGTGGGCCCACCACCCGCGGTTGGAACCAGTGGGGTCGGGTGCGCTGCCAAGTGGATGGCAGTGAAAGTGGAGGCTCCAGACGGACCAATTCGGGGCAGCAGAGGCTGACTTTCGAGACGTGGAACGTCTCTACGCTGGTGGGGAAGGAGCCTGAGCTGGTGCGAGAGGTGGAGCGCTACCGGTTGGATCTGGTGGGGCTTAACTCTACGCATAGCAAGGGCTCTGAAACCACACTCCTGGACAAGGGATGGACCTTGTTCACTTCTGGAGTTGCTCAGGGTGTGAGGGCACAGGCGGGTGTGGGGATACTCACGAGTCCCCGGCTGAGTGCCTGTACGTTGGAGTTCACCCCGGTGGACAAGAGGGTCGCCTCCCTTCGCCTTAGGGTTGGAGGGGGGAAAACTCTGACTGTTGTTTGTGCGTACGCACCAAACAAGAGTTCAGAGTATTCGGCCTTCTTGGATACCTTGCATGGGGTCCTGTATGGGGCGCCGGCAGGGGATTCCATAGTCTTGCTGGGGGACTTCAACGCGCACGTGGGCAATGACAGTGATACTTGGACTGGCGTGACTGGGAGGAACGGTCTCCCTGATCTGAACCTGAGTGGTGGATTGTTATTGGACTTCTGTGCTAGTCACGGACTTGCGATAACAAACACCATGTTCAAGCATAAGGATGCTCATAGGTGTACCTTGTACCAGAGCACCCTAGGCCAAAGATCAATGATCGATTTTGTAATCGTATCAGCTGATCTGAGGCCGTATGTTTTGGACACTCGGGTGAAGAGAGGGGCTGAACTGTCAACTGATCACCATCTGGTGGTGAGTTGGGTTAGATGGCGGGGGAAACCTCTGGACAGACCTGGCAAACCCAAGCGTGTAGTGCGGGTGAACTGGGAACGTTTGGAGGAGTCCTCTGTCCGGAAGGACTTCAACTCCCACCTCCGGCGGGACTTCTCTGCCATCCCTGTGGAGGTTGGGGACATTGAACAGGAATGGGCAATGTTCAAAGCCTCTATTGCTAAAGCTGCAGCTGCGAGCTGTGGCCAGAAGGTCTTAGGTGCCTCAAGGGGCGGTAACCCTCGAACACCCTGGTGGACAGTGGTGGTCAGGGAAGCCGTCCGACTGAAGAAGGAGTCCTACCGGGGTATGTTATCCCGGGGGACTCCGGAGGCAGTTGCAAGGTACCGACGGGCCCGAAGGGCAGCGGCCGTGGCTGTGGACAAAGCTAAGCAGAGGGTGTGGGAGCAGTTCGGGGAATCCATGGAGAAGGACTATCGGGCGGCACCAAAGCTGTTCTGGAAGACTATACGGCACCTCAGGAGGGGGAAGCAGGGAACCATCCAAGCTGTGTACGGCAAGGATGGGACTTTGCTGACTTCAAGTGAGGAAGTCGTAGGGCGTTGGAAAGAGCACTTTGAGGAACTCCTGAACCCAAATACATCAGACACACCCTCCCTGATAGGAGCAGGGCCTGAGGATGATGGGGGATCGACGTCGATCTCTCGGAGTGAAGTTACTGAGGTAGTTAGACAACTCCACAGTGGCAAAGCTCCGGGGGTTGACGAGATCCATCCAGAAATGCTGAAGGCTCTGGGTGTTGATGGGCTGTCTTGGTTGATACGCCTTTTCAACATTGCGTGGAAGTCTGGGACAGTGCCGAGGGAGTGACAGACTGGGGTGGTGGTTCCCCTTTTCAAAAAGGGGGACCAGAGGGTGTGTGCTAATTACAGGGGTATCACACTACTCAGCCTCCCTGGGAAAGTTTACACCAAGGTACTGGAAAGGAGGGTCCGGCCGATAGTCGAACCTCAGATTCAAGAGGAGCAATGTGGATTCCGTCCTGGTCGTGGAACAACTGACCAACTCTTTGCGCTTGCGGGAATCCTGGAGAGGGCCTGGGAGTATGCCTATCCAGTCTACATGTGTTTTGTGGATTTGGAGAAGGCGTATGACCGGGTCCCCCGGGAGATCTTGTGGGAGGTGCTGAGGGAGTACGGAGTGAGGGGAACCCTGCTGAGGGCCATCCAATCTCTGTACAACCAAAGCGAGAGTTGTGTCCGGGTGCTTGGATGTAAGTCGGATCCGTTTCCAGTGGGGGTTGGTCTCCGCCAGGGCTGCGCTCTGTCACCTATCCTGTTTGTGATTTTCATGGACAGGATTTCTAGGCGGAGTCGTGGCCACGGCGGAGAGGGTATACGTCTCGGGGGGCTAAAGGTTGCGTCACTGCTGTTTGCAGATGATGTGGTCCTGATGGCACCTTCGGTTTGTGACCTTCAGCTCTCACTGGATCGGTTCGCAGCAGAGTGTTCAGCGGCTGGAATGAGGATCAGCATCTCCAAATCTGAGGCCATGGTTCTCAGCAGGAAACCGATGGTTTGTACAGTCCGGGTAGGGGACAAGACTCTGTCCCAGGTGGAGGAGTTTAAGTATCTCGGGGTCTTGTTCACGAGTGAGGGAAAGATGGAGAAGGAAATCAGCCGGAGAATCGGAGCAGCTGGGGCAGTATTGCAGTCTCTCTGCCGCACTGTTGTGACAAAACGAGAGCTGAGCCAGAAGGCAAAGCTCTCGGTCTACCAAGCTATCTACATTCCTACTCTCACCTATGGTCATGAAGTGTGGGTCATGACCGAAAGAATAAGATCGCGGATACAAGTGGCCGAAATGAGTTTCCTCAGAAGGGTGGCTGGCATCTCCCTTAGAGATAGGGTGAGAAGTTCAGTCACCCGAGAGAGACTCGGAGTAGAGCCGCTGCTCCTTCGCTTGGAAAGGAGCCAGCTTAGGTGGTTCGGGCATCTCGTGCGGATGCCTCACGAGCGTCTCCCTAGGGAGGTCCTTGTTGCACGTCCCACTGGGAGGAGGCCCCGCGGCAGGCCAAGGACCGGATGGGGGGATTATATCTCCTCTCTGGCCTGGGAACGCTTCGGGATTCCCCAGGAGGAAGTCGCAAATGTTGCTCTGGAGGGGGAAGTCTGGGGGTCTCTGCTGGAGCTGTTGTCCCCGGGACCCGATTCCGGATAAGCGGTTGAGGATGGATGGATGGAAAAATGCGACTTATACTCCAGTGCGACGTATATATGTTTTTTTTCCTTCTTTATTGTGCATTTTCAACCGGTGCGACGTATACTCCGGAGCGATTTATAGTCCGAAAAATACGGTACATCGATGTTTTTAGCATCACAAAATCTTCTTCTTTTAATTTATATTATGTTTATAAACTCAGGAAATATGTCCCTGGACACATGAAGACTTTGAATATGACCAATGTACGATCCTGTAACAACTTGGTATCAGAATCAGAATCAGAATCAGAAGTACTTTATTAATCCCCCATGGGAAATTAAGATTGTCAGCACAATACCATTCAAGAGCAGACAAACATTACAGGGAGACAGAACAGGTTCACTGACGGGTCTGCCAACTTGCGGCGCCCCTTACAAAAAAGGTGAGAAACAGGTAAACGCTGGGGAGGGAACTGGGGGGTGAGAAAAAAAAAACATTCAGTCTATACCTGAGGAACACAAAAGGATGATACAAATGCACAGAGCTCCTGCCACCAGCAGCCACTACAGCGGCGCCATCTTTGAAAAAAATCGAACTGATACCCAAATATGTGGTATCATCCAAAACTAATGTAAAGCATCCAAACAACAGAAGAATAATGGATTATTACATTTTAACAGAAGTGTAGCTAGAACATGTTAAAAGACAAAGTAAGCAGATATTAACAGTAAATGAACAAGTAAATTAATAATTCATTTTCTACCACTTGTCCAAAACATTGGTATCGGGACAACACTAGTTCAAAGTGTGGAAAAGGGGCCATTTGTGAAACATAGCTCTTGTTATGAAACTGTGGCACATTGTAGGAATAAAATCCTGTACAAACATAAAAACAGCAAAATAACATAACATAATGAGAAAAAGCTCAACTGTTGATACTAATAATGAATAAATACATAAATATGTGTCTTTAAATCTATGTTTTAGCCTTTCTTTTAGCCTATTCCATAACAAATTTCATGATGGCATCATGCCATCACCGTAGTGATAATAATAAGTGTAGAGATCTTGCTCTAGCGGGTTCTCTGGACCACCCAAGATGGACATTACAGCCGTGTCCATCTATGCGTACAATGATTTATTTTTCAATAATTGGTGCTTTTCAGCCATGTGTCAGTTTCTCCACCATCAACAACCTTTCTCCTTCCCGACCGCTGCCTTTTACAGAGCGACAGGTCATGAGACAACCACTCACAGCTGTGTCATCTGAGCACCTGCCGCTAATCTTGAAGCCGGTCATGACACGCCCTTCTCCGCAGGCCCGCAGGGCACGCCACACCACAATAAGATATACCTAAAAGCTTCACGCCACTGATGTTCTTTTTTTAATGTAAAATAGTTGACTATTGTTATTTTTTAGCATTTGTCTATGCACAGTATCGTTTATTTTGATATACTGAGAGAATATATGGCACTGCTGTTCTTTTTAGACTGCTAAATAGCTAACTATTGTTATTTATGACCATAGTTATACTCACAGTATTGTTTGTTTTGATATATTGAGAAGCTATATGCTACTGCTGTTATTTTTTTTTAATCTTGGCAGCCGCAAATACAATTTAAATTCTGTGCAGAAAGATGTTGAAGCCCAGTGATCTTAAATATTTGACAGTTTGAAACTGTTTTCAACAAAGTAGTGAATTTAAAAGTACATGGGTTCAGTTGTTTTGCTTTTTTTGTGGTATCAAAATTTACGGAAATTCACAGATATTAGTATAGACTAGTGATTCTCAATATGTGGTACGTGTACCACTAGTCGCCGATGGTCTCATCTAGTAATACGCCAAATATTTGATTCATTGTTTAAGTACAGTGTTTTATTTTCCTATTCAAACACAGTGTTACTGTTCAAACTGTGTGTAATATTACAGTGACCAAAAATATGAAATAGGCTCGGTAAACCTCTGCCTGGCTTTTCATGAATATGTATGCCTGCTACGCAACTGTATTTTAATGTTGGTTATTATGGTGGTACTTGGAGAGCCAAGTGTTTTCTGAGGTGGTACTTGGCGAAAAAAAGTTTGATAACCACTGGTATGGACTACTGAAATTCTGGTATTGCAACTCTGCTGCTATAAAAGCTGTACACTGACTTCTCTGATGCATAACCCAAGTGTGAGGGGTGTATTCACTTCTGTGAGATACTGTAGATCAGGGGTGTCAAATGTACGGCCCCGAGGGCCAGATCAGGCCCGCGGACAGGTTTTATCCGGCCCGCGGGATGAGTTTCCTAAGTATAAAACTGAACCTGAAATTTTGGAATGAAAGAAACGGCTGTTCAAAATGTGTACACTGGATGTCGCAATAGCAATTCTTTGTATCTTTGTAGATGATGCTACATATGTACAAAATAAACCACATGAGGTAGGTACATCAGTCGAGGGAATTGATCAAATTACATAAATAACATACTGTAATTTGATTTTGATATAATTTTTTGGTAACACTTTAGTATGGGAAACATATTCTAAGTAACAAAGACTCAATTTACAGTTATTTGGACACTAGGGGAACATATAAGGGTTAGGGTTACTAATAAGCAATAATTCTGAGCTTATTGAGGGAAGACTCGTAGTTAATGGCTTACTGGTTGTATAATAAGGCCATGCAGAATAAGGCATTAATAAGTACTTAATAATGACTAATTAAGAGCCAATATGTTACTAATTTGCATGTTAATAAGCAACTAATTAATGGTGAATATGTTACCCATACTAAACTGTTACCTCATTTTTTGATCTTGATAGATTGAAAATTAACACCAATGAGTTTACTGATGAACATTATCACATATTTATTCAGAAAATATAAACAACGACAAATAAAGATAGAATACTATTAACCGCAACATGTAAGTGTAAAAAAACAACAACAACAACATTATGATTTGTACAATTTCAGAATGTGTTTGTTCTATGTTTAAACAAAGAAAACAATCTTAAGTTGTCTTTATTTTTAAGTTACCGTGCCGCGATTTTACCAGTACGGCCCACTTGGGAGTAGATTTTTCTCCATGTGGCCCCCGCCGATCTAAAATGAGTTTGACACCCCTGCTGTAGACGAAGCTCTATATGCCCATGGTGCTGCAATGCCGTCCACTTTAATACCACTCTCACAAAGCTGAAGGCAGAATGTATGCAATCGCACTGCCGCTCATTAATTTTTGCATGTGTACCTAATGAAGTGTCCTGTGAGTGTGAGAGAGTCCTGCGTTGTTGTTTTTTTGTTTTTTGTTGTTTTCATCCATCTCAACCGATAGCCATGATTAATATCCAAACAACAGCAATACAAATATATACATATATATATATACATTGCACCTGCAGAAGAAGAAGAATAAAAAAAACCTGCGCATATGTGCTGTGTTGCATCCTCTATGTAGCTGTCTGCCATTTTGGAATAATATAATACACTTGTATTCAACGTCCACTCGCTGCAATACGCTCTCACGTCGCCATTACGGTTGTGTGTAAGAGCCTTTTTGACTTAAATACTCTTGATCCTTACAAACGGCTTAAATGTAGCGTCGCTTGAGCCCTGCGTGTGTGCTATTTTTCACACCGACATCCCTCAAATATTCATTATGACAGCCAGGACTGACCATGTAGCGCCTTCCTCGCTTTCTTTTTTTTTTCTTTTTTTTTTTTAGGTCGTTCTGATAGCAATAAACCACGCATAATGAATGTATGAATTACAAGTGACGTGAAACAAACACTTCGATCACTCACCGAGCCAAATTGGCTGGTAGCATCCGCGGCTAGGTGGATGCTAAAGCTAGCTCACTATAAAGGAAGAGAGTCGGAATGTTACCTGGTTGGGAGATGGACGGCAATAAAGAGCCAGAGGAAGAGCTTGACGGGGAGGGAAGAAGGCTTCGCCATGGCCGTCGAACATTTGGAGGCTACATTTGGTGAAGCAGCCATCATCGTCACCATCGCCATCGTTTCGTCTCGCGGTGCAAAAAGAATGTCCGTCTCGGTTTTTTTTTTTTTGTTTTTTTTCTCTCTCTCAGTGCATCGTGCTAAGCGGGGTTGGAGCGCCCGGGCGAGATCGGACAAAATGAACGGACAAAAAAAAAAAAAAAAGAAGGAAAAAAAAAAACACGCACACAAACACGCGCGGTGGATGAGGGCGCGCGCATGCACACGCGCACGTTCACGCGCACACGCACACACACACGAAGCCGTTCAAGCAGCAGGGCCCTGTAACGTATAGCCGGTGAGAGGACGTGAAGCAGCCCCGGTGTGAATGCAGATGGAGGCGAGAGGAGCCCAGGCACGTTGCCGCAGCGCGGATCTACACACGCGTGATTTCACCACGCGCGCGCGCACACACACACACACACACACACACACGCCGTACAGAAGCATCAAGCAAACCTCATGCTACTTGATTAGAACGATATACTCAGTTTATTGAAAATAGTTTATGTTTTTTATGCTTCATATACGTATGTGTGCGTGTAAGTGTCTGTGTGCGTGTGAGTGCGTGTGTGTGCGTGTGTTATTTTATGTCTACTAGGGCTGTGAATCTTTGGGTGTCCCACGATTCGATTCAGAATCCATTGTTGGGGTCACGATTCGATTCAAAATCGATTTTTTTTTTTCAATTCAACACGATTCTTGATTCAAAAACGATTTTTTTAATTTTTAAAAAAAAAATTTAAATGAAAACAATACACAACAATACCATAAAGGCCTACTGAAATGATTTTTTTTAATTTAAACGGGGATAGCAGATCTATTCTATGTGTCATACTTGATCATTTCGCGATATTGCCATATTTTTGCTGAAAGGATTTAGTATAGAACAACGACGATAAAGATTGCAACTTTTGGTATCTGATAAAAAAAAAGGCTTGCCCCTACCGGAAGTAGCGTGACGTAGTCAGTTGAACATATACGCAAAGTTCCCTATTGTTTACAATGATGGCCGCATGAAGTGAGAGAGATTCGGACCGAGAAAGCGACAATTTCCCCATTAATTTGAGCGAGGATGAAAGATTTGTGGATGAGTAAAGTGCAAGTGAAGGACTAGTGGGGAGTGGAAGCTATTCAGATAGGGAAGATGCTGTGAGAGCCGGGGGTGACCTGATATTCAGCTGGGAATGACTACAACAGTAAATAAACACAAGACATATATATACTCTATTAGCCACAACACAACCAGGCTTATATTTAATATGCCACAAATTAATCCTGCATAAAAACACCTGCGTGTTTGTTACGCTAGCTCCTAGCTCCTCTGCTAGCTCCTAGCTCCATAGAACACGCCAATACAATTCAAACACCTGATCAACACACACAATCACTCAGCCCAAAAGACCGTTCACCTAACCCAAGGTTCATAAAGCTTATATATTTTTAAAAAGTTACGTACGTGACGCGCACATACGGTCAAGCTCTCAAATGTTTAGCAGCCAAGGCTGCATACTCACGGTACCTGATATTCAGCTGGGAATGACTACAACAGTAAATAAACACAAGACATACATATACTCTATTAGCCACAACACAACCAGGCTTATATTTAATATGCCACAAATTAATCCTGCATAAAAACACCTGCGTGTTTGTTATGCTAGCTCCTAGCTCCTATGCTAGCTCCTAGCTCCATAGAACACGCCAATACAATTCAAACACCTGATCAACGCACACAATCACTCAGCCCAAAAGACCGTTCACCTAACCCAAGGTTCATAAAGCTTATATATTTTTAAAAAGTTACGTACGTGACGCGCACATACGGTCAAGCTCTCAAATGTTTAGCAGCCAAGGCTGCATACTCACGGTACCTGATATTCAGCTGGGAATGACTACAACAGTAAATAAACACAAGACATACATATACTCTATTAGCCACAACACAACCAGGCTTATATTTAATATGCCACAAATTAATCCTGCATAAAAACACCTGCGTGTTTGTTATGCTAGCTCCTAGCTCCTATGCTAGCTCTTAGCTCCATAGAACACGCCAATACAATTCAAACACCTGATCAACACACACAATCACTCAGCCCAAAAGACCGTTCACCTAACCCAAGGTTCATAAAGCTTATATATTTTAAAAAAGTTACGTACATACGCAAAAAAAAGTTGCGCACATACGGTCAAGCGATCAAATGTTTAGAAGCCAAAGCTGCATACTCACAGTAGCACGTCTGCGTCTTTGTCATCCAAATCAAAGTAATCCTGGTAAGAGTCTGTGTTGTCCCAGTTCTCTACAGGCGTCTGTGTATCGAAGTCAAAAGTCCTCCTGGTTAGAGTCTCTGTTATCCGAGTTCTTCCATCTTGACTGCATCTTTCGGGAATGTAAACAAAGAAGCGCCGGCTGTGTACTGTTGTGGCTGACTACGTTCGAAAAATACGTCCATTTCGCACCGACAACTTTCTTCTTTGCTTGCTCAGCTTCCTTCTCCATAATGCAATGAACATGATTGAAACAGATTCACGAACACAGATGTCCAGAATACTGTGGAATTATGAAATGAAAACAGAGCTTTTTCGTATTGGCTTCAATGTGGAAGGCATACCCGTGTTCGCCGGTCTACGTCACACGCATACGTCATCCGCAGAGGCGTTTCGAACCGGAAGTTTAGCGGCAAATTTAAAATGTCACTTTATAAGTTAACCCGGCCGTATTGGCATGTGTTATAATGTTAAGATTTCATCATTGATATATAAACTATCAGACTGCGTGGTCGGTAGTAGTGGGTTTCAGTAGGTCTTTAACATAATAATGCAATACAATTTCAAAACCAAACCCAATTTTGCTGCCGGTGGTGTTAGTGGATGATCCTTTTCCTCTGATAACTGTGGGTGGTGTCTGTCCAAGTGAGCGCGGGGATTTGAAGTATTCCCAAAATACTTAACTTTAGCGTTGCAAAGTCTGCAAATTGCATGAGTCATGTCAAGCCCTTTCTTGCCACGGTAAAATCCAAAGTGTCTCCAAACGTTTGCTTTCAAAGCCCGCGGAGGCGGTTGTATTTCTTTAGGCTGCTCTGTGTCTTTTTCTTTTACCTGCATTTTTGCGGCAACACAACAACACTACACTGTACACTCCCCTTAGTACTAGCTAGCCACCAGGTAGCAACGCTGCTTATTGCGCAATACCTACGGTAGCCCAGAAGGCACATACACATTGCCGGGAGCGGGGGAAGAAAATTGATTTTTGAAAAATGAGAATTGATACTGAATCATACAACGTGAGAATGGCAATTTGAATTCGAATCGATTTTTTCCCACACCCCTAGCTGACATGCAAGCAGAGTAGTAGATTTTTGTAAAAAGCTTTTATAATTGTAAAGGACAATGTTTTATCAACTGATTTTCAATAATGTAAATTTGTTTTAACTATTCAATGAACCAAAAATATGACTTATTTTATCTTTGTGAAAATATTGGACACAGTGTGTTGTCAAGCTTATGAGATGCGATGCAAGTGTAAGCCACTGTGACACTATTGTTCTTTTTTATAAATGTCTAATGATCATTTCAATGAGGGATGGTATTGATGTGTATTGTTTTGTTGGATTGATTAATTTAAAAAAAAATTATTAAAAAAACAAAAACAAAATAGATTTTTTTAAAATGAGAATCGATTCTGAATCGCACAACGTGAGAATTGCGATTCAAATTCGAATCGATTTTGTCCCACACCCCTAATTTCTACCCTTCTTGAGACATCAACAAGGAAAAAATAGAAGTCGTAATTTTACTCAACGCAAGTCAAAATTTGACAAGAAAAATTGAACATTTGTGCAATATTATGAAACAAGTTGGAATTTTACTCAATAGCATTCGCAATTTTAGAAGAAAAGCTCAAAATGTTGGCAATTTTGCGAAAAGAGTCGTAATTTTAGACTTAGATTTCCTTTTTATTGTCATTCAAATTTGACCTTTACAGCAGTGGTCCCCAACTTTTTTGTAACTGTGGACCGGTCAACTTGAAAATGTGTCCCACTGACCGAGGGGGGTATGATTTAATTTTTTATTTTTTAAATATTTGTTTTGGCATAAAAAAATACAATCATGTGTGCTAACAGACTGTATCCCTGCAGACTGTATTGATCTATATTGATATATAATGTAGGAACCATCCATCCATCCATTTTCTACCGCTTATTCCCTTCGGGGTCGCGGGGGGCCGCTGGAGCCAGAAATATTAATAACAGAAAGAAAAAACCCTTTTGTGCGACTGAGTGTGAATGAGTGTAAATGGGGGAGGGAGGTTTTTTGGGTTGGTGCACTAATTGTAAGTGTATCTCGTGTTTTTTATGTTGATTTGATAAAAATAAAAAATATATTTTTTATTAATTGTTTATTTTTATTTTTTTAAATTTCTTGTGCGACCCGGTACCAATCGATCCACAGACCGGTACCGGTGGTTTGGGACCACTGCTTTACAGTACAGATAAGAACGAAATTTCGTTGCATTAGCTCATGGTAGTGCAGGATAAAAAAGCTTTACTCGACAAAAGTCACAATTTTAGAAGAAAACTGTATAATGTTAGCAAAATTACAATAATAATCGGAATTTCACTTGGCAAAAATATGACAAAAGTCATAATTTTACATTTCAGAGGCGGTATAGTACCGAAAAGGATTCATTAGTATCGCAGTACTATACTAATACCGGTATACCGTACAACCCTAGTCTAAAGTAATAATTTTACATGAAAAAGTAATAATTTTACGAGAAAATATTGCAAATAAGACCTTCTCTATTAGATGCAATGTTTTTCCTTATTGGGACCATGATTTCGGTTCTAACTTGTTCATCGGTCTTCATATGGAAGGTGTTCTTGTATTTTTACCCTTCTTGAGACATCAACAAGGAAAAAGTACCTTGTTGATGTAAGTTAGGACCAAAATCATGGTCCCAATAATATCTCCAACATTTTACAGTTTTCTTATAAAATTGTGACTTTTGTCGCTTCCGCCCGAATGCAGATGATATAGGCTCCAGCACCCCCCGCGACCTCAAAAGGGACAAGCGGTAGAAAATTGATGGAAATTATGACTCTTTTCATATAATTGCCAACATTTTGAGCTTTTGTTCTAAAATTGCGATTGTTATTGAGTAAAATTCCAACTTTTATCATAATATTGCACAAATGTTCAATTTTTCTTGTAAAATTTTGACTTACGTTGAGTAAAATTACAACTTCTATTTTAATACTGCCAAAATTCAAAGTTTTTCTTGTGAAATTGTGACCTTTTTCTTGTGAAATTCCAACTAATTTTTCACAACTAGCTTTTTTATATTTACATAGTTTGCATATATTAATAATGTTGTAAATACACATCTTTATATATCTAGAAAGGGTGGTCCTAAAAAGACAGAAATTATTCGGACGTCTCAAGAAGGTAACAAATACAAGAATGTGTTTGTGTGTGTGCGAGTGTTCTTGTATCTCCACCCTTCTTGAGACTTCAACAAGGAAACATATACCTTCCATATGAGGACCGGTGAACAAGTTAGGACCGAAATCATGGTCCCAATAAGGAAAGCCATTGCATCTAATAGAGAATGTCTCAATTGCAATATTTTCTCGTAAATGTATTACTTTTTCGTGTAAAATTATTACTTTTGACTAGGGTTATACGGTATACCGGTATTAGTATAGTACCGCGATACTAATGAATCATTTTCGGTACTATACCGCCTCTGAAACGTACTGGTCCCGCACACCGTAGCTCACCGGCATCAAAGTGTAAACAAATGCCATTGGTGGATCTACACCTAACATCCACTGTAATGATATCAAGTACAGGCACGTATCTAGTCGATACTACTATGATTACATCGATATTTTTTTGGCATCTTAACATCTTCTTTCGTTTTTTAAAAATGTTTTTTATGTTTATAAACTCAGGAAATATGTCCCTGGACACATGAGGACTTTGAATTTGACCAATGTTTGATCCTGTAACGACTTGGTTTTGGATTGATACCCAAATGTGTGGTATCATCCAAAACTAATGTAAAGTATCAAACAACAGAAGAATAAGTGATTATTACATTTTAACAGAAGTGTAGATAGAACCTGTTAAAATAAAAAGTAAGCAGATATTAACAGTAACTGAACAAGTAAATTAATAATTAATTTTTTACCACTTGTCCTTAATAATGTTGACAAAATAATAGAATGATAAATGACACAATATGTTACTGCATATGTCAGCAGACTAATTAGGAGCCTTTGTTTGTTTACTTACTACTAAAAGACAAGTTGTCTTGTATGTTCACTATTTTACTTAAAGGCCTACTGAAACCCACTACTACCGACCACGCAGTCTGATAGTTTATATATCAATGATGAAATCTTAACATTATAACACATGCCAATACGGCCGGGTTAACTTATAAAGTGACATTTTAAATTTGCCGCTAAACTTCCGGTTCGAAACGCCTCTGAGGATGACGTATGCGCGTGACGTAGACCGGCGAACACGGGTATGCCTTCCACATTGAAGCCAATACGAAAAAGCTCTGTTTTCATTTCATAATTCCACAGTATTCTGGACATCTGTGTTCGTGAATCTGTTGCAATCATGTTCATTGCATTATGGAGAAGGAAGCTGAGCAAGCAAAGAAGAAAGTTGTCGGTGCGAAATGGACGTATTTTTCGAACGTAGTCAGCAACAACAGTACACAGCCGGCGCTTCTTTGTTTACATTCCCGGAAGATGCAGTCAAGATGGAAGAACTCGGATAACAGAGACTCTAACCAGGAGGACTTTTGACTTCGATACACAGACGCCTGTAGAGAACTGGGACAACACAGACTCTTACCAGGATTACTTTGATTTGGATGACAAAGACGCAGACGTGCTACTGTGAGTATGCAGCTTTGGCTTCTAAACATTTGATCGCTTGACCGTATGTGCGCAACTTTTTTTTGCGTATGTACGTAACTTTTTAAAAATATATAAGCTTTATGAACCTTGGGTTAGGTGAACGGTCTTTTGGGCTGAGTGATTGTGTGTGTTGATCAGGTGTTTGAATTTTATTGGCGTGTTCTATGGAGCTAGGAGCTAGCAGAGGAGCTAGGAGCTAGCGTAACAAACACGCAGGTGTTTTTATGCAGGATTAATTTGTGGCATATTAAATATAAGCCTGGTTGTGTTGTGGCTAATAGAGTATATATATGTCTTGTGTTTATTTACTGTTGTAGTCATTCCTAGCTGAATATCAGGTACCGTGAGTATGCAGCCTTGGCTGCTAAACATTTGACAGCTTGACCGTATGTGCGCGTCACGTACGTAACTTTTTAAAAATATATAAGCTTTATGAACCTTGGGTTAGGTGAACGGTCTTTTGGGCTGAGTGATTGTGTGTGTTGATCAGGTGTTTGAATTGTATTGGCGTGTTCTATGGAGCTAGGAGCTAGCAGAGGAGCTAGGAGCTAGCGTAACAAACACGCAGGTGTTTTTATGCAGGATTAATTTGTGGCATATTAAATATAAGCCTGGTTGTGTTGTGGCTAATAGAGTATATATATGTCTTGTGTTTATTTACTGTTGTAGTCATTCCCAGCTGAATATCAGGTCACCCCCGGCTCTCACAGCATCTTCCCTATCTGAATAGCTTCAACTCCCCACTAGTCCTTCACTTGCACTTTACTCATCCACAAATCTTTCATCCTCGCTCAAATTAATGGGGAAATTGTCGCTTTCTCGGTCCGAATCTCTCTCACTTCATGCGGCCATCATTGTAAACAATAGGGAACTTTGCGTATATGTTCAACTGACTACGTCACGCTACTTCCGGTAGGGGCAAGCCTTTTTTTTATCAGATACCAAAAGTTGCAATCTTTATCGTCGTTGTTCTATACTAAATCCTTTCAGCAAAAATATGGCAATATCGCGAAATGATCAAGTATGACACATAGAATAGATCTGCTATCCCCGTTTAAATAAAAAAAAATAATTTCAGTAGGCCTTTAAGGACTTAACTGCAATAAGAAACATATGTTTAATGTACCCTAAGATTTTTTGTTAAAATAAAGCCAATTATGCAATTTTTTGGTGGTCCCCTTTATTTACAAAAATACCGAAAAGTATCAAAATAATTTTAGTACCGATACCGGTACCAAAATGTTGGTATCGTTACAACACTAATTTTGACATTTGTCATATAAAATTCTGACTTTTATCACAATATTGCCATTTTTTCTGTTATTCTTGTAAAATAGTGATATTTTTTAAAGTAAAATGATGACATATTTTTGCCAGGTGAAATTCCGCTTATTATTATAATATTGCCAACATTTTATAGTTTTCTTATAAAATTGTAACTTGTGTCGAGTAAAATTGCCAACATTTTGAGCTTTTCTTCTAAAATTGCTATTGTTATTGAGTAAAATTCAAACTTGTATCATAATATTGCACAAATTTTAAATGTTTCTTGTAAAATTTTGACTTGTGTTGAGTAAAATTACAACTTCTATTATAATACTGCCAAAATTCTAAGTTTTTCTTGTGAAATTGTGACCTTTTTCTTGTGAAAATCCAACACATTTTTCACAACTAGCTTTTTTATACTCACATAGTTTGTATATATTATTAATGTTATAAATAAATAAAAATATATATCTAGAAAGGGCGGTCCTAAAGAGATAACATTATTCAGAGGTCTCAAAAAGGTAATAGTTCAATAATGTGTGTTTGTGTGTGTGTGTGTGTGTGTGTGTGTGTGCGTGTGTGTGTGTGTGGGTGTGTGGGTGTGCATTCAGTGCTCCATGTGGAGAAAAGTGTGTACACACAGCCATTATATTGTATGTGTCTTATAAGTGTTTACATTCATGTTGCACGCCAAATCTGATTTTTTTTTGCCCGAAAGTGACACAAAACAGATTTTATTTTGCCAGTCAAAACACTCCAAAGTGCTACAAAAAAATCTGATCTTTCCGTATCAGATTCAGGCCACATCAGGAGGTAGTCTGAATGCTATTGGAATCCTATTGGAATCTGATCTGGGACAGGGGTTAGCACGTGTGCCTCATAATACGAAGGTCCTGGGTTCGATCCTGGGTTCGATTTCTGTGTGGAGTTTGCATGTTCTCCCTGTGACTGCATGGGTTCCCGCTGGGTACTCCGGCTTTCTCCCCCCTCCAAAGGCATGCACATGGGGATAGGTTGATTGGCAACACTAAATTATGTTGTATGTGTCTTATAAGTGTTTACATTATTTTGCACACCAAATCTGTTTTTTTTGCCTGAAAGTGACACAGAACAGATTTTGTTTCGCCAGTCTAAACACATTCAAAGTGCTTCAAAAAATCTGATCTCTCCGTATCAGATTCAGGCCACATCAGGAGGTAGTCTGAATCCGATTAGAATCTGATCTTTTCAAATGTGACTTTAGTCGAAACGCAATGCGACCTACATGTGACTTTTTCGTCAGCTGTGGGCGAGCTACGTCCTTCGCGTTCGTGGGAAAAGACACAGCCCGCCAGCGGAAGTGGATACTTTGTCACAACATCCGGTTTTGGTGAGCAAAGTCTTTTTTGGTCGACCGAATTAATCAATAGTACGCAAAATTAGGCTGTATGAAGAAGAAATAGCGATTGTTGAAGGACGGTAATTGACGCTGTGGCGTGTTTGCTTACATGTTATCATGTACTAAGTGAGTTAAAAAATACAACTAACGTAGATCCACTCTGATGTCCGTGTTGGCTCCACTTAACATATATTACACTACCCATGAACTGCATGCAAGTGACATTGAGGCCACAAAGGGGCCAGTGCGCGTTTATACTGCAGTGTGTTAAAGATCGTGTTTTATATGCAGTGCAAACGGTCAGCTGGAAAAAAAAGTTGATTTAAAAAAAAAATCTGATTTGGGCCACTTTGGCCTGCAGTGTAAACGTAGTCAGAGACACACTGTTTAACTGTTCAGGACCATGGACAGTTCCATTTGTACGGCAGGCAGACAGCGGCACCTGTCAGCACCATGGACAGCTCTTGTTGTCGCGTACTCTCCACTCCAGTGTACTGATAGGACTCCCTGACTCATACTGAAGAAGGGTGGAATAACAAGTAAAATGACCAGAACCACATGTTGTTACAAGAAAATGTACAAATTATAAGGTGAACATTTTCTTGTATTTTTTATTTTTGGAGAAAAAATACGTTTACAAAAGCCATGGCAGCAGAGTCAGGATACAGTCAGCACTCCATTGAACAGTGAATTGTCAATATGTGTGAAAGTGATTTTCTTTATTTGTGCCCTCATGTATTAAGTTTGCTTACGCACAAAAATATGAGATATTTAAAGACTGACGTTGACGGGGAAATGTGGGATGCCTCACGCCAAATTCCTGGCTGGCGTACGCACATTTCTTCATGCTGTGGAGACTTTGGCAACACACAAGACTGTGTCGTTCAGGGTTTGCCAACATTTGATTTCAGCAATGTAAAAAAGATTTAGGCAGGGACACACAATTCACTTTTTCACCAATGCATTTAATGCTTCATATTCATACTCATATTTGTGAGGACATCTATTAATTTATTAAGGCGATCATTTTTCCTGTGACTCCAGCGGGCAGCAGCCGAAGCTGGTGGCAGCCCACCGGCACCTCCGAGACCGGGCATCGTGAAGGGCTAGGTCACACTGTCGCATATGGCTGTGACTTTCCTCTCCTGTTTTATGATAATAAATTGTTTAATCAAACAAGAGTCAAAGTCTTTCGTATCCCTTTTGAAAGCACTGGCACTAGTTGCAGAACAAGGCGGCCCCCATGATGAGCTTTAAACAAGTTTTGAAAATTTAGCCAGTCAGCCATTTTTGCTGAAATTCGCAGTTCCCTATTTTATCGACATGTGTTTATTTTCTCTCCTTTGCCATAGCATCAGCACGTTCACAAGATGTAGAAAAATTATTTATGGGGATCTGATTGTTTATTTATTTATTTATTTTGCCTATCATTCGCAATCCTGGCGGCACGTTGAAACAGGGGTTAGTGCATGTGCCTCACAATAAGAAGGTGCTGGGTTCGATTCCCAGGCTCGGGGTCTTTCTGTGTGGAGTTTGCATGTTCTCCTTGTGACTGCGTGGGTTCACTCTGGGTACTCCGGCTTCCTCCCACCCCCAAAGACATGCACCTGGGGATAGGTTGATTGGCAACACTAAATTGGCCCTAGTGCGTGAATGTGAGTGTGAATGTTGTCTGTCTATCTGTGTTGGCCCTGCGATGAGGTGGCGACTTGTCCAGGGTGTACCCCGCCTACCGCCCGAATGCAGCTGAAATAGGCTCCAGCACCCCCCGTGACCCTGAAAGGGACAAGCGGTAGAAAATGGATGGATGGAATCGCAATCCTAATGAAGGACAATAACACATATGTTTTTCTTTATTAATGCATTGAAAGTCATAAATAAATCATAGCAAAATCCCAACTATCCTAATTTTAACAATGGAGTCACAAAGCCCCCTAAATAGGACTTAGTTGATCAATATAATAAACTCAGAAGTCATTTTTTAAATGTTAATACATCTCTTTAAAACATGCTGTAAAAATGCATATCCTCTAATAGCCCCAAACGTTTTTTTAATCAAGATACAATTAAAAAAAGTGTTAAAAGATTTGATAGAATAATGAATGAACATCATTCTATGAAAGCAAAATATGCATGTGATTGGAAATGGGTGACTGATTTAAACATTTTAGAAGAAAAGACACATCATAGATTGATAATTGCATCCTTTAGATGTATTAAAAATAAGCTGAGTCAATTAAACATCTTGAATATTTTGTATTTTACACCCTCTCAGTTGTTTAAAATGGGTACAGTAGATAGAAAGTTATATATAAAGTGTCAGGCAGCTGAAGGAACTGTTATTCATTTACTTTGACTGTCAGAGAATACGAGTTGTGGTCTTGTGAGAATTGTCTTGTTTGACCATCCTAGGCCACCGTAGGTCACGTGAGGTGTGTCACCAAACCTGCTAATGTTAGCCAAGTTAGCTCATGTGTGTTGAAGTGGAAACAGCTGAGGGAGTCATGTATGAAACAAGTTCAGCTTCTCATGAACATGACATGATGTCAAAGTTAAGGACTACACATCTACAGTGACCAGAGAATGGCAAAGTTTGGGCCCCCAGATGTGTTTTATTTTGCAGTTTTTCACGCTTTTGGACCGGACCTTACGAGAACTCTTGTATCCATCGTGTAAGCAGCAGCCAGGGAAAAGAGACACGCAGAAAGACGTAGAAAATGATCGATGACCACAAAGTTATTGATTTTATGTTCATTTACTGTTCGATTGATTGACTTGCTACTATCAGCGCAGTCCTAACATCGTATAACAATGTTTTAATGCCATTTAATGCCTTAGTTTCTGCTAAATCTATTTAATGACTTTAAATGCCCCACTGAAACTCTGTTATAGTGTTGTACAGTAACTGTTAGAAATGAATTGTTACCTGGAAATTTGGCTCCCTGATGCTGACAGTATTGGCTCATTTAGCGAGCCTGAATCGCTGCCAACAATCACGGTTCATCTCCATGAGGACATACACAACATGTGCCCAGTTTTTGCAATTTGGCTTTTCCGTTTTTAATTTTTTCTTTTTTCTTGCGCTTTGCAGCTCCACTTTTATGTCTACTTTAAGCAATTCCATTAGTGTTAATGTCGACTAAATGCCCAATGCCCGTCTCACCGTTTACAAGTGACTGATAAATCACATGGTGGACGGTTGGTGACGATTTTACCAAAAATAGTCTTGAAATATCTAAGTGTATTCTGGGTAAATATTGACAATATTGTCAACGGTGATTTACTTGTAAATTATTTGCACGTTGTTAACTGAAATGTGAGAGTGAAAATAAATGGGTGAATCGTTTATATTTAAACAGATACTAGTACCAAATGGGTACTTGAAACAGTACCGGTGCTTACTTAAAAAATGGAAAACAGACACATTTTTGTAAGAAAGCAAAACACAAAAACATGTTTATTCTTATACAATGTTGTGACATTTAAAGTTTTTTATTTTTATTTATTTGTTTAAAAGTATCCTTAATTAGTTTTCCTGGAGTCAATACAGAGGTCAGACAATAGCATTGAAACAAACCAAAAAAATACATACAATATGTAGAAAAGACACTCAAGAACAAACACAATGCTTATAAAATGACATACATAAAAACAGTTCCAGGATACACCCAATAAAAACAGTTCATATATAAAATGAAAAAAAAAAAAAATTATTTAGTGTACTAAGTTAACAGGCTAGCCCTAATTGAAATACTATAATAGCTGTATAGAACAAAAATAATTAAGTAATAGATAAAAATAAGCAATACAATCCATAACAAATTGTCATAATTATTGCAGCGAAACAGAACATAGACAACGTGCAAAGAGCAATTTATGTAATATTGATGCCCATTATTCCTGTACTTCGTGAATGCAAAATTGCAGGGCATAATCGTCGTTGGAGCATTATTCATAATATAGATATAGAATAGAATAGAATAGAAATCATATGAAAACAATGGACATTTTGTGAAAGTTATTGTCCTCAAAAACATATAATTTTATAAGGTAAAAAATTACGATTTTATGACAGTATATACACTTTTTTGAGAAAATAAATAAGAAATAATATAGTAACTGTGAAAAACAATTCAGAATTGTACAATAGTCAGATTTTTTAAAAACATTTAAGCCATATTTGTTGATGAAATTATTGATCATGCTATTAAGGAAATTCATTATTTTTTAGACTAATATGTTGTAAAAAAGTACATCTTTAGAAACAACTTATATAACTTACACAAAATGTCATATTTTTGAGCAAATACATTATCATGTTATCACTTAAAAAATCCACATTTTATGACCATAAAATAATTTGACAAATATATCCTAGTTTTAGTAGAATTCATGTTTGTTGAGAAACAACGTAATTTATTAATTAAAAAAGTAAGCATTTTACGAGAATGGTTTGATTTTCAGATTAAATAATTTCATTATGAACCATTTGTTCAGATAATTTTTTAGAAAAAAATACAACATTTCTTTTTTAAAAAAAAAAGTAAAGTAACATTTAAAATAGATACACTGTCATATGAGAAAATAACTTCCAAAATGTACAGTAGTAGTATATGTTTTAGAGAAATTAAATACTTCATTATATTATTTATTTTATTCTATTTAATTTTTTTAAAAGATGACAAAAATTAAAGAAATCACAAAAAAACTTTAAGAAGCCATAATTTTAATTTTAATAAAAAAAAATATTTTTGTTGTAATTCATTGGACTGCAACAAAAGTGTGCAAGTCTGTATCATATATAAAATTGCCCTTTGCCTTATTAATCTGTTTTTAATTAACTAATGCTGACACTTTGATCATGTATTTTTTTAATCCTTCCAATGACTCTTTGAGGGGATTTCAATGCATGAGTATAATATATGAATTACAATATCACAAAACCAGCAGTGAAATAAATAGACATGTCCAAATCCTTATAGCACAAATTAGTCTCTGTTCATTGAAAGATGAAAACCATTGTATCGATATAATCATTAGGGGTTACAAAAAATATATGATGTAGTCTTTATTATCCAAGCAGAATTTTCCCTGCTGACAACATATTTCGCAGTAGATATATTATTTTATTTTTAATTCATTATTTTAAGGAGGAAAAAAGCCTGAAAGCTGCAAGGCAATCAAAAACAGCACTAAGGAGGAAGGCAGGTGCAGGCTAAACAAGCAGGTGTTTGCATATTCGTCTTAGCATGGCACATTAGCCCAATTTCCCCACTTGGAACATTTATTCCGCAGGCGTACATTCAGTTGACATGCCACAGTATTGCATTTATTGTCCCGCGAGGCCGCAGCTAAATCTCCTCTATTAGTGAACCAATTCCCAAGTCTCAATTGCACAATTTCTGAACATGTTAGCAAAGTGTACGACAAACACAACTGCGGCTGTCGCCACCTACAGTACACTAAGTGCACAATGTACGGGCAACGAGGCCTTGATTTGAACCGCCGCCTTGTGTTTGTTGGTTGCAAATGAGGGAAGGTAAATCATCTTAAAGTGCTCGACAGATGCTTCATTAAACATGCAGCAGCGCTCAAAGTAAACTGGCTGTAAATAAAGCATGAGGAGTCACGTCTTGCAAGGTTAAATACACAACATCCATATACAGCATCATACAGGTCAACACTATTTTACTGATAAAAAGAGAAAAAAAAAATCTTTTGCCATGATAAAAATGACAGATGTGCGAGGAAAACTTTTTATTCAAATGGTTGAAGAATAAGGAAATGTTATTATATAATCTCAAGCTGGTTTTGAAGTAATTATGAGAGGAAATAATTGCAGAAAAACTCACGATACAAAGTCACAATGTTATGCCAAAAAGAATACAAATACAATAATAATTGATAGGATAGGATGATGCAACCATCTGCCACTTCAGCGGTGCTATTTCTACATACAGCTACAAAAGTAAAACACAACAAAAGCACAAAAAAAGAGGAATAAATAATGCACATTAAGCACATATGATTGCACCTCGCATAGGGGTGGGGATCAGCACGGCCACAGACAGGAACAGACCCAAGAACGCAACCAAGAGAGCCAACTTTATCCTAGGATGTCCACTAGCTCTCGGCCAATGTCCAGTCCGCGCGGATGAGCGAGAATCCGTCCAGCGAGACCAAAGTGTCCGATACATGCTCTTTTAACCAGGGCTCCGTGACGCTCGTCCATCCCAATCCTCAACACTAGCTCAGCAGCTCTGTTTCCGCATCAACTTTGGTCTCTACATGCGGACTCCGGTGTGACAGAGAGCCAGCAGCTGGTCTACGGTGCAAACATGTCCATGGCAGATCCAAAAGTTCTTAAAAAAAAAAAAAGTGCTACCCCTTGTTGCGAAGTCCAGAAAAGGGCTTGGACCAAAAGACAAAAACCTCATAAAAACAAGGGGGACATATCAAGAACACAAAAGGAGGATACACAAGAGCACATAGCTCCTGCAACCAGCAGCCACGACAGCGGCGCCATCTCACAAGTGAGGGGATCGTTCTCTGCTTCACAATGTCACAGTACATGATGGATTCTGTGTTTCTCCTCAATGAACCGCAGCACCCCCGATCCGGTGGCACTTATGCATCCCCAGAACACATCGTTACCATCACCTTTGTACTTACCTGTGTTGCCAGTTATTTAGACAATAGAGTATAGTCATTTTGATTGGATATAGCACATCAATACTGCTGAACAAGCCATTTT
Source organism: Entelurus aequoreus (assembly GCF_033978785.1). Lineage (NCBI taxonomy): Eukaryota > Metazoa > Chordata > Actinopteri > Syngnathiformes > Syngnathidae > Entelurus > Entelurus aequoreus. Next base: position 68,197,382 of record NC_084735.1, on the reverse strand, counting down.
TTTGGAGCAGTACCTTAAACGGCCACTAGACATCCTCCTTTACCTTCTCAATTCAGGATCTACCATCATGTCTTTAAAGTATAAGTGAATAGTTATAGTTTATATAGGGTAGTTTATCCTGTTTATACTTTTTATACCAATCTTATATGGATACAATTGTCGAAATCTTACGGAGAATATGTTGCTTCATTATTTCCTGTGGGAAATGTGTATTGGAATGATAAAAAAGACTACCATCGGAATTTGTTCTAATTAAGATATTTTATTGTATTGAGTTAGAGTTAGAGTTTGAGTTTATTTCGAACATGCAAGCATACAACATGGTTTATCACAATTTCCAGTTTCTCTTTTCAACATGTTCGAAAAGGAGTAGGAAGAAGCAGAGCTTATTAATCCTACCCCTTTTCTTTTACATAACAGTTTCTAAAACTTATGTTCACTTCCTGTTCTCAATTTATTCACAATATACTCCATAAGTAATCACAATAAAAATAAATAAATAAATAATAATTGCTGAAGAAAGTTACATTTCATATGATGAGATAAGTAAGATTATTAGTGAAAGAATGGATGAATTAAATAAATTCAGTATTCTTCTTCTCTGTACTTTGTAAACACTTTAAGTTTGAAGAGTTTCTTGAAGTGGATCATATTAGTACATTGTTTGATTGCTTTGCTTAATCCATTCCATAATTTAATTCCACATACTGATATACTGAAGGTCTTAAGTGTTGTATGTGCATACAAATGTTTTAAATTACATTTCTCTCTAAGATTATATTTCTCCTCTTTTTTTGAGAAGAATTGTTGTATATTCTTGGGTAGCAGATTGTAGTTTGCTTTGTGTATAACTTTAGCTGTTTGCAAATTCACTATGTCGTGGAATTTCAGTATCTTTGATTCAATAAATAAAGGATTTGTATGTTCTCTATATCTCTATATCCAACAGTATGTATTATTCTAACTGATCTTTTTTGTAACACCGTTAATGAATGAAGTGTACTTTTATAATTATTTCCCCATATTTCTACACAGTAGCTCAGATATGGTAACACTAGTGAGCAGTAGAGAATATGAAGTGATTTTTGGTCTAGAACATGTTTTTCTTTCATGTAGTTCAAGTCTCCATGTTGCGAATTAACATGCAAGACAATCAGTTAAGAAAATGTAAAGGGTTAGTAATTTAAATTGATTTTAGTTCTGTCGCCTGACATTATTTCATCAAATTAATCACACACTTGAATTCTGATTAAATGTGATGAAACACAGTTAATTTCTTGCTCGCATTATTTGATTTAGCTTTAAAGAAGACCCCAATATATTGACACAAACACCATTTTATTGCCAGACTTTTAAATTCTTATTAATCACTGTTAATTTCCTGCCTGCATAGTTTAAATCAACTTTAAAAAAGGCCCCATTTTGACACAAATGCAATTTTATTGACCTACTTTTGAATACTGAAGAATCACAATTAATTGCTGTACATTTATTGAATGCATAATTTAAATTAAGTTTAGAAAAGACCCCAATATATTGGTACAAATACAATTTAATTGTCAGACTTTTGAATTCCAATTAATCACATTTAATTATTTGCTTACGGATTTTAAATCATCTTTAAAAAATAACCCAATATTTTGTTTTGACAATATTATTGTAAAAAATATTGTAACGCATTTTGACAAATCGTGATGAATTCTAATTAATTTCTCGCGTACATCTTTTAAAATACGTTTTAACGAAAACCCCATTATTTGACAAATATGAAATTTTATTGACATACTTTTAAATTCTGATTAATTGTGATTAATCAAAGTTCATTTCCTGCTGGTTTTATTGGATTTTACTTTAAAAAAGACCCCAATGTTTTGACGCAAATGCAATTTTACTTATCGTGATTGATCACAGTTAATTCCCTGATAGCATTGTTGAAAGAAACCTTAAAAAGACAAATTCACATTTATTGTAAGACTTTTGAATACTGATTAATCTGGATTAATCACTGTTTATTTCTTGCTGGCGTTATTTTAAATTGCCAGGCATTTTTTAAATTGCTACGGTAAAAGAGCATGTGGAGTCAAAATAAACCGCTTGACCAATCTGTTTTTTTTGTGATTAATCGCATGCGTTAACGCGCTAACTTTGACAGCTCTATTGTTATACAGTAGTTAATGTTACATTGTAGTAACTGTATTGAACTTATTTGTAACGACGTGGTCGCATAGGTGTACAGATCTGGTAATGGGTACATTCGCACCCACCTGCACAAATGTACTTCAAAATGTAACAATAAAAAAAAAAAAGACTTTTTGTTTTGTTTACTAGGGCATGCATATATAATATGCATTAGTTTGATCATTTAAAATCAACGATAATAAAAAGGAGATGCTTGGAAATAGCATAAAAATTCCCCAAAAACTTGGAAAAACGCGATTCATAGCATTACTTTTTGGTGTAACCATCATGAGCGTTCTGTTCAGGTATATATATGTATATATATGTACTTTTGATAAATCATCATATTTATGTTTTACTAAATTTAAATAGGTATTGATCAATGTTTAAGCTGTGTGTATTTGATTTTAGTTTGCTTTTGACATCTTATTTAGAATTGTAGTTGAAACTTTTACAACCTTGTGTTGTGCTCATGATGGCGTAACCAAACTAGATTTCATTTAATGATCTTATTTTGAATATGTATTCCCTTTTTTACATTTAGTATATTAAAATGTATTATTTATAAACATTGAATACCTTTCAAATATCAATAAAATGCAATTGCCTTCATCTTATAGGGTAATGTTTAGTTACACCAAGTCATGAGCGTAACACTAAGCTTCATCACTTTGACTTGTAATATCTCTAATTCTGGTGGTGTTTTATGCTTTTTTCTTTTTGGAACATGTACTATACATATAATACAATAAAGTCCCATATAAAATTATGTTTTTAGCAATACTTTAATTTTGCCTTTGAAAGTAACACGCCAATGTCCATTAGTGGAGCTGTACACATAGTGATGCGCGGATCGTTCTCCCAGGATGCAGACGGAAACTCCGGAGGTAAGGTGCAGGTGAGACAATGATTTATTCACATAAATCATGCAGGAAATGCAGAAAAACAAAACAAGCGTGCGGATAGCACGGGAGGCAAAACTAAAGAAAAGGCTAGTGCGAAAGCTTAGCATACAAACCGGCATAGGAATAAAAAAATAGACGTCATTAAGTGTTGCGTGCAAACAAGGAAGCCAGACCGAGTGTGGCGAAAAACGGGAATAAGTAGCTCTCTGATTAGTGCCCGGCAGCAGGTGAGCATCCCACACACTAATCAGAGGCAGGTGAAACTAGTCAACACCCATGGTAACCAAAACACACAAACTCAAGGGTGCTGAAAACAGAACTGAGGGAGTATAAACTAAACAAAACATGATCCGGGCAACAGATCATAACATTATTCTTTCTTTTTCCTTGTGTGTGGTATCTTAGTTCCTGTGGCATACCTTTATTTTTTAGTTCTCACTTCTTTGTGCTGAGCACAGGCTTCAACACTTGCTGCCCAATTGGCAACCGTAACACACCTGTGCCTGATTGCCAATCAGGCTCATATTTCAGTTCGGCGCTGTCTTCCAGATCTTCGAATTATTGCTTCATGTTTTACGTGTCGTTCCCTGTCTGTGTTGTATTATTGCACTTCCTAGTTGTGTGTTCTCCCACTCCCTTGTGAGTGTGCTTTATTTTGTCCAAATTAAATCAAATTATGTTACCTACCGTCTGCCTCTTGTCTCTGCACATCATTGCTAGCACCGCTCCTCCAAACCGTGACAGTTAACTTTAAAAAAAATGTATCTTCATAAGTAACTATAAATGTTTTTTTCTCATTTGTTGAAAAAAACTGCATTTAACACTTCACTAATCTTCATAATAGTTAGCATGCATTTTGACAATGATTAAATATCCTTGCAATAACACACACACACACACACACACACACACACACACACACACACACACACACACACACACACACACACACACACACACACACACACACACACATTTTTTTGTATTTGTTACCTTCTAAGACCTCCGAATAATGCCTACCTCTTTAAGACTACCCTTTTCTAGATAGATAAAGATTTGTATTTACAACATTAATAATACACACATACTATGCAAATATAAAAACGCTTGTGGTGAAAAATGAGTTGGAATTTCACAAGAAAAAGGTCACAATTTCACACAAAAAAACTTAGAATTTTGGCAGTATTATAATAAAAGTCATAATTTTACTCAACGCAAGTCAAAATTTTACGAGAAAAATTTAACATTTGTGCAATATTATGATAAAGGTTGGAATTTTACTCAATAACAGTCGCAATTTTACAAGAAAAACTTAAACTTTTGGCAATTTTATGAAAAGAGTCGTAATTTTACTCGACAAAAGTCACAATTTTATAAGAAAACTTACATTTTTGGCAATATTATAATAATAATCTGAATTTTACTTGGCAAAATTATGACAAAAGTCATAATTTTATTTAAAAAATGGCACTATTTTACAAGAACACATTTTATATGACAAATTTTGCATTAAAAGGTGAACATTTTACATTAAAAAGTCATATTTTTGCAAGAAAATATTGCAACATTACAGAAACAGAAAGAATATGAGAAATAGTTCCCAATTTTATAAGAACAAAAGTCGACACATTGTGAGAAAAAGACTGCTTTTAGTTCATTATTATTTTTTTGTTTGTCATTGTTTTTTAATCTTCATTATTTACTTAAAGTTATTACAGTATGTTTCTATATACATATTTATTTTATTTCATTGATTAATTTTGGCCAAAAGGGGGTGCATTTTAATTTCTTACACACACTTGTTATTTCATATGTTGACCAGAGGGGGAGCCTTTTAAAACCGACACACAGTCAATTTGAGAAATCCCTATTTTTGGGACCACCCTCATTTTGATTTATTTCACCACCAGGGGTGCAAATGAGACATTCTCTATTAGATGCAATGGTTTTCCGTATTGGGACCATGATTTCTGTACTAATTTGTTCACCGGTCCTCATATTGAAGGTACTTTTCCTTGTTGATGTCTCATAAAGGCAGAAATACAAGAACACACACACACACACACACACACACACACACACACACACACACACACACACACACACACACACACACACACACACACACAGATGTCAATTCCAATCTCCCTGCTTCAATAGCCACCGTCAACATACGAGCCAAATTGGCGTGTCCTCATATTAAAGGTGCACCTGTGCTCTGGTGCACTCACTTAACTCCAAAAACCTTTTGGTTGTGTGTTCTCCACACAGACAAATGACATAGTTGTTGTTTCTTGACAACTCCACGAGGATGCCTGATTTATCGTAGTCAAACCTCATTAAAAATATCCTTAGTAAACAAAAGCATCTGGATTTGAAGTACATGAATACCATTGACAGAAGGTCTGATGCAAATCACCCAGGCTTTCTATTCTTTAATCAGAGCGATTAGGCGCGTTGTGGATGGTGACAGCACTGCCTCACAGAGGCTAATTTTTTGGCACAGATTTAATCATTCACGAAGCGTATTGTTGGTGTTCCGGCTGCGATGACGTGTGTCATCTTTAGATACAAAGGCAAAAAAGGGTGAGGAGGGTGGACGGTGTAGTTGTTTATATCAACGTCATCGAGCGCGTAGACATCCGGCTTCACTATCAGTTCGGTTTTACAGCCCACACATATGCTGTCACAGCCCAACTCGCTTAGCGTCAAGCTGTGGGTGCACAATGATCTACTGTAAGCACCGTTGGATGCAAGAATCCGCCTGGCATTCCACGCCGAGTGATGTAACCTCGCAAGTTGAAACACAAGAGAAACAAAAAAAAAAACATCACCATTTATGTGATGAAGGAGCTGAAAATATAAAACGTTAATGTGCTGAAACAGCAATATGTAAAACCATCAGAGAGATGTTGAAGACATTACTGTATTTCATATCAGTCCACAGATACCTCTAGGAGCAGTTCAAGGGTATGACTTTGGAGCAACCGGATTAGTTATCCGAGGCAAATGCCATCGCATTGTTGCAGACATGCTTTGTGCGCACAGGTTCGTGTTTTTCAAAAGTGAACACTTCAAAAGCATGCAAATAGTCGCAAAACTCATTGTACTAATCGTGTATGAACGTGGATTTGTCATGCCATTCATTTTTATTTTCGATGATTACCTGAAAGGTGACTCGCGTTGTTTTACTGTCAGGGATCAGGTCAATGCATACGCCATGAGTGAGAAGATAAAGTTAAAGTTAAAGTCCCAACGATAGTCACACACACACACACTAGAAGTGGTAAAATTAACCTCTGCATTTGTCCCATCCGCATGTTCACCCTCTGGGAGGTGAGGGGAGCAGTGAGCAGCAGCGGTGGCCACGCTCGGGAATCATTTTGGTGATTTAACCCCAATTCCAACCCTTGATGCTGAGTGCCAAGCAGGGAGGTAATGGGTCCCATTTTTATAGTCTTTGGTATGACTCGGCCGGGGTTTGAACTCACGACCTTCCAGTCTCAGGTTGGACACTCTAACCACAAGTCCACTGAGCAGGTCGACATGGATTGGTGTTCTCACTGGTTAATTTCACTTCAAAATGAACCTCACAAAGTCTGCATGGTTTGCATTGTTGTTGGTGGGGAAGGGATCTGTGGTTCCTACTTCTATGCCATACGATCGCCTGACTGGCTAGCTCATTATCTCTCAAAATGACTCAGGAATCTCCGTGAGATTGATAATTTTGTCATCATATATTTATTTATTTGCAAACTTTGTCAGTCTTTAGGTGTCATACATCAGATATACAGTATATGATAATAGCTTCAATATAGAGGAGCGTTGTTTTTCCACTCTACTGGTACTTTAAATTATGCAAAAACGTTATTTACTGTGATTATTGTGATGAATCCTAATCACCAAGTACAATTAGTATAATTTAATAAATGACAGTAATTTTCTGATTATAAAGAGCTACTTTTTTCCCCACACTTTGCGCCTAATGTATGGATTTTTCCGGGTTGACAAGCTTCACATACCGCCAATAAATTTAGCCTCGTGCCATCAGACCAATTAAGTAGTCACGGTAGACTAGTTTAAATTGTTCACATTAAACCGAACACAATCATTCAGTCAGCCATTTAGTGCGTTTTGGACTCACCCCCATTGTGGCAAAGACATGACAAAACGCACACAACACAGCCCTAAAGCCGAAAAGGCCATCAAAAAAGGAAACAGCCGCCACATAAACTGGTACTCCACCACCAAAGATGACTTAAGCGGTTGTAGCGCGTAGGACGAGAAAGACAAAAACCACCTACGCTAGGATATTGTTTGTTATGTTACAGGCACTGTCTTTTGTTAAATGTGTGAATGAACACAAGCCCCTTTTAAATATTTAATGTTTCAATGGGTACACCAGCAGCTTATAGACATGTGCAGCCAATAAATGTACAAAAAAAATGCCCAACAATTTGATGGGTGCACCTTATATTTAAGGGCCCTCTATAACCTGGACACTACGGTATTGTGATTAATCGAACTTGTAAAGTGTGATTAATCAGATTAAAATAAAACATATTTTGACAGTAAAACAAATATAACAAGAGAAGTCAATGCATGAATATATTGTTTGCATGCCACACAGTGTATGATAAACTAGTTATTTTTTATATTATTATTATATCATATTTTTTATGTTTTCGGTCTAGCTCCTGCCTATCTTGCCGATTGTATTGTACCATATGTCCCGACAAGAAATCTGCGTTCAAAGAACTCCGGCTTATTAGTGATTCCCAGAGCCCAAAAAAAGTCTGCGGGCTAAAGAGCGTTTTCTATTCGGGCTCCAATACTATGGAATGCCCTCCCGGTAAAAGTTAGAGATGCTACCTCAGTAGAAGCATTTATGTCCCATCTTAAAACTCATTTGTATACTCTAGCCTTTAAATAGACCCCCTTTTTTAGACCAGTTGATCTGCCGTTTCTTTTCTTTTCTTTTCTCCTCTGCTCCCCTCTCCCTTACGGAGGGGGAGTTGCACAGGTCCGGTGGCCACGGATGAAGTGCTGGTTGTCCAGAGTCAGGACCAGGGGTGGACCGCTAGCCTGTGCATCGGTTGGGGACATCTCTACGCTGCTGACCCGTCTCCGCTCGGGATGGTTTCCCGCTGGCCCCACTATGGACTGGACTTTCGCTGATGTGTTGGATCCGCTGTGGACTGGACTTTCACAATATTATGTCAGACCCACTCGACATCCATTGCTTTCGGTCTCCCCTAGGTTTCTCATAGTCATTCACATTGACGTCCCACTGGGGTGAGTTTTTCCTTGCCCGTATGTGGGCTCTGTACCGAGGATGTCGTTGTGGCTTGTGCAGCCCTTTGAGACACTTGTGATTTAGGGCTATATAAATAAACATTGATTGATTGACTGATTTTAACCCCAAAAAATAACAAGAACACCACCGGCTAGCTTCCGTCTGTCAGGGCGTGGCATGGTGTTTACAAGATCCCAAGATGCATAAACGAGGAGCGACGTGCAGGTAAAAGAGAAAACAGTGCAAGGTTAGAGCCGGCTAGTGCAGTGTACACAGCGGCAGCAAGGTAATGCAGCACAAACAAAGGTAAACTTTTCTCATTGGCACTCATCAAAGGCTGACGCTCCCTTTCCCCTCTCCCTTATCTCTCCTGCTTGCTTCTTTGTTTTGTCTTTTCTTAACTTTCTTGTTGCCTCTTTTTGCACTGCTCTATGAAATCTGTTATCAGTTAAACTTGTGTGATTTTGGATTTGGTTTTGGATATGGCACGTAGACTCTCCCAGAGGACAGTGCAGTGAAGACGCAACAAACTCCTCCCCTGTCTCTCATGGACATGTACCTGCTGTTATTGACTTTTGTTGGACTGACTGGCTGTGCTTATTGCGTTCGCGAGAGCACCAAGGTCGTGGAACAGAGACACGCTGCAGGCTTACACACACATATGCGTCCATGAAAAATACACGCCACACACACACATACACCACCCCCATCCAACGCCTTAGATGCTTCACCCCACGTGCTATGATTGAACACTGAGTAGCGTCCCTTGCGGCTGGCAGCTTCGGGCCGGATGCCCGCCCCCATCCCCTCGTTGCAAATCTCAAGATGTATGTCGTATTATGTATGTGTGCTTTGTTATTGAATTTTTTTTCTTACTCCAGACTGGGCTCCTATAGGGGAAGGGGGCCCAGAGATCAACTTTTTTTTTTTAGTAATCCTTCCCCAGCGTCTACCTTTTTCCCACCTTTCAAGGGGCGCCATAGTGGCGACCTATCCCTGTTCCTGTTCTGTCTGCCTGTACAATGTTTGTCCAATCTTGAACGGGTGTGTAGTAAAAATTAAATTTCATTGTACTTGTGCAATGACAATAAGGAGCATGGCATACCACACCATACCATGTACCAGACCACTATACAATAATCCAACGCCTGACAGGTGAACCTCAAAGTACCAGTATAATAGAAAAACAAATTGCCTCTATATTGAAGCTATTATCATATATATATATATACACTACCGTTCAAAAGTTTGGGGTCACCCAAACAATTTTGTGGAATAGCCTTCATTTCTAAGAACAAGAATAGACTGTCGAGTTTCAGATGAAAGTTCTCTTTTTCTGGCCATTTTGAGCGTTTAATTGACCCCACAAATGTGATGCTCCAGAAAGTCAATCTGCTCAAAGGAAGATCAGTTTTGTAGCTTCTGTAACGAGCTAAACTGTTTTCAGATGTGTGAACATGATTGCACAAGGGTTTTCTAATCATCAATTAGCCTTCTGAGCCAATGAGCAAACACATTGTACCATTAGAACACTGGAGTGATAGTTGCTGGAAATGGGCCTCTATACACCTATGTAGATATTGCACCAAAAACCAGACATTTGCAGCTAGAATAGTCATTTACCACAATAGCAATGTATAGAGTGTATTTCTTTAAAGTTAAGACTAGTTTAAAGTTATCTTCATTGAAAAGTACAGTGCTTTTCCTTCAAATATAAGGACATTTCAATGTGACCCCCAAACTTTTGAACGGTAGTGTATATATATATATATATATATATATATATATATATATATATATATATATATATATATATGTATATATATATATATGTATATATATATATATATATATATATATATATATATATATATATATATATATATATATATATATATATATATATATATATATATGTATGTATATATATATATATGTATATATATATGTATATATATATATATATATATATATATATATATATATATATATATATATATATATATATATATATATATATATATATATATATATATATATATATATACACTACCGTTCAAAAGTTTGGGGGTCACATTGAAATGTCCTTATATATATATATATATATATATATATATATATATATATATATATTGACTTAAACACAAATAGATGTGTTTTGCGAGTAAATAGATATAATCAAAATAATATCAATCTCACAGAGATTCTCAAGCCATTTCCAGAATTAATTGTCTCGTGATGCGTGTTGTAGCGTTAGGAACCATAGATCGCCTCCCCATCAACAACAATGCTAATCAAGCAGATTTTGTGAGAGCCAACAGTGATTACTTTAGGAAAAATAATGATCGAGAACCTTTTATTTTTGAGCCCGAACACAAGGAGGATGAGCATTACATTTTTAGAAGCGAGTGCTAAACGGATGCAGATTTATTGAAACACTATAGTATCATGTAGCATTGTTAGGTACTAAACATACAAACTAACCATACATGTTTTTTACTAAAACAACCAGTTACTGTACAATGTCAGCTCTCGTTGGGATGCCACCCGACGGGAAGCTCACATAATAACCGTCTTTTTAAAAAATTATTATAGAGGTTTATTTGAAATAGGGACTGATACAAAAACATAGACATCTGAAACAGTTATCCAATGTATGCATCATAGTGTTTGTAGCCAAAGCTAATTTACAACACTTGCCCCCAACAACAACAACAAACACAGATCCAACATCATTAAAATAGGAAAATAAAAAATAGAATAAGGCAAAGATGAGTTGATAATAATGATAATAGAAATAATACAGACAAAGTGCAAACTAGATAAAAGCCAATAATAATAACACAGACAAAGTTCAGACTAGATAAAAAACAATTAGTAAAGTAATGTTAGTTAGTAATGTGTAAAAACTAAACATGGGAAAACGATTGTTGCTCAACTAGCCATCATTTTGTTTGTTTTTTGAAAGTGACAAGTGCAGGTATACTTTTCAAAGTGTCAGGTGGCGAGTTTAGATGAAGAATCAATCACAGTCCTCAGGAAGAGTTTAAAAAACATTGCATCTTTTTCTACATCGTGGGGGATGTCAAAGTCGACCAGCCTCTCGGTCCATGGCCACATTTTTCTACTACCAGGTGAGAAATGCATGAATTATTAAAATCTAGATTTAGCTTTTACCAAGTTTGAGATTAAGCAAAAGCAGCTGCCGGCTCAGTGGATCAACAATAGCAGCGTTAACGCTTGTCATAACAATATCGTTCATATTTGGTTAATTTTCATGTGACAACATGTAAATAGGGATGTTCATCTAGATAAGATGTTTTTTTAGAGGGCTTTAATGGGCACATAGAGGATCCTTGATCCGTTGACTCAACTGTTAGCTATATATTCATGATTTCGAATGCATAAAAAAGTCAAACATATGTGTTTTTGTCTTACATAAGGATGGTGAATGATAAACAGCACATCTCTTTCTAATAATTGTGTATTTCCAGTATGACTAATCAGATAGTACCTGTATGGTCGGAGTGCAGAAGTGTTGTTCTCATGGCCTCATCTGACCTTGAATCTACGGAAATTGCTGAAGACATTCAAAGCGGAATATTCAAAATGGCCGCCTGAATTTTTGGCATTTTGTGGTTTTGTTTAGACGGTATTTTCACATACTTTGCGGATTGTAAATACAATTGGATATGGTTTAATGGATACAATTAAAGGCAATTGAGCATATAAAGTCAACCAAATGCAGAGGGTAATTTCACTACACTTAGTGTGTGTGCGACTATCAGTGGTACTTTAACTTTAACCTGTATTTCCAATAAACTGGTACTGTGGGTAACCTAAATAGACCTAATTACAAATAAAAAACAGGTGTACTGGCAGAATTACCAAATTATGAACACCAGGACAGGAAATGATACAAAACACAAGAAAATAGTGAACATGAAAGTGTAAACTGTCGTGTTGGACCATGACAATGTTACCATTAGTGTTTTAAAAAAACATGTTCATTTTTAAAACATTTCTGTATTTGTCACAATTGAATCATACTGAATAGAAATGTTGGCATTCAGCCTCGACACTCACATCTCTCGTACACATGTACACACCCGGAGACCCTGCACACACACAAAAAGAGAAGCAACTAATACTTTGCAGTCATGTTTTTGTTATGATAAAACATACATTGAATGATAGCTAACATTAGAAGCTAAACTTTGGCAAATCGCTTTTATTAGCTGACAAAGTTAGTGTGCATTTGTGTTGCATGGGGCGTGTAGTTTGTGTTCAAAGCAGGATGTAATGCTTTGCAACTCTTTGAAAAGTTAGCGCCCTCTAGGCAGCCGTGTAAAGGTTGCAAAGATCCCCTTTCAGTGCACACCCGGAGACCCTGCACACACACAAAAAGAGAAGCAACTAATACTTTGCAGTCATGTTTTTGTTATGATAAAATATACATTGAATGATAGCTAACATTAGAAGCTAAACTTTGGCAAATCGCTTTTATTAGCTGACAAAGTTAGTGTGCATTTGTGTTGCATGGGGCGTGTAGTTTGTGTTCAAAGCAGGATGTAATGCTTTGCAACTCTTTGAAAAGTTAGCGCCCTCTAGGCAGCCGTGTAAAGGTTGCAACGATCCCCTTTCAGTGAGTTTCATACAAGCTTTCCAAGTCTGGCAACATCATCCCTTTTGTTGAAGAGGTCTCTCGATCAATCCTATAAAAAGTAACGGCTCTGTTTCTCTTGATTTGGTTGCAGCTTGTCCTAATTACCACTATGTTCCTGCCAAAAAAAAGAGAGATTGTGTTGATTCTGCATTGATTCTCCTCGTGCACATGTCACTTTAATGTTACCCGAGTGTCAACAAAGCTTTGTGTGGTTTGTTGCATCCACTCAAATGTGCAAACTCGCCACATTTCTATGCACTTCTGCACGCTAAACTGAGCTCTGTTGTGAAAAGGCAGCCAGCAGCTGACCTGGCCGCTGCGTTCAGGGCTGAAATGTAGCCGGCTGCTTTTCATGGTGTCTTTATGTTGAATTTGCTCCGCTTGATGTGAAGCATGGATAATCTCCCCTCCCAAAGGTAGATTACAGCTAGTTTTTGCTTCCATCTTTCACCGTTTAGTTCGCATTGTTGCTGCCTCTCCTCAGAGTCGAGGCTTCATCGAAAATGAACCTCAACTGAGCCCAAAAGTCACTGATCCAGATGAATACGGATTATATATGAATGCCGAATAACAATAGTGGTGTGATTGGCAGCGAGGGTACTTAAACTGTTACATAGGACATTAGACAATGTGTTTCAGACCAATTAAATCCAAAAATATTTTACCAGAATGTATCTTCTATTTTAATGCCAGGTATTGTGCCACCGTGAGTTGGACAGCAAACCGGTTGTGACTGAATCAACAGCACCTCTGCTCTACATTGTGTTTTTTTCAAGACTTGATTATCAAACAACAAAATCCATGCAATAAAGACAAATTCTTAATCAATTAATATGGCATTTTATTATGTAAGATCTGTAAATGATTGAGTATTAAACACATTTTAAATTCCCCAGGTACAAACACTGATCTTTAACGGACGTTCTCTATGGTGGACATTTGTTTTTTGCATTAACGGGCTGCAGAGAAATTGACCAAAAGTAAATGTCCCCTGCAGAGGAAAATGGTGGTGAAGTTGTCACAACCCCAAACAATACCCGTAATTCTCATACTAATTGTCTGATTGCAACAAAACAATCATACAAAAAAGTACATGAAAATAGTAAGCAGACTTATTTGTTTATTGGTTATTTTTTCCTGTTTTTTTTCATTCACGAATATCCCTTAGTTCAATATTTTTAGATATATATTTTTTTGCAAAAATTATTTGACCCCGCCTACCACTCGAATGCAGCAACCCTAAAAGGGACAAGCGGTAGAAAATGGATGGATGAATGGATTTTAAATGTTCTTACTTAATGTCTTATCCCATTTATAATTTACTATAATTACACATTTATTGGGTGGGATGGAATTCCTTTTATTTTACTTTGTTACTGTTTATGTTACTTAATCTATAATTCTAGCATATATTGTCGTGACCATTGCGATTGACTAACTATAGTTTCTCAAACCCCCCAAAAGTCCTTAACACATTTTAACAATCATCAAAAATATAAAATGAATAACAATATAAATATTAATAATATATAAAACAAAAATAAAATGTACTATTTAAAAAACATTCACCCTTATAACTGCTTTGAATATCCCACCCAAATTGATAAAATATATGTTATTTGCCAAAAATGCCCTAATTTGTTACTCCTACTCCTAAACAATAACATAAAGTGAACACTTGCCTGTCGTATTATATTCTGAAGTTTCTCCCACAGATCAATGCGCTCTATAGAACACCTAGTGTATCAATCAATCAATCAATCAATCAAAGTTTACTTATGTAGCCCTGTGGAGAGGCGGGGCCGGCGAGCGAGCAGCAAGGCAGGGCATGCCGGGGCCCGGCCCAAGATGGCGGCAAGGAGACGTGGACGGCGAGCGAGCGGCGAGGCGGGGCGCGCCGGGAACGACGCCGCAATCGTGCCCAGGTGTGCGATCCGCGCACCTGGGCACGATCATCCAATCTCCTCTTGCTGAAGAAAAGGGGAGCAGCAGAGAGAGATGAGGAGAAGGCTGGAAGGAGCCAACGGAAAGCTGACGCGGAGCGAGAGAGGAGGAGAGCCCGAGACGACGAGCGAGCGAGCGGAGGAGAGGAGCTGAAAAGTGACCGGGACTGAGGTTTTGTTCGAAAAAATAAAACAAACGTCAAACTGCTCAGAGATGTCGCTATTTGATGGTCCATGGAACCCACAAGGCGGCTTGAGTCCGTCACAAGCCCTTAATCCCAAATGTCTCAAAGGGCTGCACAAGCCACAATGACATCCTTGGCTCAGATCCCACATCAGGGCAAGAAAAAACTCAACCCAATGGGCACAATGAGAAACCTCGTAGGGGACCGCAGATGTGGGGACCCCCACTGGCTGACCGGTGCAATGGATGTCGAGTGGATCAAGTTAATAATATGAGAGTCCAGTCCATAGTGGGACCAACAGGGGATCATCTTGAATGGAGACAAGTCAATAGCACCGAGACGTCACCGACTGATGCACAGAGGAGTGTTCCACCCCGGGTCCCGACTTTGAACAGCTAGCGGATCATCTGTGGTCACCTTATAACCTCTCCACACAGGAGAGGGGCGCAAAGCAGAAAAGAGATGGCAGATCAACTGGTCTGAAAGGGGGGTCTATATAAAGGTAGTGTAGCTTTATGGTGTTTAGTTAGGTGACCAATAAATTTGGTACACACCTTTTGGGGACTGACAAGCAAATAATGTGTGTGTAAACTTTGAACAAGACTATATGAAAACGATATCAACAATAATGTTTTGTGCAGTTTTCTACTAAAAATACTGAACAATCAAACCTGTTTTATTATTTAAATTTTAAATATAAATGTTAAAGTCCGACTTTGTCTTTTCACAATAAACAGCTTTAATAATGCGTATTTACTTAAGGATGGTATTGTTGTGTGACAAAAGGCTCGCGACATAATCCAATAGATGATTATCCAAATGGATAACGGTCAAACAACTTTATAGCCACATTGACTATCAGGCACTGCTGCTTTGATTTAAAGCCTTGTAAAAAGCACCACGCCGGAGAAGGAGACGTTTAATTTATTTACGCTGCTGCTATTAAGATGCCATTCAAACATCCTTTCAGAGTGCACGCGCGTCATCCGGGCCATAAAGAAAGCAAAACATTCCGAGAATTTAAAGTTTTTTAGCAGCCGCACAACGGTTAGACTGTGTGACTCACGTCACTGCAGACAAGAAGAAGCCGAGAAGCATAGCTTTAAAGCTATTTTTAACAACATGTTGCTGTCACTGAACACCATGATTGGGTGCTCCAGACTGCTGCGTGAGCACAATGTAGATGACTCGATGGTGTCTGAATCTAGAAATATTTAGATGATATCAAATCATTATTATACTTTCTCTAATGCTCATCTCCTTTAGACTGTTTATGTAACATATTTGGAGCAATGTTGCGTACCACGCACAAACACACAACAGCTGTTATTAGATGGTTTGTGTTTGTTGTTGGATGCACTCTGCAGTTACTGCTGACATACACTATCTATTTGGGTGTGGGAGGTTTGCGCTCCAAAAAAAAACAACACAACACATACAACAATACATTTTTATTTCCATACGGGTTTAGAACAGAATAGCATTTTAGAATATAAATAAAGTTAACATAAACTTTCTGAACGGTTATGTGTGTGAAGTGTGCAGTTTAGTGTACAGTGTCATGCAAAATAATCAGTAGAAATGGTACCTTTCACATTTAAACCAATACAGCACCAATTTTCTGTGCTTTTGTGTGTTAATGTGGTAGCAAATGTTAAATTGTTTAATAACATTTTATTAAAACATTTTTTGGCAATTAACACTGAGCTGACAACTGTGCTGTCTATATTGTTGTCTTACACTTCTGAGTTTCATTTGCAAGTATGCATTCCTTTCAGTTTGTCCTAGGTGTGTTGCCATAGTCAGGAAGTAGCCTTTGCCATTGAATTGAATGTACCAGATGCCAGATTTACCGAATATCATTTATTTGTGTATGATGTAATACAGACACTTCTAAACTGCAGATCTAGTGCGGACACACACGGAGAGAGACAGAAAGGGCCAACTATGTAGTATGGACATATGGGGCCAATTATTTTTAATGTGTTTTTATTTGTGTACTTGTCTTAATCCTTTTGTATGCTTTTGACACTTTTCTCATCTTTTTTTAAAAGCCTATCAAGGGACGAGGGTTGCAAATTAGCCTCTGGCTAGAAGTCTTATGTACTTTGACATCGGTTACCTATGGGTAGCAATGTTTACTTGAACTGTCCTTGTCAAACTAATATATGAATGAATGACTGAATGAATGAACTATGCTAGCCATGGCGCTAGGCTTGAATGAATGTGAATTACCGTATTTTCCGCACTATAAGGCGCACCTAAAAACCTCCAATTTTCTCAAAAACTGACAGTGCGCCTAATAATCCGGTGCGCCTTACACTACCGTTCAAAAGTTTGGGGTCACCCAAACAATTTTGTGGAATAGCCTTCATTTCTAAGAACAAGAATAGACTGTCAAGTTTCAGATGTAAGTTCTCTTTTTCTGGCCATTTTGAGCGTTTAATTGACCCCACAAATGTGATGCTCCAGAAACTCAATCTGCTCAAAGGAAGGTCAGTTTTGTAGCTTCTGTAACGAGCTAGACTGTTTTCAGATGTGTGAACATGATTGCACAAGAGTTTTCTAATCATCAATTAGCCTTCTGAGCCAATGAGCAAACACATTGTACCATTAGAACACTGGAGTGATAGTTGCTGGAAATGGGCCTCTATACACCTATGTAGATATTGCACCAAAAACCAGACATTTGCAGCTAGAATAGTCATTTACCACATTAGCAATGTATAGAGTGTATTTCTTTAAAGTTAAGACTAGTTTAAAGTTATCTTCTCTGAAAAGTACAGTGCTTTTCCTTCAAAAAAAAGGACATTTCAATGTGACCCCAAACTTTTGAACGGTAGTGTATATATGCACCAATATTGAGCCACAACAGGTCTCTCAACTACGGGATGCATAACATAACCCCAGCCTCTACTGTAGCATCTATTCTAAGCGTCTTATAATGCGGTGCGCCTTATACTGCGGTGCGCCTTATATATGAACAAAGTTTTCAAATAGGCCATTCATTGAAGGTGTGCTTTATAATCCGGTGCCTTATAGTACGGAAAATACGGTAAAACAAGAAAAGAATAAATGCTACACTTCAACAAACATTTTTGATGTACCATAAGATAAATAATAATAATAATAATAATTTAATTTCACCTAACTTAACTTTATACAAAAGCAGATTGCTTTTGATGGTTTTATTTAAACTCTTAATCCTTAAATATTTATATTAGGCTATGTGAAATTAAAATAAGAAAACAAAAACAAAAATTGAATCACTGCAATTTATTTTTAACTTGTTCACACTTTAACTTTGTTCCACAAACAAGGAAAAACAACAAACAACTTAACAAGTTTATAGAAATACTGCAATACAACAAACAATAACTTGTTATGTTTTCCACCTCATTTTACCTCTTCAGTGCGAATAATCCAGTCTGTTCTGGGCTTGAACAAGGGCATTGAAATATGGCTGAATGTCTGAGGTGGCTATGCGAAGGACAGCTGAGAGGTGCTCATTAGTGATAGAGGATCTGTGTTTGGATTTGTTGAACTTCATCACAGAAAATGTCTGTTCACATACATAGGACCAGAATCCTCTGAGCATGCCTCCTCAGGTGTGGCAAGTTCTCCTCTTTGAGGGAGGAGTAAAAGTCCAGCTGTGAGACTGACCTGAAGTGCTCTGCCAGAAGTAGGTCAGACTGCAGGTCAATGAGCTCCATCTGAACATCGCTTGGTGCATTGTCCACACAGCAGTTAAAGAGAGAAGAAACCATGTGCATTTCACTCTCAAGAGTTTTGAAATCTTTAAATCGCCTGGAAAACTCTCCATGCAGTGCTTCTAACTTGCTTGAGTACTTGTGGAGGTGATCAGCTGATCTTGTGTCTTCTTTTAGTGTTGGCAAGTGGGTCAGAATGTTGTCCTTCACTTGGCTTGAGAGAAGCTGCAACTTTCTCATGAAAGCCGTCACTTCACTGTACATCTCATGCACAAAAAGGCCCTTGCGCTGCAGTTTGACATTCAGTTCGTTCATGAGTGCAGTCACATCCACAGCTAATCTGAGGTCTGCCACCCAGGCTTCATCTGAAAGTTCCCACAGAATTTCTGAATCTGGTCTCTCAGGTCCAAGACACTTTTCAGAACGTTGCCCAGGCTGAGCCACCTGACATCGCTGTGGTAGCTTATGTCACCATGTTCACTCTCATTTTCCTCCAAAAGTGCAACAAATTGTCTATGATTTAACGCTCTCGCTCTGATAAAGTTAACTGCTTTACTTAAAGCATCAACAACATGGTTAATTTTCAACACTGTCTTACACAACACTTTCTGATGTATAATACAATGCAAAAATTTAAATTTCTGCACAGGGTTAATTTCTGTCACTTTATCCAGCATCCTCTTTAAAAGTCCAACATTTTTACCCGTCAGATTTAGACAACCATCTGTTGTCACACCTGCCAGCTTGTCCCATTTCAGTCCTAACATGTCTAAACACGCATTTACCTCTGTGAACAAGTCATTACCTGTGGTTCTCCCTTTAATTGACTGCATGGCTGCCAGCTCCTTCGTGATTTGAAAGTCTGCAGTTATCCCACGTAAGAAGATGAGCAGCTGGGCGGTGTCACGTACATCACAGCTCTCATCCGAAGCCAGCGAAAAACAGTCAAAGTCGGCCGTTCTGTTCTTCAGCTGAAGCTCCAAGTTTCCAGCGATGGTCTCAACCCGCCTCGTTACAGTGCGTCGGGAGAGTGACACATTCTCAAATGCGCCCCTCTTCTCCGGGGATATCAGTGCAACAGAGTCCAATAAGCACTCCTTAATAAACTCTCCGTCAGAAAACGCCTTACTTTTTCTGGTGATTTTGTGAGAAATTACGAAGCTTGTCCTGACGGCTGCATCTCTGGGGGTGTGAAATTTGGCAAAAAGTCCTTGTTGGGTTTGCCGTTTTACCATCAACGCATCAGCCTCCCTTGCGCGCTCTTCATCAGACGGATTCCGGTATTTTTCCTCGTGCTTCGTCGTGTAGTGGCGATTTAAATTATATTCTTTAAACACAGCAACCTGTGTACCACAAATTAAGCACACGGCTTTACCTTTAATTTCTGTAAAGAAATACTTGGCAGTCCATGTCTTGTTGAAAACACGCCATTCGTCATCAACTTTGCTTTTTTTTAGCATGAGCTGACATTTTGAGGGGTAACCGGGGATCACGTGTCGCTGTGCACCTTCACTCACAGGTTACACACGGACATACGTCCATAAATAACACTTTTCAAAATAAAAGCAGCACAGTTGTATTGCACGCAAGACATAGATGTTTTTTCAAATGTGTTTTGTAATTTGTGATTGCCGCTGTTCACATTCACTCACAATCACGCACGCGCATACGTCCACACGGAAGTAACACAAATAACGCTTTTCAAAACAAAAGCAGCACCGTTGTATTTCACACTCGACATAGATACTTTTTAAAATTTACTTTGTAGTTTATGATTGGCCTCACGCGGGCCGGACAGGGACGCACAAAGGGCCGGATGTGGCCAGGTCTGGCATAAAGTAACCAACTAAAAAATGGGAAATGATCAAGTAGAAAAATAAGTCAGGTGTCTTGATCTGGCAGCTCTGCTTTGTGTCGCGATGCCTGGTTTTGGGGTCACAAGGCGGAGCCACCTTTTCGCACACCTGTTATTAATTTCCTCTTGACTACGTAAGCTCTCCAGGCCATTCACTCGGCACCAGCAGATACTCGATGGTTTACCCTTCCAGTCTTGTTCATCTCCTGCTTCCTGTGGTGCTGCCATGTAATCTTAACTGTTTCCTCTCCACACCTTGTGTGTGCCTCTTCAGTTATTTTTTTTCCCTACTCATTTTTGAGTGGGTATTTTCTTATGATTCTTAATATTTATTTCTCTAAGTTGGGGTCCTACTTCGGCAAAGCCGATCGTGACATCAGGAGAGAGAGTAATATCCATGCGGTGCGACAATGCTGTCATGAATGAGTAAATAATAGCTACGACACACTTCTTTGAGCTGCAAGTTTTTGGCGACCGGGGGCAAAGTGTCAGAGCATTCCATGGTTTTAGAATAAATGTCTAATGTATAATAATAATATACAATATGATAATAATATACAACATAATAACTATCCATTTATTCAGCTTCTTCAGCTTATCCGTTTAAAGATCCATAATTGAATTATAATCAAATTGTAGCGCCTGAATCCTAATCCTAATCAAATCCTGAGGTGCCCAAAGATTCCCACCTTTAGTGCCAAGTGCAACCGAATGTTTGAGTTTGAGTTTGAGTTTGAGTTTATTTCAAACATGCAAGCATACAACATGATACATCACAATTTCCAGTTTCTGAATGTGTTGTCACACACAACTCAGGTGTTCAAAATTGGCACCGTTTGAGTATTTGACAGTACCAAGAAAATTGGGTCACTACCTATTAAATTACTGAATTCAGTGCCCATCCCTACTTATTGGTGGTATCTTAGTGACACTGAGGTAGCGGTTTGTTCGCTACACTACTACAACACTGATTGTATTGTATATTATACATATTACTAGCTTAAATTAAGCATTGTATGCAAATATTTACTAAATATACTAGAAATATGATTATTACAGTAGTATTGGCCACTAGATCGGACCAAACCAATCAGAATTTGCTTTTCAACATCGTGGCCACCGATTGGCTCAGCCTCTGCCAACATTACTATATTTTAGGAAAATATATGGGTGTTATTTTATGTCTACATGGCTCTTATATGGTTAAACACTGTATTTAGAAGGTCATAGACAAGTTGTATCTGCCGTAGTAATGAAACTATTTAATTTTAAAGGAATAGTTCATACTCTGCAGGAAATTCATTTATGGCGGTCGTGTCTAGAAACAATTATCAGCAACAAACCAGGGTTTACTGTACTGTAGGTTCCGTTCTTTTCCGCTGTTGCCGTCACGCTACCATGTTTACCATCACTGGTACAGTACACCTTTGTGTTGGGATAACACACAAAAAAAGAAAAAGTGAACCCAACCTAAAATAACTAATGAGATTTGCAGACATCACACATGCATATTTTTTGACAGGTTTGGGTAAATTCAAAGTTGCACAACTTTTGGGCGGTTCTCAAGCCTGCTGGCTCTACACCTCCATCTTAATTCTCAGCAATATTGAATGGCATATTCAATAAACTTTGTTTGCTATTAACGTTATGTGCCTCTTTACTGCTTTGTTATAAGGAAAGCAGTGACTATAGGTTCTCAAAGTTAGCAGTGACATTTTTTGCAAGTTTACTTCCTTGGCTGTTCCTTTCATTCCCTTGTGAAGCTCCCCTACTATCCATGTATTTCCCCCCCCCACTATTCTCCAGTGAGAGGTAGGGGGTCTATGGTAATGCACTCCCTCTTTCTCCTTGGCTCAGCAACTCCTAAATGGCCTTGTGGGGGAGCCCCAGTTCTGACCCAGCTTGCTTTCATAACCTATGACAGAACAGGGTGTTTGTATTGTATGTCTACCTGAATAATCCCTTATAGTGGAGTCAATTGGAGAGCTTTTTTTTAACTTTTAGAACTACACTGGATTACTTGGCCCTGCGGTGTCCCGAGAGGGACAAGCGGTAGACAATGGATGGATGAATGGATGGATAATACTCAAATTGCAATTTTTGGGGGCCTTATTACCGAACAGACGTGTCCCAACTTTTATTTGGTTTGGTTTGTTGCCATTGTTTTAACATTTTATTTGCACTGACGACAATTTATTGTATTTTTTTTTGTATTATACTCATAATCTATTTCTATTAACCTATACTGCTTATAACCTACACTGTTTATATACTATTTCATTTTCATTTGTCCTTGTAATACTCACTGGGACAAATCTGGGACTTCGGGTATTAAACTATGTGCCATCTCATGTTTGTCTGTATAATACAATATTCCTTGTGAATTTTTTAACAAAAACATACTGTTGTGATGTTTTACTTGTTTTATACCACACTGACTTTAATCCAAACACTAGATGGCAATAAAATCAAATACTTAGAGTTCATTGTCAAATTACCTCGGGACGGTGTGGCACAATTGGGAGAGTGGCCGTGCCAGCAACCCGAAGGTTCCTGGTTCAATCCCCACCTTCTACCAACCTAGTCACGTCCGTTGTGTCCTTGAGCAAGACACTTCACCCTTGCTCCTGATGGGTCGTGGTTAGCGCCTTGTATGGCAGCTCCCGCCATCAGTGTGTGAATGGGTGAATGTGGAAACAGTGTCAAAGCGGTAGAAAAGCGCTATACAAGTATAACCCATTTATCTACTGTCCTGTTTTAATTTTGTATAACTAATAACAGTAATAATTAATTATAATTATAGAAAAAAACACCATCAACGGGTTCCTTATTGTCGGTTGTTTATGTCGTTCACAAGTTGCAGAAATTCTCTGTGTATGTTTTGCGCAAGAAAGTGTATGACTTACTTATCTATCTCCTGCTCCAACACATTTGCCCCCACACGCTAAGAGCATTCGTGAACTGTTAGGAGAGCGATTTATACCCGTAATCTTTGTTGGTATATGAGAGACGATGAGAGTTTATCATCAGACTTCAACATCTCTTACATGGAAAAATTGCTAGGTCGGCATTGCAAATGAGAATTTGTTCTTCATTGCCTTACCCTGGATACATGATGTTTAATTAATACATAAAGACATGTAAACTAGTAAGTGATGACAGAGGTTTGTATACAACATTACCCAGAGTGCTTAGCGCTGTAGACGAGCTACTGTACGCGGGATGATGATGATTGCGTCATTTGAGCAATAAAGAGTTGGATATATTCTTACACATTGTTGTTCATGCTTACGTAGTCTACATAGGAAACACATGTATTTTTTAACCAGGCAATTGATGTGCGCGTTTGAGTGCTGCTCAGGGACAAATTTAATCAGCGATTAAACTGATTGGCTAAAATGTGCAGGGAAGTTGTTGGCATTGGACTAATTTGCAAGGCCGCACATCATTTGCTGGGATTTTTTTTATTTTTGTGAACTGGTTCGGTTGCAGCATCGCAAACTTCAGGTAGCACTCTCATGGAGCAGTATTAAGGAAAAAAAAATCGCAATAATAAACAATATATATATATATATATATATATATATATATATATATATATATATATATATATATATATATATATATATATATATATATATATATAATGTATTTACATATGTCTTTTCTAATTGGTAATTTTTTAAAATTTGTTAATGATTAAAAAATATTGTAAGTATTCTAATGTTATATCATTTTTTTTTTTTTTTTTTACTAAAAATGCATTTTCATGAGCATGATTTCTCAGATACCATTTTAATGACAAATGGAGTAATATGTATAGAATTATACATTTAACTTCTGTCAAATTATGCATGAATAAAAACACAAAAAGCATATTCTACCAAAGTTTTTATTTTTACAACTATCATTGTTTAATACATAAAATCCGATTCCATTTTTAATGAATAAAAACATTCTAAAGGTATTAAGTATTCTGACATTATTGACATAAATACTATTAAAAATGTCTTCTTATGTACATGTTTTAACAAGTAAAATGTTCATATCATATATATTTGTTCAGTTACACTTCAGTGAAAAATACATAGTGATAAATATTTAACCTAAATTACATCATACATGTATAAAACAATTAAATACTTATTTTATTAAAATGTTTATTATCCATCCCGGGGGTGGCTGGAGCCTATCTAAGCTGCACACGGCAAGGATACACCCTGGGCAACGTTCACACTCTCATTCAATTTAGTGTTGTCAATCCACCTATCCCCATCTTTGGAGATGGGAGGAAGCCGGAGTACTCTGAGAATACTTATTTCTTATTGTGAGGCACCAGCACCAACCCCTTCCACAGTTTTTATTATTATTATAATATTCAGACTGAGCATTTTTTAACAATTAAAATAATACTATTCATACTAAAGATTATGTATCTAACTGAATATTAGGGAAACAATGTGTTATATTGTCTTTGCCATTGGATTAGGTTGACAGTTTGTTATTATACTTACTTTATGGACATATTGTTACGGAAACACATGCTATAATTGTGTAAACTTGGGTCCTAAACATCTAATTCGGGTCTTGAGCTGAAGCAAATTGGCAAACCCTGATATAATATTACCACATGCAGTCGTCTCCCTGCCTGAAAAATTTGGAAAATTCATGTTTATGGATGTGTAATTGATGCAGAAGAAAATCTTATGGCCCAAATATATTTTGCATATTAATGCTATGAGTTATTTGAAATGCCATACACATCATGTCCTCGTTTGCTGCTGAACCTAGAGGGTTGGTAAGGTTGGTCTGCATGTAAATTGACATTACGGACACTTTCCATTACATTTACAGTTATTTACATGCACAATGATGGCTCCTGCTATAAAATAACTTTTGTCGTATTCAGCCATTTATTAAGTATGGACATGCCGCGTGTGAGGAGAGGAAGATGGAGCCACTACGTCACAAGTGGACAATTACCTGGATACATAATTTGATTTAGTGGAGCTTAAAGGTGCTCACATCCTGTGAGGGACATAATGGATTCCGCTTGGTAACTCTGGATGCCTTTCCTGGCCTCGTTTCAAATCTCTTATCAGATTTTTTTTCATCCATCCAACCAACCATCCATCTTGCATCCTCTCCGTCCGTATCTCTTTCCCCAATCCTCTGGTCTCCACCTCTCTCGTCTTGCTCCCTAACCGTCTGCTCCGATGGTGCCTGTGGCGGACACTGTGGAACAGGCTCAGGAGTCACTGGAGAGGTTGAGTGAGACAGTTAGGTAAGATAGCCGTAGTCCAGTTGTGCCCCGGTGGAGCCATATCTGATGATCTGTCAATCACATGCTCACCTAGCATGAACCTGGTCTGGTCTGGCCTTCCCAATGGCTCTTTGTTCAACCTTCTTTTTTCTGTGTCTTCTTTGCCAGCCGAAACTGGAGAAAACACAAAATAATACTAGAGTGGCTCAATTAAGTTTTGGAGCAGTAGTTTTTTTGCATAATCTTGCAATCTACCCTGCATAGTAAACTCAAAGCAAAAAAGCCAACCTCACTAAAAAAACTCAAAGTAAATCACAGACCCCTACATGTAGTCTGGCAGGTGGACTTTTGTTCTTGGTTTTGGTCTTGATTTCCTTTTCAGCGTACTTAATTTGTTAGTTGTATTCCCTGCTTGGCCTCAGTAGCCTGCCACTTGAGCCTTGTCCATCAGACACTTACACAACATCCAACAATCAATTAAGGGGAAGGAATTTAAAGGGACGTGTAGGAGAGAGGTGGTGGTGTTAGACCAGGGGTCGGTAACCCAAAACGTTGAAAGAGCCATATTGGACCAAAAATACAAAAAAAAATCTGTCTGGAGCCCCAAAAAATTAAAAGCCTTCTATAAGTGATATAATGAAGTCAACACATGATATAAGTGTCTATATTAGCTATATTAGTCTACTATCAAAATGACTGTGTCACAGGCTGACACAAATCTTTGTTGACAGAAATTTTGAAATGTAATATTTATTCTACACATTTTTACAACATCGGAACACTACGAGTAACAACAATTACAGCAAACTTAAGGCCCGGGGGCCAGATGTGATCCATTGTATCATTTTATATGGCCCGTAAAAGCTTGGAAATTATACGAATCCATACAGTACTTTAAATGTTCTTACGTAGGCACATGTTTCCGACCCCAGGGCAGCTGTGGCTACAAATGCAGCTTACCACCACTTTGTGTAAAGGTGGAGTGAATAAATAATGGGTTCTTAGTGCTCTGTATAACGCTATGAGTGTCTAGAAAAGTGCTATTTAAATCAAACCAATTTTTTATTATTTTAATAACATTGTGTGCAACCCACCATAGAATAGCGAAAAATACTAATAATCCATGTTTTCTTGTTATGTTGCTATTCAGCATGGACTCTACTACTTGGCTAACTTTTACATTCCAGGGAGAATAGCCTGAGCTAGCCCTCGCCAGCCTGTTTTCTACTTTTTGTCTCATACTTTTTGTGAGTCAGACCGCTCCTTGCTATCCTTTTGTCTATTACGAAAACAACTATTGACCGCAACTGCCAGTATGTCTCTGCGTCTTAATGTAAAGCTACAACAATTTATAGAAAAACATAACACGAAGGGCATTATAAGTAGTGCTCTCAAATGATAATTTTTTAATCAGATTTATCACACTTTTGAATTTGGATTAATCATGATTATTCACAATTTGCTTTGATAGATGAAATTACATTAAAATAAAAAGCCCGATATTGGGACACAATTAAAATTGCATTGTCAGAATGTCATACAATTTAGCATTTTTTAATGTATTACTTGAATAAACAATATTTTTTTTTTACCCAAAACAGCTTCAAAAGGTTGGTTGTGAATCCTCATTTGTCCAAAAATAGTCGTGTTTGTTGTCTGTTACCTAATCTGCCATGATTTGAACACGTGCGCCTTTGTTTCTGGGAAGTAGGAACACAGATTTGTTGCCGGAAGTCAGAAGTGCAGTACCATGGGAGCGTGAATAAATGTACTGAGGAATTAAGTTCCGTTAATGCATAAAATTACCAAAAAATACAGCAAATATTGTACATATTACATATTATTATGAACGTGTCTGTTACTACATTATATACTGTATAGACTAGCAGCGTGTATATAAAATGTTGATGGAGGGTTTTGAAGTTGTTTTAGAGGGCTTTGAAGGCTACAATGGTGACTCCCATTAGCCGCATCTTGCAAGTGTTTTTGAACCTTTAGAATTCTAAAAAAAAAACAAAAGAAAAACCTGTGTTCTTGTCTCTCATAATGATTGTGAAAAATAGGCAACATTTTAAAAAAGTGCGATTCCCCTTTAAGTCAATCAAGACTATTGCTAGGGATGTGACGATTTGATAAAAACCGGGGTGTTTCGGTTTCAAAGTCCTCACAATATTACCGTGACGTGTGACGGTATCAAACGAAAACTTGGTGAGTGTAGTTTTTATCTGGGGTTTTAGCGTTGGCCGGGTCTGTAAATAAACTACACCTCCAAGGATCCTTTACGGAACGCCGCAATCGCAAAGTGAAGTGTGTTCGAAGTCGATGAGAGGAATTGTTTTTTGGACATTAAATCCGTCCACAACTGGTTGAGTTATGTTGCTAACAAACAGACAAACAAGCCCAGGTGAAAACATAACTTATTTGGCGGAGTTAAAAAACTCTACATTCTGCGAAGCGAAGGGCGCCACCTTCTTTTCAAGCGTTTCTATAGCGACACAGAGCCATCCGGGTCTCGAACTCCCTAAAAATAAGTTCACCGCCGGAAATACAAGTCAACTAAAAAGCTACTTGATACATCCTCGATGTGGTAGGGGTCTGGAGCCTATTCCAGCTGCACTTGGGCTGGACAAGTCACCACCTCATAAACCGTCATATTGAAAATATATTTAAAGCCAGCGAAGCCGAACATAATTTTGAGAGGTACTTACATTATTAAAAGTTATATTGTTAGTTTATTTTTTTGAGAAACAACATTTTCCAGACTGACTACTGTAGAGGACACTGCTTCTCATAAAGTAAAAGTTGAAAGACACTACATTGTATATTATTGTTTTACACGTGTCACCCTTGATGTTTACTTAGACTTAGACTTAGACAAACTTTATTGATCCACAAGGGAAATTGTCCCACACAGTAGCTCAGTTACAAGGATGGAAAGGGTAAGGATGGAAAGGATAATGCCCGTATAAAGTAGACAACAAATGTACCATAGTAGCAATATACAATACAACATATACATAATATTTACATATTATATATACATTATATAATATATACTGATATATTATACTATTATATTATATTATACAGTATTTGTTACATTGTTACTTTACAGACACCTCATTGTAAGTTATTCTTTTAAATTTTTGCTTGAAACAGTAGATGTTCCTACACAATTATTTGCACTTAGAAATACTAGTTTGTAGTAATAAATATGACTAGACGATTTTAACATTATGTTTGTGTTCAATTACAGTAAGTGTGTTCATCCTAAACATTTCCGACACTTCATTTGACTCACTATAGCACAATTATCCAGGTTTTTTTTTTTGTGTGGTCATATACCACAATAATATTTTACTGTGGCCTTAATACCGTGATAATATCGCACCTGTGACGATCTGTCACTTCATTTCTGTTTGTTTCCTTGTTTTGCATTTACTTCCTGTCAGTGCTCTTGTTTTGTTTCCATTTCCTGTTTGCCCCGCTGAGCACTGTGTTTTTTCTCTCACCTGCTGTTGATTGGCAGCCGGTCCACACCAGCTGCCAATCAGCACGTTCCTTTTTATGCCAGCCTCGCACACTCCTCGGTGCTTGAGAATTGATTTATGTTTGGATCATTACGCACCACTGCTTCATCTCCTCTGTTTTGAATTTTATTAAAAGCATCTTACCTGCTCTTTGTCTCCTGGTTCCTGCACCTAGGGGGTCACAACAATTGCAGCCATGCGAGTTTGTGACCGTACCCTGAGAATTGATACCGTTACATCCCTACTATGAGGTATGATACCGCAATAAGAAGAGGCTTTTTTGCACTTGTGGTTAGAGTGTCCGCCCTAAGATCGGTAGGTCGTGAGTTCACACCCCGGCCGAGTCGTACTAACGACTGTAAAAATGGGACCCATTACCTCCCTGCTTGGCACTCAGCATCAAGGGTTGGAATTGGGGGTTAAATCACCAAAATTATTCCCGAGCGCGGTTTCCGCTGCTGCTCACTGCTCCCCTCACCTCCCAGGGGGTAAACAAGGGGATGGGTCAAATGCAGAGGACACATTTCACCACACCTAGAGTGTGTGTGACAATCATTGGTACTTTAACTTTAACTTTAACTTAACAAACGACAAACTAACGTCTGTACCAAATGTTACAATACATGTTGGAATTCATATTTCCCCTCAGCGAACTGCAGCTACCCCAGTGCCGAAAGCACTCATGCGGCCCCATATCATCACGCTAGCACTTCCATGCTTGACTTTATTGTTTTGACGCTCACTTGTGTTGCTATTTAGACAATAGTGTATATCAGACCTGGGCATTCTGCGGCCCGCGGGCCACATCCGGCCCTTTGTGCGTCCCTGTCTGGCCCGCGTGAGGCCAATCATAAATTACAAAATACATTTTAAAAAGTATCTATGTCGAGTGTGCAATACAACGGTGCTGCTTTTGTTTTGAAAAGCGTTATTTATGGGCGTATGTCCGTGTGTAACCTGTGAGTGAAGGTGCACAGCGACAAGTGATGCACGGTTTACACCCGAGATGCTAAAAAGAGAAAAGTTGATGACGAATGCCGTGTTTTCAACAAGACATGGACTGCCAAGCAACGTTCCCTCTAAGGTGCGCGCCTGCGCAATTGCGCACTGCTCAAGCGTCCTCTGCGCACAGCAAATATATGCCGCGCACCAAATCAAATCCCATCTGAATTCTAAACAAAATAAACACATTTATTCTGTGTAATTTTGCAATGCAACTCTGAGTGACAGTGACAACAAGCGGCCCTAACGGTGTTCGTCAACACGTTCAATTGAACACCGTTCAATTATTGTAACGTCTATCGAGATGCTTCGAGGCCAGGAATTATATCGATCACTTTATTGAGCAAAACTGTTTATATTCGGCTATAACCACACCAAAAACATGAGTAAAACACTTCTATATCGAAAAACTAGTCATTTTCTGCCGTAAAAAACGAGGCCAAAACCAACTTGTCATCTGTCACCAACACGCATACCACTAAACCACTGGTGCGTTTATGGCCACACAAAAAGTCGGACAACTCAAACACCACACAAAGTTACACTATGACTCCTCAGTCATACGTGTGCTTATTTTACTGTCATTTATTATTAATGTTAATTTATTTATATTAATCATGGAATGCTGTTACTAGAGAAAGTTACAGGAATGCACACTTCATCCTATGCTTACATTTCATTGTGCAACATGAGGATGTTTAAGGGGAACTAAATGTGATCTCTGAAAGGGGTACAAATGATTTCCAAAGCAGTGCTTTTGGTATAAAGTTAAGTTAGGTGAAATGAAAGTATTATTATTATTATTATTATTTATCTTACGGTATATATAAAAAATAATATTGAGCAAAATGTAATTGAAATATTGTCGATGTGGCCCTCCAGCAGTGCTCGGGTTACTCATGCGGCCCCCGGTAAAAATGAATTGCTCACCCCTGGTGTATATAGTGGATATCAAATGTATACACTGACTACTGTAAAGTGTTTGTTTCTATAGTCATGTGAACTGAAACAAACACGTCTTTTTTTTTTATTTTTAGAAAATTCTATTCGTCTCAACTTACCCCAACGCTTCTCCAACTCTTCCTGAGTGTAAGTTGATCATTCAAATGTGATGGTGTTGACATTTTCGGCGAGGACAGTTTAGTTTGTGCCTCACTTATCTAATTGCTTCTCACTCAGAGGGAGCTACCCCCTCTCCCCTTCGCTGTCTCAACAGAACGGCAGCTTATGAAAAATTCAGGGCTAGGATAGGAATTTTACGAGTTTAATTTTGAGCAATAATATGGAACGGAAAGCGCAGCATATGCACCCACGGCAGCGGCGATATTAGTCGGTTGGAATATAGAGCGATGCTGTGAAAAAACCCCGGCCTACTAAAAGGCAGGTTAGTCCTGTCTCACTTACAGCACATGCATCCTATATGCATATTCATGTATGCCTGTGATCATCCAACTATTGCAACACCTCCCCCTGCTGGATTGACTGCAGTGAGATGAGCTGATGAATAATAAAGGACGCTCCCTCCCCGTCCTCATCCTTTCACTCTCTTCTTTCTCAAGAGCATCTCCTCTGCAGCAGCAGCATCAGCACCAGCAGCCCATTAACAATACGCGCAACATTTTAAAGAGCCTTGCACCCAATTCGATTGATCTAGCCCTCCTGTCTGGTACATGCTGGGAAGTGTACACTGCAACATGGCACGATCTGAATTTCAACGTGACATAATGAAACGCGGGGAAATGGGAAGGTAAATTGCCACAGAGGGTGGGTGTTGCGAATGTCAACAACGGCAAATTAGAGTGCATCAGCATTAGGAGCTCGGGTGCGAAAACAAACGCATACTTAGAAACAAGTTATTCCAAGTCATTTCTATTTTTAGGCAGTGGGGAATCGTTGCCAATGGTTATTAAATGTATTTGTCCTTTAGCAGGCTACTGTGTACTCAGGCAGCTCAAATCAAACAACCCTTGAATAATTGCCAACTAACGCTGCAGATATTTTGAAGGCATAAAGCCAAAGATGCATTTTCTGCTCAGCAATATGTAAACATATTGTAGCTAAGGCATGGGTCGGCAACCCAAAATGTTGAAAGAGCCATATTGGACCAAAAATACAAAAACAAATCTGTCTGGAGCCGCAAAAAATTAAAAGCCATATTACATACAGATAGTGTGTCAAGAGATATACATTTAAAGGACTTAAAGGAAACTAAATGACCTCAAATATAGCTACAAATGAGGCATAATGATGCAATATGTACATATAGCTAGCCTAAATAGCATGTTAGCATCGATTAGCTAGCATTAATGCAGTAACCAAATATGTCTGATTAGCACTCCACACAAGTCAATAACATCAACAAAACTCACCTTTGTGCCTTCACGCACAACGTTAACAGTTGGGTGGACAAAATGAGAGAGAAAAAGAAGTGGCATAAAACACGTCCTAGAAAGCCGGAGAAAGTTATACATGGAAACAAACTAAG
The DNA here is from genome assembly GCF_033978785.1 of Entelurus aequoreus. Lineage (NCBI taxonomy): Eukaryota > Metazoa > Chordata > Actinopteri > Syngnathiformes > Syngnathidae > Entelurus > Entelurus aequoreus. The sequence goes on along the minus strand of NC_084735.1, from coordinate 68,164,364 downwards.
GTGAGTTCAAGGACCGCCAAAATTAGTAGGACAAAACGGCGCTCGCCAAATACTCGAATCAGTGAAGCATGTTTAATATAAACAGTGTGTTATAACAATTAGTGTCATGTTTGTCCTCCTACAGAAACCATATTAAAACAAAAAATATATTTTTTCCCCTCATCTTTTTCCATTTTTCATACATTTTTGAAAAAGCTCCAGAGAGCCACTAGGGCGGCGCTAAAGAGCCGCATGCGGCTCTAGAGCCGCGGGTTGCCGACCCCTGAGCTAAGGGGTCTTAGCATGCAGAGTCAAACCGCTTTTATGGATGCAGTATCAGTATCATATTTTTGTAAAAAAAATGATGTGATTGCCATTGCCAATTAATGCCTTTCAAGGGCGATCTCCTCTGGCTGACACTGTATTTATTTTAAGTTCCCCGGCTGAAAAGCGACTAGCGGCTAATTGCGTGCCTCCATATGTGGAGAAACTATAAGTTAATAATGATCACCTCCAGTACGGCAAATAAACTTAAATTCTTAAGTATCCATTCATCCATCCATCCATTTCCTACCGCTTGTCCCTTTTTGGGTTTGCGTGGGGTGCTGGAGCCTATCTCAGCTGCATTCGGGCGAACAAGTCTCCACCTCATCACAGGGCCAACACAGATAGACAACATTCACACTCACATTCACACACTAAGGACAATTTTTTTTTGTGTTGCCAATCATCATTACAAGTATTATCAGGGGCACTATAGCTCGGTTGGTAGAGTGGCCGTGCCAGCAACTTGAGGGTTCGATCCCCGCTTCCGCCATCCTAGTCACTACCGTTGTGTCCTTGGGCAAGACACTTTACCCACCTGCTCCCAGGCATGCTGATAGCTAAGATAACTGCTAGGCTAACTTGAAACAACACTAAGAAATACGTGCTTCGGATATTCTAAGAATTTTACAGCAGATGGTAGGCAAACTTTTAACAGAAAGTTAACAATTAGATTAACAAGAGTCTAACTCATTTTGGCTGCATGGAGGAAAATCTATTCCCACGCGGGCCAGACAGGTGGAATCAATGCATAATTATTTAACAATTAAGACAACTTCAAAATCCTTTTCTTTGTTTTAGAACATAGAACAAGCCCATTCTGAAAATGTACACATCACAAATAATCGTCTTTGCAAAACACTTCAAGTTAGTTGAACGTTCTGAGGAAAAAACTGGTGCAGTTTCAAAAACACCATGAAGAACACAATGAACTTACACTTTGTCTCAGTATATTTACAAAGCCATTAAAACTTCAATCACTTCCTGTTTAGCATTCTTTCGTTGGCAGTTCACAATTAAAGACGTGTTTGGAAAAGCAACCGAGTGTTTCTTCAAACCGCTTTGTTGGTGAAATCCACAACTGCCACAACACATTTATCATCATTCAAATATTACAATTGTGATATAAACAAAACGATTGTGAAAATGACACCATAATAACCGAATTTAAGGTAGCATAACTACAAACTTAACCAATGTGAACATGGTAGATTTACATATAAAATAAAATAGAATAAACAACAAATGTAGAAACACACATTTTTACAATGGAGTTCAGGGTGCTCATTGTGCCGTCAACAAATTATGAGTGCTGCACAGAATTCTAGCTACAAAGATGATGGTCATATTGACTTAAGTCTTTGCATCTTATCGTTTTGTTATTTTATCTCTTGAGTGGATCATTTACAATAAAAAAGGTATTGTGCGTCGCTACACCATTAGTCTGCTGCCAGCCACAACAGGAATAGCTGACATTCTTGCCAACCTTGAGACCTCCGAATTCGGGAGATGGGGGGTGGGGTGGGGGGGGGGGGTGTTTGGTTTTAGCGGGGGTGTATATTGTAGCGTCCCGGAAGAGTTCGTGCTGCAAGGGGTTCTGGGTATTTGTTCTGTTGTGTTTATGTTGTGTTACGGTGCGGATGTTCTCCCGAAATGTGTTTGTCATTCTTGTTTGGTGTGGGTTCACAGTGTGGCGCATATTTGTAACAGTGTTAAAGTTGTTAATACGGTCACCCTCAGTGTGACCTGTATGGCTGTTGATCAAGTATGCCTTGCGTCCACTCTTCTGTGTGTAAAAGCTGCATATAATATGTGACTGGGCCGGCACGCTGTTCGTATGGAGGAAAAGCCGACGTGACGACAGATAGTAAAGGACACTAAAGGCAGTGCCTTTAAGGCACGCCCCCAATATTGTTGTGCAGGTGGAAATCGGGAGAAATTGGGAGAATGGATGCCCCGGGAGGTTTTCGGGAGGGGCACTGAAATTCGGGAGTGTCCCGGGAAAATCAGGAGGGTTGGCAAGTATGGTAGCTGATTGCTTGCACCTGCGCTGATTAGAGTAGTGAGAGCCAATCCAGAGGGCGGTTAAAGTCAGCTGACCCGTCATCTTTAAACAATGTGATGTGGGTTACACTGGAATTGCTATTCCGACATCCAGTAGACACAATTAGAACAGCAGTTTCTTTCACTAAAAAATTGCAGCTTATTTTTATATTTAGCTTTTGCGGGCCGCAGGCCCGTGTTAAACCTGTTAAGGCCCGTGGGGCATTCGTTTGACACCCCTGGTCTAGACTCTAAAGGGAGGATAATATAACAACTGTTGGTTTGTCAGCCTTGTCACAGTCAGTAAACGACACGTAAGAGAAGGGCGGATTGATCTATAAATTGGTGATATTGATATCAAAAGTAACATCCGTGATGATTGATACTAGAGGGCTCAGATCAATATTTTTAATTTCTCAACTCTTTTTCTTTGGTTGTTTTTATTAATGTTTAGAAATTCGATTTAAATTACCAATATATTGTGTTTTTTGTGGACAATGCTTACACACCAACAGTTGTTCTATTATCCTTTCTCTAGACTCGTATTAATCTACTTGTTAAAGGCCTACTGAAACCCACTACTACCGACCACACAATCTGATAGTTTATATATCAATGATGAAATCTTAACATTGCAACACATGCCAATACGGCCGGGTTAACTTATAAAGTGCAATTTTAAATTTCCCGCTAAACTTCCAGTTGAAAATGTCTATGTATGATGACGTATGCGCGTGACGTCAATCGTTGAACCGGAAGTATTGGTACACCATTGAATCCAATACAAAAAGCTCTGTTTTCATCTCAAAATTCCACAGTATTCTGGACATCTGTGTTGGTGAATCTTTTGCAATTTGTTTAATGAACAATGAAGACTGCAAAGAAGAAAGTTGTAGGTGAGATCGGTGTATTAGCGGCGGACTACAGCAACACAACCAGGAGGACTTTGAGATGGCTAGCAGACGCGCTAGCCGCCGACTTCACCTTGACTTCCTCCGTCTCCGGGCCGCCGACCGCATCTATGATCGTCGCTCCGTCGATCTCTGGAACGCAGGTGTTGATGAGCAGATGAGGGCTGGTGTAGGTGGAGAGCTAATGTTTTTAGCATAGCTCTGTAGAGGTCTTGTTGCTAAGTTAGCTTCAATGGCGTCGTTAGCAACAGCATTGTTAAGCTTCGTCAGCCTGGAACGCATTAACCGTGTATTTACATGTCCATGGTTTAATAGTATTGTTGATTTTCTGTCTATCCTTCCAGTCAGGGGTTTATTTCTTTTGTGTCTATTTGCATTTAAGTCCAATGTGCTATCACGTTAGCTCCGTAGCTAAAGAGCTTCGCCGATGTATTGTCGTGGAGATAAAAGTCACTGTGAATGTCCATTTCGCGTTCTGGACTCTCATTTTCAAGAGGATATAGTATCCGAGGTGGTTTAAAATACAAATCCGTGATCCACAATAGAAAAAGGAGAAAGTGTGGAATCCAATGAACCCTTGTACCTAAGTTACGGTCAGAGCGAAAAAAGATACGTCTTGCACTACACTCTAGTCCTTCACTCTCACGTTCCTCATCCACGAAACTTTCATCCTCGCTCAAATTAATGGGGTAATCGTCGCTTTCTTGGTCCGAATCGCTCTGGCTGCATTGTAAACAATGGGGAAATGTGAGGAGCATTTCAACCTGTGACGTCACGCTACTTCCGGTACAGGCAAGGCTTTTTTTATCAGCGACCAAAAGTTGCGAACTTTATCGTCGATGTTCTCTACTAAATCCTTTCAGCAAAAATATAGCAATATCGCGAAATGATCAAGTATGACACATAGAATGGATCTGCTATCCCCGTTTAAATAAATAAAAATCATTTCAGTAGGCCTTTAATTTATTGTTAAATGTGCTTACTTTCTACTGTAAAGTGCTTCCATCTACACTTTATATAATTTACTAAGCATTAATTTCTTGACATTGTTTCAAGATGGCTTAGCTGTTAGCTTAGCTATTAGCATGCCTGCTCCTGGCTTGTTCTCTCAGTGTGTAACATGTTGAGCCCTGTCCTTCAGTGATAATTATACGTGATACTTATGCAAGTTTGACATGGCAAAAAAAAATAAATCCTAATTTATTTTTTCATATCATTCGATCTTGATTAATTTCACAATTTGTTTTTATATTTTATTGAAGGCAGATTGTCCCAGGCAGGATTATACCGAGAAACGTTGAATCCCTACTGTTTACAAAAGAATCTCTGTGACATCTTGCTTTTTTTCGTTAAAGTTTGCTGTAAAATGATAATATTAGGGATGGTTAATTTTTTTTTCTATACTTGTGTAACAGTCAAGCATGTTATATTTTTTTATAGTACAGTCTGACACTTGAATGGATTATGGCAGACCTTGTTAGCTGTTTGTAGTCCTTTATTGTACAGAAGTGTTATGACACAGATTTCAAGCTGCTGCTTTCAAGATGCTTTACAACGACAACTGATGTTCACCACTTCAGAGAAGAAGAAGTGTCCATATGTTTTCATTTGCTCGCAGTGCTGCTCAGGATCCATTTGCTTTTCCCGGTGTTTGCATTTGTCTCTTGATGGATGCCTTTAGCATCCCATGCATCCTCCCCGGGGGAACCGATGTGAGATGCGTGTCAAGTCATTGTGCGCAGTCGATCGAGGCTTGATTTACCGTTTGGCACGTGCACTTTGTGTGCCGCCGACTGCCATCCGCGCACACGCAGCATAAGATTGAGAGGATGGAGAGCAAAGGCAGGATTAATGGAGGGGAAAAAAAAAAAAAATCCTCAAATGTGTGTGAATTAAATGTGGCAAAAAAACAGGAAGTGTGTCACCTACACGTCCAATTAATGTTTCACATGCTTGGTCACACTGTGTTCTCCCAAGTCCTTTATTGATTTATGCTTTTGTGACAAGCAGCTAGTCCCAAGAGGACCTGTGTACATATTCAGGAATTGCTGAGGAAGTCAATGCAGTTATCAAGATAAAGGTGGAAAAACACCAACGCTTGTTCATTTTCACCAACATTTGGCCTTTTCTGGCTTTTTGCCACACTTAAACTCACGATAGAGGAAAAAAAAAAAACTCTGTTGTGCAATAACTTTAGTCTAACAGGTTTTTCAGTGCCCTGATATAGAGGGAGCCCTCTGCATCAAGGATTATCAGCCATGGCTATGTCAGCTTCCTGGTGCAGATGGCTCCTGTGATAGTGTTTCTTCACCTGGCTCCTCTGTACTCAGCCATGCACTCATTTGTGCGTGTGTGATGGGTGATGATGGTGATCCTGGATGAAAACCTGCTCCAGAGCGCGCTTGAACTCAGACTGGGGCGACGTTCCATCTTTCAGCAGGACAAAGTGTTAGGAACTCGCATGGCTGCCGTATTTGTGACCCCACGATGCAGGAACCAGGAGGACGGAGAGCAGGTAAGATGATTTTAATATAATTAAAAAACAGAAAATGAAGCAGTCGTGCATAAAAGGTCCAAACATAAATCAGTCTTGGAGCACTGAGGAGCACGCAAGACAGGGATACATAGAAACATGCTGATTGGCAGCAGGTGTGGACCGGCTGCCAATCAACAGCAGGTGAGGGAAAAACACACAGCTCAGCGAGACAAGCAGGAAATGGAAACAAAATAAGAGCACTGATAGGAAGTAAATACAAAACAAGGATGTACAAACAGAAATGAAGTGACATATTGTCACACAAAGGCCCTAATCACACAGCCAATATATCAGAAGAATGGCTTTAAGACAACTCTGTAAATGTTTTTGAGTGGCCCAGCCAGAGTCCAGACTTGAATCCTTTGGAGGGATTTGAGAAAGGCTGCGCACTGACGCGTTCCCTCCAACCTGATGGAGCTTGGGAGTTGCTACAGAGAGAAATAGGGGAAACTACCCAAAGATAGGTGTGCCAAGCTTGTGGCATCGTATTCAAAAAGACTTGAGGCTGTAATTGCTGCCAAAGGTGCATCAACAAAATATTGAGCAGAGGCTATGAATACTTATGTACATGTGATTTGTTAGTGTTGTATACGCTGGAAGAAATCTGAATTAAAAAAAAAAAAAACTTCCACATTGTCAATATGAGGTATTGTGTGTAGAATTTTGAGGACAAATTTGAATGTATTCCTTTTTAGAATGAGGCTGTAACATAACAACATGTGGAAAAAAATGAAGCATTGTGAATACTTTCTGGATGCAATGTAGGTAAGCTACCACTAAGTGCACCCAACGCAGGGCCGGATACACTGAATGACTAAAACACGTGCAAACTTGATAGCAGACGCAACGCTGATCTACTAAACATGTGCGAAGTGGATTGCATCTGTTAAGTGAGCAGAATAAGTCGTGAAATCCATTTTGCGTCTCTGTCTTCATTAATATGTAATATATATGCTGATCATCAAAACGGCCACAATACTGTGAGGAGAAGATGCAAATATAAATATTTAGCATACGCAATGTGATTTATCAACACTCAATACCGTTTTTGTGAGGACTATTTTGCGTTTTATTTATCGCGTGTCAGAAGGACGTTCAAACTGGCACAGTTCCACACACGACTGCAGGATCAGTGCTACAGACAATGGACAGGCAATAATCCTCCGTCCTACGTGTTTCAACATTTTAGTGGACAGCCAGAAACAAAAATATTACCATTTATCATTCAGCAATTTCATGCTGCTGGATGACTTATGGGGCTGATTAAAATCAATTCAATTGATGCATTTTGGTGCTTACTGGTGTGTTTTTATTTTATAGGAAATATACTACTATATCACACTGTATCTCCGACATGAAAATATGTCTTTCATTATGCATTGTAGTGTTGTCCCGATACCAATATTTTGGTACCGGTACCACTACCAAAATTATTTCGATACTTTTTTGGACTTTTCTAAATAAAGGGGACCACAAAAAATTGCTTGATTGGCTTTATTTTAACAAAAAATCTTAGGGTACATTAAACATATGTTTCTTATTACAAGTTTGAGTTTGAGTTTGAGTTAGTCCTTAAATAAAATAGTGAACACACAAGACAACTTGCCTTTTAGTAGTAAGTAAGCAAACAAGGCTCCTAATTTAGCTGTTGACATAGGCCAGGGGTCGGCAACCTGCGGCTCCAGAGCCGCATGCGGCTCAGCTGCATACTTGCCGACCCCCCCGATTTTCCCAGGAGACTTATGGATCTCAGTGCCTCTCCTAGATAACTCCCAGGGCAAATATAATCCTATTTTCACTCTAATTACTAAATTAAGGGTGTGCCCTAATTGCACTGCAGTAATTGTTCTCTATAGCATTTACAATCAGCATGCCAGCCCGACCACATGTTGGATGTAGCTTTTACTTGCACACGTAGGAGACAGCAAAGCATACTTAGTCATGAGCCACACAGCTTACACTGACGGTAGCTGTATAAAACAACTTTAACACTGTTACGTTACAAATATGCGCCACACTGTGAACCCACACCAAAAAAGAATGAAAAACACATTTCTGGAGAACATCCCACCATAACACAACATAAACACAACACAACAAATACCCAGAATCCCATGCAGCCCTAACTCTTCCGGTCTAGATTATACACTCCCGCTACCACCAAACCCCCCCACACATAAACCCCCCACCCACCCCACCCCCCCCCACCCACCCCACCCCCCCCCACCCCCCACCGTGCGTCGGTTGAGCGGAAGAGTTAGTGCTGCATGGGATTCTGGGTATTTGTTGTGTTGTGTTTATGTTGTGTTACGGTGCAGATGTTCTCCAGAAATGTGTTTGTCATTCTTTTTTGGTGTGGGTTCAAAGTGTGGCGCATATTTGTAATGTAACAGTGTTAAAGTTGTTTTATACGGCTACCGTCAGTGTAAGCTGTGTGGCTGCTGAGCTAGTACGCCTTGCTGTCACTAACGTGAGCAAGCTGAAGCTGCATTCTACATGTGGTCGAGCAGGTACACTGTTTGGGCAGGCTGTAGAGGGCGCCAAAAGCAGTGCCATCACGCCCTGATATTCGGGAGTCTCCCGGAAATAATGTGAGGGTTGGCAAGTATGACGCTATCAAGCGCCATTCATTCAAAACTTGCGGGCCGCACTTACATCAAATTTCCATATTAAAGTGCGTGCCGGTGTGTGTGTCTGAGACCCCTGGTTAACATAGCACAAAGCAATTTAAGCTTTGTATGCAGTGTTTTTCATTTTAAATTTTAAATTTTTTTCTGTGGCTCCCATTATTTTCTTTAATTTGTGAAACTTGCCAAAATGGCTCTTTGAGTGGTAAAGGTTGCCGACCCCTGACATAGGCAGTAACATATTGTGTCATTTTCCATTCTATTATTTTGTCAAAACTATTAAGGACAATTGGTAGAAAATGTATGATTAATCTACTTGTTCATTTAGTGTTAATATCTGGTTCAACACATCGCACACAGGTAGGAGGAGCATGATAACATGAATGTGCAGAGAGTGATCAAGTGTCTCTGTGGTAAAAGTTTGTATGCACGCAACATCCTCATTTATATAAGGCGGTCTGCACCACTTTTCAATCGCACACACAGTGCGCCCCATTCAGCAATAAGTTCCTAACTTTTCCTCCTATCTTTCTTCCTAAGTGATTTCCTAAGAGGAGGCCATTCAAATTCATGACGTGTTCTTAAACGGCCAAATTGTTCCCACCTGCTGTTCTTAAGTTGCTGAATGCCAAATGGTTAGCGCGTGCGTGTCTATCATAATTTGCATATAAACACGCCCTTATGTCCCCAATATGCATATGTAAACACCCCTAATTACGTTATTTGCATAGGTAAACGCCCTTAATTCCCCATATAAGGGCACAATTTCCGGCGGAAAAGCCGAACATCAAACACAAGGAGAAAACACACACTGATTACAGAAGAGAAATTCGTATTATCCCGCGGGGGAAATACATAATGTCAAAACGTATGTTTAAGAAAGGGGTAGCCCCATTGAGGTATCCCCGAAGCGGTCAAATAAATATTCGTCTCTTCGGGCAAAACATGGTCGTGAAATATGCGCTCCATCACCAGGGCACGATCTGCGGCATCTTGCAGTAGCAGCAAGAGTGTGTGTGTGTGAGTGTGTGTGTCTGTGTGTGTGTGTGTGTGCACGCACACGGTATTTTGAAATGTCTATATATTGCTCACTTTGCTATATGTTGGTCTGTCTTGTCTATATCTTTTTATCTATCTATCTATCTATCTATCTATCTATCTATCTATCTATCTATCTATCTATCTATCTATCTATCTATCTATCTATCTATCTATCTATCTATCTATCTATCTATCTATCTATCCATCTATCTATCTATCTATCTATCTATCTACAGAGGTGTGGACTAGAGTCACATGACTTGGACTCGAGTCAGACTCGAGTCATGAATTTGATGACTTTAGACTCGACTTGACAAAATGTAAAGATACTTGCAACTCGACTTAGACTTTAAAGGCCTACTGAAATGAATTTTTTTTATTTAAACGGGGATAGCAGATCTATTCTATTTGTCATACTTGATCATTTCGCGATATTGCCATATTTTTGCTGAAAGGATTTAGTATAGAACAACGACGATAAAGATTGCAACTTTTGGTATCTGATAAAAAAAAGGCTTGCACCTACCGGAAGTAGCGTGACGTAGTCAGTTGAACATATACGCAAAGTTCCCTATTGTTTACAATGATGGCCGCATGAAGTGAGAGAGATTCGGACCGAGAAAGCGACAATTTCCCCATTAATTTGAGCGAGGATGAAAGATTTGTGGATGAGTAAAGTGCAAGTGAAGGACTAGTGGGGAGTTGAAGCTATTCAGATAGGGAAGATGCTGTGAGAGCCGGGGGTGACCTGATATTCAGCTGGGAATGACTACAACAGTAAATAAACACAAGACATATATATACTCTATTAGCCACAACACAACCAGGCTTATATTTAACATGCCACAAATTAATCCTGCATAAAAACACCTGCGTGTTTGTTATGCTAGCTCCTATCTCCTCTGCTAGCTCCTAGCTCCATAGAACACGCCAATACAATTCAAACACCTGATCAACACACACAATCACTCAGCCCAAAAGACCGTTTACCTAACCCAAGGTTCATAAAGCTTATATATTTTTAAAAAGTTACGTACGTGACGCGCACATACGGTCAAGTTATCGAATGTTTAGCAGCCAAGGCTGCATACTCACGGTACCTGATATTCAGCTGGGAATGACTACAACAGTAAATAAACACAAGACATATATATACTCTATTAGCCACAACACAACCAGGCTTATATTTAATATGCCACAAATTAATCCTGCATAATAACACCTGTGTGTTTGTTATGCTAGCTCCTAGCTCCTCTGCTAGCTCCTAGCTCCATAGAACACGCCAATACAATTCAAACACCTGATCAACACACACAATCACTCAGCCCAAAAGACCGTTCACCTAACCCAAGGTTCATAAAGCTTATATATTTTTAAAAAGTTATGTACGTGACGCGCACGTACGGTACGGTACGTGTTATGCTAGCTCCTAGCTCCTCTGCTAGCTCCTAGCTCCATAGAACACGCCAATACAATTCAAACACATGATCAACACACACAATCACTCAGCCCAAAAGACCGTTCACCTAACCCAAGGTTCATAAAGCTTATATATTTTTAAAAAGTTACGTACGTGACGCGCACGTACGGTACGGTACGTGTTATGCTAGCTCCTAGCTCCTCTGCTAGCTCCTAGCTCCATAGAACACGCCAATACAATTCAAACACATGATCAACACACACAATCACTCAGCCCAAAAGACCGTTCACCTAACCCAAGGTTCATAAAGCTTATATATTTTAAAAAAGTTACGTACATACGCAAAAAAAAGCCAAAGCTGCATACTCACAGTAGCACGTCTGCGTCTTTGTCATCCAAATCAAAGTAATCCTGGTAAGAGTCTGTGTTGTCCCAGTTCTCTACAGGCGTCTGTGTATCCAAATCAAAAGTCCTCCTGGTTAGAGTCTCTGTTATCCGAGTTCTTCCATCTTGACTGCATCTTTCGGGAATGTAAACAAAGAAGCGCCGGCTGTGTACTGTTGTTGCTGACTACGTTCGAAAAATACGTCCATTTCGCACCGACAACTTTCTTCTTTGCTTGCTCGGCTTCCTTCTCAATAATGCAATGAACATGATTGAAACAGATTCACGAACACAGATGTCCAGAATACTGTGGAATTATGAAATGAAAACAGAGCTTTTTCGTATCGGCTTCAATGTGGAAGGCATACCCGTGTTCGCCGGGCTACGTCACGCGCATACGTCATCCTCAGAGGCGTTTCGAACCGGAAGTTTAGCGGCAAATTTAAAATGTCACTTTATAAGTTAACCCGGCCGTATTGGCATGTGTTATAATGTTAAGATTTCATCATTGATATATAAACTATCAGACTGCGTGGTCGGTAGTAGTGGGTTTCAGTAGGCCTTTAACATCAATGACTTGTGACTTCACTTGGACTTGAGCTTTTTGATTTGACATAACTTGCTACTTTCCCCAAAACCCAAAGATTAAAAAAATATTCAGAAGCGCTCCGTAGCTTTCATTTTGTACTTGTCTGTTTATCTATCAGCGTGTGTGCTGCGTGTCAGTGTGTGTGCTCTCAGTACAATAGCCAATCAAATTAGATCTACGTTGTTTTCATCCCACAGCCTTCATCCAATCAAATTGCAGGACAACCACCGAACAAGAGTTGTCAAACAACGCGCCAGTGAGAAAAATGTATACCAAAGTTGGTTTCATTCGGGTATAAAAACTACGACTTGGTCAACAAATAATGAATTGCAGTATGCTAAACATGCAGTTCGAATATTACAGACGGAGACGCAACAACTTCCAACTTCGTTCGACATTTGAAGATGCACAAAGAAGGGTAAGTTTTTAATGTAAGCTAACGTTTATTGGCTAAGTAACGTGACTTTTATTTGCTGTGTAGTTAAATCAGTGAGGCTGTAAACTCACTGCTAACGTTATAACCATAGACATCTTATAAGTAGACGCAGCATCGAGCGCTACTGCCTACTGGCGCTGACGAGACACGGGGCCGCCATCTTGGAGTGGTGATCCGCTCCACTCAGTGCAATTCATTTGGCAGGAACAATGAACTGTCAGCGCAGTTTAATTAATCTTACCTCACTGAATACCACTGTTTTTCACCCGCTTTTTTTCATACGTGTAGCTATGATAAAGGACACATGTTTTGGCGTGTTTTATTATTCATAGTTTGCTTAACAGTAATAGAATATTCTTATATGCTATAAGTGACCAGACGTCCGAGATCAAAACTGGGAATATAATCCCAGAGAAAGGGGAAAAAAACGGTCAGCTATTTTTAAATTCAAGAAACAATATGATTAAGTTATACATACATGCGTATATCCTACATAAACAATGTATGAATACATTAGATATCTATATATCTTATAGACTGTATCTCTGTTGCTGCAACAGCAGAGAGTTTATTCTGTTTTACCATACCATACCATACCATACCAACTTTATTTATAAAGCCTTTTAAGACACTTTGTATTGATATTTTGTATTACATTCTTCCCTTAAATGATAATGTTTACAGTGATTGTTTTATATGTATTTTTTATGTATGTCGCTTTGGATAAAAGCGTCTGCCAAATACTTAAACATAAACATATATAAACACCTGAAAGTCCTTATATCAGCTAAAACCACCAATCTGCTTCACTGGATTCAGAATAAAACCAAATGCTGTCTTACCCAACAATGTTAGTATTTGAATATTGTTACTTGAAGACTTATTCCTGGTTACAATTATACTGTTAAGAAAGTATTGTCTTATATTTTGCCTAAAATGAGAACGCATCATAATCAGTGGCGGCTGGTGAATTTTGTTTTAGGTGGGGCTGAAAGTTTGTAAACCAAACCCCTGTAGGAGGGTCATCCTCCGCCAGAAGATTTCTTTGTGATTTTCACATACAAATATTGAAGATCTTTGCTCCTTCTCAACTCTGTGCTAATATTGTTTTCACAAAATACAACCAATAGTACGTTAATGTCAAATCTTACATGTGAAAAGTAAACCCCCGATTCCTATTTTCAACAGTCCGCTCATTTGAGCGGGAAAACGCTGAACACCAGCCCGGCATCTTTGTTTTCTACCTGTCAACTGTCAGTTTAGGCTGCTCGCCGACTCCTCATCACCACTTCAAGATGGCGGCCATATTGCTCGCGTCACAGCAGCCAATGTTGCGTCTACTTATAAGATGTCTATGGTTATAACGTCATTGTAAACACAGCAATCTGTTGCGTCCACTGCAGTTGGCTACCTTATTCATACTTTTTGTCAAGTGATTTCTTTTTAAGCAGGGTTGCATGAGGTACCTATACATAACGTTACGTTAGTCAATGTATCACACACAGTAACGTAACGTTAGACGGCGGTCAGCAGCACCTTATATTTTAGCCACCTACAAAATGACAAACATAGTCAAATAAAGGTCAGTTAAAATGTATACTATATTAAGAATATGTGTACATATTGCATAGGGCCCTGACATCTAAAAAGTACAACTCTGTTCATTGTTATGTTCATGTATTTGTTATGTTTTTCATGTGTACGCACACATAAACACATACAGTATGAGATGAGATCAATGAGATAAGGTAAGAACAGGATAGAAACTGCTGTGGAACTAGTTACAATGCAATATGCCATGGAAATACAATGTTAACACTTTTGTGCAAATAAGTACAGTTGCACTTGTTTTTTCAAATGTGTTTATTCTGTAAAGGAATGAGTTAAATGTTTAAAATGACTGGTTAATATAGTGCTATTATGAAGTGCAATGTCAGCACTATTTTTTTTCCTGCAATTTCAAATGCACTTGTTTTAATAAATAAATACAGCATTTTAAAAGCATACACAATCTGTGTAAATATATTAGTCTGTGGTTAAAAGGACTTGAAAGGACTCAAAACTCAAAATGCAGGACTTGGGACTTGACTTGAGACTTTCCAGTCTTGACTTTGGACTTGACTCTGGACTTGTCTGTCTTGACTCAGGACTTGACTCGAGACTTGAGGGCAAAGACTTGAGACTTACTCGTGACTTGCAAAACAATGACTTGGTCCCACCTCTGTCTATCTATGATATTAATGTAACATTACGCAGTAGAAGTAATAAAACTTGTCACACTTAAGAACAAATAGGCCACCCTAAGAGTGCTCCGGAGCACTCTTAGATTTTGTTCTAACCTACGGACAAATCCCAGCTAAGAAAACATTGGTGAATACAAACATCTCCTTAAAAACTTCATAAGTGGGCCTAAGAACAAAATGTGTTCTTAAGAACGGTTGCTGAATGGGGCCCAGTGTTAGTAGATCACAGGCAACACGCCCACTCATAGTACACGCTATTTTGTTTCTTGGTGTTTGGATCTTAGTAAATCAGTCCCTCAGTGTCATGTCTTCAAGAACACACTTTGCCTTTTCTGACCCCAGAAAGTCTGCAAACTCGATGAATGCAAAAATAAGAAATGTTCTGCTCTTTTAATTCAATTTGATACAATTTGTGCCCTTTGAGTGGCTTCTTCCCCCCCTCACAGAGTGGGAGCTTTGAATGGGGGCATATCACGGTAACAGGATATGATTGAATGACAATGTGTGGCTGAGCAGAAAGGAACTCGCTAGCCTTTTGAACCTCCCAGCTTGTTAGATCACACGCATGCCAGCGATTGGTTTCGACAAAGGACATCCGCCAGGCCTTTTGGAGGGAGGAAACTTTTTTCCAGCGGGCAGCGGGGGCCGGGAATGGCGAATGAGGGCAAAAAAGGCAAAAGAGAGGACGGACAGGATAGAAGTGAAAATGGAAAACATGAGCTTGAACTCAATTCGAATCCCTGCAGGGTGAAACTGTGGCCACAAGAACAATGAGCAGCTGAAAAGTTTATATGTGTGGATTCATACTGTACAGTTCACATGACTTATAGCAGGGGTGTCCAAAGTGCGGCCCGGGGGCCATTTGCGGCCCGCAGGTCATTTTTTAACAGCCCCACGGCACATTTTAAAAATACGATTGAAAAATGTTTAAAAAGTAAAAAGTGGTATAAAAGAGCAACCAAATAATATGTTGTAATGTTTACTGTAATAACACAAAGCTGCCATGCAGGCTGTTTCTTTCTTTAAAAAATAATAATGAATCAAAGTCAATGTCATTATGAATTATTGACCTTTTCAAAAGGCTCCAATTACGTCACGTTAAATATTCCACTTTGAGATATTGTTTCGGGAAAATGTAGCATATTTTGTGTTTGCCATGTAAAAAACTGAGCTGTTTTTTTTTAAAAAGAAAGGCCTAAAAAGAACAAACAAAAAACATAAACAACAATAAAACTTATAATTGACGGATAGATCTGAAGTTGATCTCGAGATTATTGTGTTAAAAGTAAACAGTAAAAAATATGTATAATTTATTTTTTTAACACTTTAATGAGTAGGACCCTTTTGGATCCCCAATGATGATTTGTTTGTAAGTGTCATTGCTCAAAAAATAATAATGAATTAAAATCAATAGTGTTATGAGTTATTGACCTTTTTAAGGCTCAAATTATTATATAATCTCAAATATTCCACTTAAAAAAAATTATTGGGTGAAAATATTGCATATTTTGTGTTTTTTCCATAAAAAAACAGGGGTTTTTTTTGACAAAAAGAGCATACAACTTAAATCTTTAACAACATTATATTGACAGATAGACCTAAAGTTGATCTAGAGATTTAAAACTTGAATAATAATAAAAATAATAATACTGAATAATGACACATTTTTAATTTTTTTCTTGACCAAAACCCTTTGGGTTCCCCGGGATCAAGCCTGAGTGGAGGCCTGAATGTATATTTTTTATACATATATTGTATTGGTTTTTAAAATAAAAAATATCAAAATGGCCCCCGCTTGCTTTGATTTGTCAGTGTGCGGCCCTCACTGTACATATACACTCACTGTACAAACACACACATACACATACTACACATATACATTCACTGTACAAACACACACATACATATACTGTACATATACATTCACTGTACAAACACACATATACACATACTGTACATATACATTCACTGTTCAAACACACATACTGTATACACATACTGTACATATACATTCGCTGTACACACATATACACATACTGTACATATACATTCACTGTACAAGCACACATATACACATACTGTACATATACAAGTACATATGCACACATACACTCATGCACATAATCACGTTTCATCAAACATACATTAACGTTGTTGCCCTAGGGTAAACTGGGTATAACACATGGCACACTGACAAAGCTTAACCTATTGTTACTATAACAATCTACAAGGTTAATGTAGGTTGTTTCTCTTTCTTCCCCTCCATTTTTCTGCATTCTTTCGTATCTCAAGTTATCATTACGTATATGTATTGTTGCATTTGAACAATTGTATTGTTGATAATAAAGGTAAAGTATTGGTATTGTTTATTATCAATAGCACTATTTCTATTGGTATTCATATTGCTCCATTTTTAGTGTAATAATGCTCATTGTCATTTCTGTATTTTTTATTTTTATTTTCGCTAACTGCTTATTTGCTATTACTTTTACCATCATATTTGTACATGTCGTATTTGCTGATGTTGCTCTGTTGTTGTTGTTGTTGTTGTGTTTGCTGTTGTTGTTTTTGTCTCTCTGTCTAATCCCCCTCTTGTCCCCACAATTCCCCCCTCTGTCTTCCTTTTTCTCTCTTTCTATCCCCTCCTGCTCCGGCCCGGCTGCACCAAATGATAATATAAATACATTTAATAAAGTCAAAATACAAGTAAGGCAACAAGAGAAGTATCCTACACTTCTCTTTTGTAAAGTAAATCTGAACAGCCGATATGGGCATCTACATCTGCTATATGATTTGCCCGAAAAGCTGGGCAGGACATTATTAAAAAAAAAAAAAAAAAAAAAAAAAAAGGAAAAAGTTTGGACACCCCAGACTTATAGGAACACGATAGAGGTGCTTGGGGCAGATCAGCAACTGCCCCTGGCTCAACTAGGGCCCGAAACATAATTTTATCTTGAGCCCCCCTTCCATTACAGTTTGTTTTTATTAATGTGAAACATTTTTTCTACTTTTTTAATCAAACTTGAATTTGATTCAGACTTTGCAAACAGCAAAATTGATGTACTAAGCATACTATAACCTGCTACCCAAGAATGTACAACAATTCTTCTCAACAAAAGAGGAGAAATATAACCTTAGAGGAAAATCTAATTTAAAACATTTGTATGCTCGAACAACACTTAAAACCTTTAGTATATCAGTATGTGGAATTAAATTATGGAACGGATTAACCAAAGAAATGAAACAAAGCACCAATATGATGCAGTTTAAGAGACTGTTCAAACTACAAGTGTTCACGAAATACACAGAACAAGAATTATGATGAACATCTTCAACCCTTTTTTTCCTTTATTGACACAAAGATTATTTATGTATTTAATATTTGTATCCTTACTA
Organism: Entelurus aequoreus; assembly: GCF_033978785.1. NCBI lineage: Eukaryota > Metazoa > Chordata > Actinopteri > Syngnathiformes > Syngnathidae > Entelurus > Entelurus aequoreus. The sequence goes on along the minus strand of NC_084735.1, from coordinate 68,146,435 downwards.
TGACATATTATTTATTTATTATTTTTTTGCTCACTGTTCTGTTACAGAGAACAAGGAAATTGGATAAAATTGATTTGTTATGAAAAGGGGTAGGATTCAATAAGCTCTGCTTCTTCCTACTCCTTTTCGGACGTGCTGTAATGAAACAACTGGAAATGTGTAATGCATTACATTGTATTGTATGCATGTTTGAAATAAACTGAAACTGAACTGAAATGTTAATATCAATCACATTTTAAAAGTAAAAAGTAAAGATACTATAATCAAAATTGATGCATGCATGAGATAAATTGTCGATTGTAAACATAATATTGCCTAACTTCTGACACACCTCCAACCAGGATTCAATCTCATTATGATTATTTATCAGCAAGCACTAATTATGCGGATGCCTGGGGAAATTTGCCTATGTTGCAGTAATATTTTATGTGAAGCGAACCACCACTTATAAAATGACATTTTACACTTCTTCACGTAAAGACTCCCCACGGATCGCTGACCCTATGCGTATTGGATGGGCAATTTTTTTTTTTACTTCTTTAAAATATTGACAATACATTGGACTTTGGGGTATTTTATGCAAATTGCATTCCTTTGGCTTTGCAAAAAAACTATGATGTTTGCCTTGGATTTATTACTGGTGAAATAGGAAAATTGAATGTTAATGTTAATCACATTTAGAAAGTAAAATGTAAAGATACTATAATCGAATTAGAATAAAAGAAATGCAAAAATACCAGACATATGGTATTGCAAGAGTCAGTCAGTTTGTGGCTGCACAGTGCTCTTGTGGTTAACATAACAGATTCTTTCAAAATTAATGTTGTAATGGAAATACATAATTTGTGAACTTTTGACCCACAGAAATCCAGTGGATGTGCTACATTCATTACAGTCCATGTCAGGATCATAAACGTTAGGGATGGGAATCTTTGGGCACCATACGATTCGATTCAATTCTTGGGGGTAACGATTTGATTCAGAATCGATTCAATTCAATTCATCACGATTATCGATTCAGAATCAATTATTTTTTAATAACATTGGATGCCAGTTGTATGATTAACTACATTTCTCCATAAAAGAGATAGACAGCTTTGATCAATGTCTATATTACTGAAAAGACAATTGTTTCTGTTTAATAAAATGCTTAACAAATATTTAATAAAGTCAAATACAAATAAGGCAATAATGCAACATTTTTATTGACAGAAATATTTTATTCAAGACAGATTTGCACTTTATTGATCTCAAATGTTGCATGCCATGTAATGCTACATTTGTGTTTACAGAATATTTTTTCCAAACAGAAGTTTTGTCTCCCATAAGACGTTCTATGTTGAATACCTTTATTTGATTAGGACATTGTATATTGATCAACACATGGGAAAAACGCTCTTAGTAAAACTCCCAGAATTAGCAACAGATGCCAAATTTAATCTGTTTAGGTTTTTGAACATTATTTCAAACAAAGAACTATATACTTTGCTAAGAGTAAGATGCAGTGTATGCAGTGTGAAGTGAATTATATAGCGCTTTTCTCTAGTGACTCAAAGCGCTTTACATAGTGAAACCCAATATCTAAGTTACATTCAAACCAGTGTGGGTGGCACTGGGAGCAGGTGGGTAAAGTGTCTTGCCCAAGGACACAACGGCAGTGACTAGGATGGCGGAAGCGGGGATCGAACCTGCAACCCTCAAGTTGCTGGCACGGCCGCTCTACCAACCGAGCTATACCGCCAGTGTCATTCCAAAATACTAGTTTATGATCAAATGAAAGCAAAACTTGTTTTGAATTATCTGTCATTTGTTGTTTCTTTTAAAAATTAGGTGAAAAAAATTGGAAAAAATTATGAATATTTTTTGGTGAAAAATTCTGAGATTTTATATCTTCATTAGGCCCAGGCCTAATATAAGCAGCCAACAGTTTGGAGACACCTTGTCATTCAATAGCATGGGGAAATTATTCTTAAACTGTGGTATGTGTACCACTAGTCAGAGTCGTGTATACAGAGAGTTGAGTTGAGTTGAGTTGAGTTTGTGTTAATTTCGAACATGCATACAACATGATACATCGCAATTACTAGTTTCTCTATTCAACATGTTCGAAAAGGAGTAGGAAGAAGCAGATCTTATTTAATGAAAATGTTCCTTTACATAGCAGTTGCTAAAACTTTTGTTCACTTCCTGTTGTCAATGTATTTACAATATACTCCATTAGTAATAACATTAAAGATAAATAAATACATAAATAATAATTAGTAAAGTAAATTATATTCATATCATATGGTGAGAGTATGGCCAAATTATCTCCTCAATGATTGGTCAAGAGGCACGCACGTGACTACAGGGGCGCCCTGGCTGCTACCGACTTTTAGCTGTGCAATGTGTTTGCCGAACTTCCTCGTTAGCTTTTTTCGGTGTTTAAAACGTTGTGGAAAGCTTTTACATCGCTTTTCCTACAACCAAGAGAAAAGACAAGTGTGGGAAGTCAAGGTTTGCCGTCAACACGGCTGTGGATTCACACACAGAGTTACTGTTCAAAATGTAAGTGCCATATTTTCCGGACTATAAAGCGCACTTAAAGTCCTTTTTTTTCTTCTCAAAACTTGACAGTGCGCCCTATAACCCGGTGCGCCTAATGTAAGGAATAATTTTGGTTGAGCTTACCGACCTCGAAGCTATTTTATTTGGAATATGGTATAATGATAAGTGTGACCAGTAGATGGCAGAAAAACATAAGAGATAAGTGTAGGCTGCACTATGATGGCAATATATCTCAAGTAAACAACACCAACATTTGAAATGTTCCATTGAAAATATAGAACAGGGGTCACCAACGCGGTGCCCGCGGGCACCAGGTCGCCCGTAAGGACCAGATGAGTCGCCCGCGGGCCTGTTCTAAAAAAAATAAATAAAATAAAATTAAAAAAAAAAAAAAAATTTAAAAAAAAAATTGTATTTTTTTTTAAAATTTTTTGAATTAAATCTACATAGAAAAAACACAAGATACACTTTCAATCAGTGCATCAACCCAAACAACCTCCCCCATGCACACTCATCCACACACACAAAAGGGGTTATTTCTTTCTGCTACCAATATTCTGGTTCCCACAACATAGACAACACATCTGCAAGGGACACAGTCCCTGAAGCACACATGATTGTATAGGCTGCTGGTCCACTAACATTTTCATTAATTACTATTTTTTATGTAATTATTTTCATATTGTTTTACTTTCTTTTTTATCCAAGAAAATGGTTTTTATTTATTTATCTTATTTTATTTTATTTTTTAAAAAAGGGCCTTATCTTCAACAGACCAGGTTGTCAATGAAATTATATTTGTTTAAAGGGTTTTTTAAACCAGGCCCAGTCCAGATAATGTCCAAGTCGGACTCAGCAACACACACCTTCATTCATGTACACAGAAAAAAATTAGGGAACACATCAGATTGCATATAATTTATAAACAAAATACAGTCCAGATTATGTCCAGGTCACTCAAATTAGGGAACACAACAACAGATATCATATAATCTATAAACATAATTATACTTTCAAAATAAGCCTTTGAGGACTTCTCATCTTTTTTTAATGTTTTTTGGCATCATTATCGTTTTCAACCATGTAACTTTCTAAAGTTAGAAAATACTGAATAAATGTTTTAAAGAAAGTAATACTAAGTGAATATCTGTTTTTGGCCTTAAAAATAAACATTTTACCGAGTACTATAATTAAATTGACTAAATCATGATTGTCAATGAACTCTCCTAAAATAACAGAAACCACATTAAGCTTCATAAACAAACCAATCCTTAAACACATTTTTTCAACTTCCACCCAAAACAAAGACACAATATGACAATACCAAAACAAATGCAGGGTGGATTCAGGCTCCTGACAACAAAATCGGCAATCATCTGACTCTGTCATATTCCATAATTTTAACATTTTCCCTGTGGGTAAGAAGTTATAAATCATTTTAATTTGAAAATAACGATTTTGCACATCGATAGTGGTTTTATAGATTAGTTTGAATATGGCATCCCATGGCAACGGGCAGTCAAAAAAGTCCTCCCATTTTCCATTTGTGTTGTATGAGGCAGCCTTCAAAGATTTCTTTATTAAATAAAAATTATATATTTTTCTATTTATTTTAGTTCCTTTTTGCCAACTAGAATTTCTTATTAGAGGTTTACAAACTAATAATTTAGTAGTTCCATAATTAATTATTTGTTTCCATCTTTTCCCAATTACTCCAGTTAGTTGATAAAATGAAAAGCTTGAGCAAGCATCACCATACATAGCTCTAAATTCATCATACTTCATAATTTTACCATTCTCATTGATAATATCATTGACAAAAATGATTCCTCTTTCAAACATATTTTTCCAAAAGAAAGGCTTTCCATCTATTACAATATTAGAGTTCATCCATATTAACTGCTGCAAAATATCGTCTCTTTTTTCTGGCACATAAAATTGAAAACACCACTATGAGTGGATTGTTTCCTTTATGAACCCCGTCATGTTTCCCAGCAGACTCTTTGGGAGGGGATCACTTGTAAAAAAGGATACCATTTCTTTTGATACAGTACATGTTTTTTGTCCAACAGGACATTTGTGTACCACTCAATGTTTAAATACATCTTTGGAACAATTGATGCTTTTAAAGACAGACACATAGCTTCAAGGTTGAGAAGTTTCAGGTCCCCATATTCATACTCTTTGTACAAAACCTTTCTTTTAATCTTTTCTGGTTTGCCGTTCCAGACAAAATTGAAGACCCTCCGCTCATAAATCTTAAAAAAGTTTTGTGATGGAGCTGGTAATGACAAAAACAAATAAATAAATTGAGGAATAATTAACGAGTTGGCAATAGACATTTTACCATACAAGGTTAGGGATTTCCCTTTCCATAATTGCATAATTTTGTCCAGCTTTCTTAGTCGATTATCATAATTTACTGAGCCTAGATCTTCAAGATGTTCTTCGACAACAATACCAAGTATGTTAACTGGTCCATCTGTCCACCTAACAGGCACTTTGCATTCCATTCGAAAGGACGTTCCCTTTAGATTTCCGATCCTTAATATTTTACATTTATCATAATTAAGCTTAAGGCCAGATTGCTGTGGAAATATGTCCAAAAGATTAAGAAGGTTCCACAAACAATGAGGAAAAATCTTATCTTTGTGAATCAGCCTTTTCTGACATGAACTTCATCAAGAACAAACACAGAACACGCCTCACTGATGTACATCTGCAAGACTCACTCAGAGTTGCAGTGTCAAGTTACACACCAGAGTACAACACACTAGTTAACAGCATGCAATGCCAGGCTTCCCACTAACTGACAAAGAAACAGATAACAGATTTGGTGTCCAGTTGAAAGTGTGACATGATTTAAAAAATTGAGAGTTTACTTTTGTATTTTACATGAGTTATTATTTGTACAAACATGGTGCAAAGTAATTCATGATTTGTTAAAAAATGTTAGTGGCTAGCTAGTTAAAATGGGATATTGTGATTTCACAAGACTGTCTTAGAAGTGATCATTTGAAAATGTTCAATTTGAAAAATGTGCACTTAGAGAAAATATAAAAATAAAGTGTTGCATATTGATATTTATCTGTTTCTATATATATTTATTGTGAGAAATCATTAAGATGATCAGTGTTTCCACAAAGATAAATATCATTAATTATTAATAATAACAGAGTTAAAGGTAAATTGAGCAAATTGGCTACTTCTGGCAATTTATTTAAGTGTGTATCTAACTGGTAGCCCTTCGCATTAATCAGTACCCAAGAAGTAGCCCTTGGTTTCAAAAAGGTTGGTGACCCCTGGTTTATTGTATAACAAATATAAAAATAATTGATGTGGGTGGGAAAGATGAGGTGTATTGCTGCACATTTAAGGATACTTTTTCTTAATATATATTGTTATTTGCTGAAGTATATATTTTATATACTGTGTTTTATTTAATGAATTTATTTGAGACTATTTTATGCTTTATTAACCTTTTTATTATTATTATTATTATTATTATTATTTATTATTATCATTATTATTTCCACATTTAAACATACATAATTGAATTGAGTGAGCACTGACGCTCGGAGCTGTGGACAGAGATCCTGTTTGCCGTGGACTGTGTGTGATGCCCTGTTTTTGTTTCTATTCAAAAAAAGGTGAATAAATCCTCCATGATTTAACTCCTGTGTGTGCACCTCACTACAAGATACACAACGCAGAACAGTGACTGTTACATATAAGGTAAGACATATTATAAGGTGTTTTGTTTTGCAATATTATGCAAAAGCAACTTTTCTTACCTTCTGGTACCTGCTGATGTGTATTTGAGATCTGCGTAAATCCTGAAAACGTGTGTGCGTCCGCTTTTGTAGTCCGTGACAATAATAATCTTCTTCTTTTTCTCTATATTCTTGTTATGGGACATTCATCCTCCGCTGTTGCCATTTCTAATATAAAGTAGTGTAAAGTTATTACTTATATCTGTCAGTTAACTCGCCATGAAAGCGCTAAAACATACCGGTATAATGAGTTTACATTATTCACCCAAGGAACTTTAGTTATTAGAGAGTTCCGGTCGGACGGTATTTCACGGGACACATTTCCGTTATTGATTTAAGTAAAGTCTGAAGGTCATTAAAACAGTTAGCTCCATCTTTTGACACTTCTTCCACTCCCGTCGTTGCACGCTACACCGCTACAACAAAGATGAAGGGGAAAAGACGCTGCCAAAAGTGAGCCATGTAAATAAGACCGCCCACAAAACGGCGCATCCTGAAGTAACTGTTAGAAAGCGGCTTGAAGATGATCGGTAAAACATAATCTATGCAACATTTTGACCAAAGAACCATCATTACATGTTATGTAGACCACAAGGAAGGGTTTTCAATTTAGAAAAAAAAAATAAAAATATGACTCCCTTAATGCGCCCTATAATTCGGTGCGCCTAATATATGAAAAAAAAATAAAAAATAGAACATTCATTGGCAGTGCGCCTTATAATCCGGTGCGCCCTATGGTCCGGAAAATAAGGTAATGTTACAGTGGCCACAAATATTAAATATACTCGTTAAATACAACCTCTGCCTTGTTTTTAATACATATTTAGGCCTACTACGGTAAGGGACAAGCGTTAGAAAATGGATGGATGGATTTAGGCCTACTATGCTACTGTATTTTAATGTTGATCATCATGGTGGTACTTGGGGAGCCAAGTGTTTTCTGAGGTGATACTTGGTGAATAAAGTTTGAGAACCACTGCTCTAAACTTTTGACTAGTACTGAATTTGTGTAGTAAATGGAAAAACAACAACAACTTGCATTAGTCGATGAAGAGAACGAGACACATGATGTATTTCATCTAAGCATTGCATTCATCTCTATTAACATAACAAGACCCAGGCGGACCACCACTCAAACAGCCTTTTAATTTAAAGCAGTTTTTTTGGCAGCGTCGCCATAGGAAGAACACAGCACTCTATTACAATCTCCTTCACAAATAAAGTTGAAGCTTTTATTTTGAGAATATATATTTTTTATATTGTTGCTCATCCATCATCACTTTAGCAGAAATCTATAACACCGCACAGAACTCTAGGCTATATATTATAAAGACTGGAATGCACCAAGTGTTCTAAATGCTAATGCTATAGTCAGTTCAACAGAGTTAGTCATCACTTCGGGGCTCTTGGAAATGATCAAAAATGTTCTTAAATAATAACTTTAACACAAAAGTACCTCTGGGCAGACTTGTTGAGTTTCACTCTCACAATGCAGAGCAAACTATAAAATATGCGCGTCCCATCCCCTTGGGTCCTTGTCACGTTATTAAATAAAGGCAATATTACCCAAGCAATGGTTAATAAGCAGTTTGGCAAAAAGGAAGTTGGCATTATATATGGTGGGAATAGTTTACCAAAGGAATGATGTGGGAAGTGTGTGTGAGCTTGTATGCTTGTCATTGTCCTTTGTTCTGCCTTTTGTGTGTACACACGCTCGGACGTGTACAGTACACACTTTTGGACGGCAACGGACAAAAATCGGTGGCCATTTGAATCTGCTGCAGTTCTGATGCCAAGATTTGAAGTCACAATGGCGGCAGGATAGAGAAGATAATAGATGATTTGTCTGCAAGGACAATGTGTTTTCGGCCAGTCAGCTTCATAACTACAATCATGTTCCAAAGTGACGAATTTAACCACAAGATGCATTCTTTTGTTGCAATAACGTGCTTATGCGGTATCATTTTGCTGCTGAAAACTTGATGCGAAGTAGATTAATGTAGGCACACTAAACACGACACTAGAGCCAGTGTCCTCTCTAGTGGACATTTGTTAATGGTCTTTTTTTGCTGTCAGATTAACATATTTCGGAAAAAGAAATAAATTATTATGCAAAAAAAACATTTTACTTTTGTTTTTAACTTGTGTTTTATTTCTTTGTTTCAATGCTTTTCTACATGTTTACCTATTTTAGTGTAAATAGGCCTGTGATTGTTTTTTAAGGGCTCTATAAATACATTTTGTGTGGTAAAAAAAAATGTCCACTGCAGGGACGCTGGCTCTCAGATTGTATAAATAGGTGTTTTTTTCCTTATTTACCTATTAAGAAATAATGTAATTATTTATAGCTGAACATTAGACCCAAATATATCACCTAAATATAGTTTTTTGCGTGAATCACAAATATCACAAAACCTAGGTGATTTTATTGTTTTATTATATATATATATATATATATATATATATATATATATATATATATATATATATATATATATATATATATATATATATATATATATATATGACTTTTTTCTAAAACGTATTTCAAGTGTGCACTGTAGTACTTTATATACTGTATGAAGAATTATATTCAGATATTAAGATTTATGACGTCACATCGATAAATCCAATAACATAAAAAAAAAGTAGCCCCGATAAAAAAAAAAAACAAACAAAAACTTCCAATTAGGTGAGGGTACCCTTACAGTGCTGTACTGTATGTAGGCGGGTCAGGGTGAGCAAATCAAGCACTCCTTTTCTGTTTATGTGGCCTGTTGTAAAACTTCTCCTGAGCTTGCAGTCAACAAACATGGCATCTATCATTGTTTCAGAGCAAAACATTTTGCATGCATTTTGCAGCAAATGTTCTGCAAATGTTAAAAAAGTACATTGCGCTCCAACTCATCAATCCTTATCAGCCACATGAAACGTAACCATTGCTACAACAGTATTTCAAAATTATATTAAAAACGCCTGCGCTGCTGCTTTAGCTGTCCCTAAGCCAGCTGCAAAGAAAGGTATGAAAAAACTACAGTTCAATCTGAATCTAAGAAATAATAGATATAAAATAAATATAGATTATTGGTAATGATCTTGAGAAGCAGAAAGTTATCCGTATCGGTAGCGGTTTAGGAAAAATATTGTGCATCCCCAAAATTTTTTGGTAGGAAATAAATCCTATTTTTTCACTTAAGACACTCAAAAATGTTGACACAGAAAACCTTTTATAGAGAATCATTTTAGTTGCAGCTATCAATTATCCTTGTAATCGAGTAATCTATCCATTTGTGTGTTTGATTGACTGAGGAATCGGACAAAACACACTATAGCCACAATGCATATTTTAGAGGAAATAGTTGAAATACTGTAAAAAATGTGTTTTTGCCTGCCATAATAAAGCGGCTGAGTCAAAGTACTTTTAATTGTACTAAAACGCAGAAAGTGTATGAAAACATATGTTTGGTAAAAGATGCTTTTAAAAACCAAAACTGGGGCATATGAAAACTCATACTGCATGCAATTTTTCTCCAATAGAGTTTGAAAATGTCCTTTTTAAACAGTAATCATTATAATTCTATACAGCTTGACTGAATGTTAAATTTAAAGTTGGTCAAAATACATAAAAAACAATCAACAAAGGAGAGAAGGAACACATTTACCTGCATTGACTTCACAGCCGAAAGCAATTATCTGTTTTTTCCTTCAATTGCCCACTTTTCATGGCTGTTTGTGCATTCATGTATTCAGTCCAATTGAAACCCGAATTATAGATGCTGATACGTGTCCCAGCACACAGTGGAGACCTTCAACAGGTAATTGGTAGACAGGAAATGGCGGTGGGTAGAGGGGGACGACTCTCAGGAAGTGTGATGATTGGTTAGTGGTGCACGGTAAATATTGGACAGAAAAATTGATGAGCTTGATGATATTAAAAATATAGCTCAAATCCCATTACAAAAATTAAAAAATAAAAACATACTCCAATGTAGGGCATTGTAAACATTCCCTGAACTCATTGTAAACAAACACATTTCATGTTTTGGGGGAAGACATGATTTTACATTTGAACCGGTACTCGTACCAAATCGGTATTTCAGAGATTGTGCCGGTGCTTAAACGGTGCCTTTTTAAAAGTGGAACACATGCATATTTTTGTTAAGAAAAATAATTTATTTCTATGGAATTCTGTGACATTCAAATTCAACATACTAATTTAAACTCTTAAATTTTATAAATGTAATGATAACAATCCAATATAAAATAAGACGAAACATTTGATATGCTATGAAAACTATTTTTCATAATTATTGCAGCAATACAGAACAAAATGCAACAAATGGTTTATTAATGTTTGATGTTCATATTTGCAGGCTTGCCATAACTGACATGGGTGCATTATAATAGGGATTGGAATTGAAATTATTTTTTCATTCCGGATACCATCTTTGATTCTGCTTAACAGTTTGGTTCTTTGTCGGTTCATTTATCGATTCCCATTTAGGAAAAAAAGAGACCAAAATGGTGGATCAGCTTCAATTTGGTAAAGTTTACAGGTTACATGACCTTACAAAGCCAATAGTGAGGTCTTGAAGGGGATCTGCACTTTTAATTTTTTTAATTTTGCCTATCATTCACAATCATTATGGCGGCGGATGTATTTGTTAATTTTTTCTTTATGCATTCTAATTCGTAAATAAAAGTCCGCTTACAGCGGATCCAATGGGAGGTCCTCTATTCCACCCATAAAACCCAATAAATAACCATCCAAAAATTACCAATAATACTCCATTTACATTTCGTGACTTGAATATTAACCAAGTAGTATTGATATTGTTATTATAAGCGCTAACGCAGACAAACTATTTATGGCGGCGCCGTGATCACAAGCTTGTGTGCCAAAGTTGAGATCATTGAGTAGTAAGCTGCTTCCTTTGCTTTTGAAAATTTATTGTAGATCATGAATCATGCCTCTCACCTGGAAAACAAAAGGTCGAGGATGTTATCTGACAAGTTGTTACTTTGACAACCAATTTAAACCTGGAATGGTGAGAACGACACGAAAAGACGCTTGGTTCCACTAGGGATGATACTCGAAACCGGTTTTCCCGGATGTTCGATAAGAAAAGAACCGAGTCCTCGGACTCTAATCCCTTTTTGAGAACCGGTACCCGTTATCGAGACCACTTTAGTAAAGAAAAAGAGTTGGTTCTTTATTCGAATCCCTCGGAACGAATCCCGTCCCGACCAGAAATGCCCCGTGAGACATCACAAGAAATGACGTCACGTAGCTCAGTCATTAGGCGCAGATAGCGAAAGCAGGAAAAACAATGAACCGGAAAAAGCGCTCCAAGGTGTAATAAAGTTCAAAACGAAAAGTATAATCCAATGAATAACTTTACTGAGAGATTTGAGCAGGGTACAAACACATGACGAACACTTTTACGACCAACCGGAAACATAGCAACCAGGCTAGCAACGCACCTCCTTTACGGCAGCTGTCGCAACGTTCTTAAAGCAACCGCAGCACATACATATATATACAACACATCTCCCTTTTTTAACTTTTGTTTTTCTTTCCTTGTAAACAAAACAAAATCACACTGTATATGTGTTCCATCCATCCATCCATCCATCCATTTTCTACCGCTTGTCCCTTTTGGGGTCGCGGGGGGTGCTGGAGCCTATCTCAGCTGCATTCGGGCGGAAGGCGGTATACACCCTGGACAAGTCGCCACCTCATCACAGGGCCCTGTATATGTGTTGTCTGTCTAATTATAAATAATGCAGACGAGGCGTGTTGGCTGAGTTCTTGACGTTTACTTTCACAGCGTGCTCATAACCTCATTCTTAGCTGCCGGCGTGACGACATGCAACAACACTTTTCGGGGCTACCGCGCATGCTCGTCACTCCCGTTGCATGCTGGGTAGTGTAGTTGTTATATTCCCTAGCCTAACTCATAACATCACATCTTTCCCCCTATAAAGAAATAATGTTAACTCAATAAAGTGTATTTCTTTTTTTAGCTTTAACTTTTCATTTTTTAGTATTGTAACCACATTTGCAAACAACTTTTCTCTGCATGGAATTTTCTTTCAAAAAAGAAATAAAGTGCAAAAATGTCAAAGCATCATAACAAACAGTTATGTCAAATAGCAGCAGAAGTGCACTTTTTGGAGAGCTGTATTATTTTCAGTTTTGTGCCCAAGGGACTGATTTTATTTAACACTATATTATTATTTATACACCTATAGTAATCACAGAGACAGGTTGTTTTTGTGTTACTTTATATATTTGTTTTTCTTAAAAATCCCACTTAATATACTTTGGGTAACAACAGTCAATATGTATTCATTTTATTTTATTTTTTTAGGGGGGTAACAGTCAATATTTGTTTATTTATTAGATTTTATTTTTTTCTTATATAATAAAAGTGAGCTTTTGTTAAACCAAATATTGTGTGTTTTTTTTCCATATACAACAACCTATCTGGACTCGATAAGAGAATCGATAAGGAATCGGTTCGATAAGAGGATTCGATAATAGGCTCGAACTCGATAATTTCTTATCAAACATCATCCCTAGCTTCCACCCCTCTTTTCTTTACGAAGATTATAGCATCCCACCGTACCTGCAAGAAGGACTACCTTGAAAGAACCAAGTTTTGGTTCCCATCCCAAACGAGGAGGTAAACACATTAAGCTTCAACACATCAAACCTTATCACCCAACTGAAAATCCAGCATCGCTACAACTCTGTTATGGAAAGCCTAAAAACGTTAGCTGCCCAAAAGCCAGCTGCAAAGAAAAGTGTTCAAAAACTATAGTTAAAACTAAAAAAATAAATAACAATAGGTTATTGGTTAAGTCAAGTCAAGTTTTTTTAATATAGCACATTAAAAGAACACGTAAGACAATAGAAGCAATAAAAACTATAAAAACAATAAAACAGTGAATACTAGAATAAACAGTAATATAATAGCAGCAAAACAAAATAAAAAATAGAAACTGTTGAGGTAAAACACTATAAAAGCAAGGTGTTATTTGCAAAATGCTGGGGAAAATAATTGAGTTTTTAAGCAGGGTTTTAAAGTGCTACATTGTTTGAGCTGCCATAATGTGCAGAGGTAGATTGTGCCATGATTTAGGGGCAGCTACGGAAAAAGGTCTGCCCCCTCTTGTGCTGAGTCTGGAGCGTGGGCCAGACAGGAACAGTTTGTTTGCAGACCTCAATGCTCTGCCTGGGCAGTGAAGCTGCAGGCGCTCTGACAGGTAAGATGGGGTAAGTCCATCCATCCATCCATCCATTTTCTACCGCTTATTCCCTTCGGGGTCGCGGGGGGGCGCTGGAGCCTATCTCAGCTGCATCCGGGCGGAAGGCGGGGTACACCCTGGACAAGTCGCCACCTCATCGCAGGGCCAACACAGATAGACAGACAACATTCACACTGACATTCACACACTAGGGCCAATTTGGGGCAAGTCCATGTAAGTATTTAAACACTAAGAGCAGCATTTTAAAATCAGACCGTCAAGGGGAACTGCAATTTTTTGAAGGGGAATTTTGACTATCGTTCACAATACTTATGAGAGACAAGAAGATTTTTGGGGGGATTCTAATATGTAAAAATCAGCTTGTTCTTGGTGGCTAGTAATGCAGCTAATGGGAGCAATCAATTCTACCTCTAAATCACTTTAAAAACCGCCAACAATACTTCATTTACGTTCTGTAATCTGTATAATAACCAAGTTGTAGCGACATTGTTATTGTAAGAGCAAACTATTTTTCTAAGCGAGCTTCTACGACAACACGAAACGTGTTGAACACTTGACAGGACAACAATTTGTACTAACTGAAAAACATGAACAATCATACTACAGTATCTGTAAAGTATTAATTCACTTTTCATGTTTTGTTTGCACACAGCCAGCTCGACAGCGTATGTAGTTGTAATAACACGCACGACGTGCTGCGTGTACCATGATCGATATATAGAGGCTTACTCGGTGGACAGTTGTTCGTTTGGTCTAGCTGGCCAGTGATGTTTTTTTCCAATTGATTTTGGGTAAGCAATCCATTTATGTTGAAATAGCCTGGCTCCAAGTTCCACATTTATAATGTCTAATGGTTGGTTCCATTTCATATGGGAAGTCGGAATTTTCGGGTTCCTAGTTGGAATTTCAACTGTAACGCCCCTCCAGGTCGGTTTTCCGACTCGGAAAGTCGGAGCATTTTCACCACCACAAGTTTGTTTCAAAGATGGCTGCTCTGGATATAAACAATGATAACCTCTTCTATAATATCTGGTATTAGCACTTTTGATTAGTTTTTGTGACATATAGACAATGTATTGCTGCATGTTTATACAGTATATGGTAACGTCACTGTAGTGTAAACTACATTTTATTAATGTGGTATATACATTCTACATAGCTAGCAATAGCGTCTGTGTTTTCTCTTCATCCACCGTGTTTGTGGGTTGCAGAAAGAGTACATATTTTCCGATAAGTTGTTTATATTCAGACAAGGCAAACGCAAAAATTACTTTTGTGGATGTGGCTATCTGGAACGCTCTAAACTCGGCAGTGACGTCATTCCCAGCTCCGACTTTCCACTACCAGGGTAAATGGAATGCACTTCACTCCCTCGGCTTCCATCTACTTTAAAGGCCTACTGAAATGATTTTTTTTAATTTAAACGGGGATAGCAGATCTATTCTATGTGTCATACTTGATCATTTCGCGATATTGCCATATTTTTGCTGAAAGGATTTAGTATAGAACAACGACGATAAAGATTGCAACTTTTGGTATCTGATAAAAAAAAGGCTTGCCCCTACTGGAAGTAGCGTGACGTAGTCAGTTGAACATATACGCAAAGTTCCCTATTGTTTACAATGATGGCCGCATGAAGTGAGAGAGATTCGGACCGAGAAAGCGACAATTTCCCCATTAATTTGAGCGAGGATGAAAGATTTGTGGATGAGTAAAGTGCAAGTGAAGGACTAATGGGGAGTTGAAGCTATTCAGATAGGGAAGATGCAGTGAGAGCCGGGGGTGACCTGATATTCAGCTGGGAATGACTACAACAGTAAATAAACACAAGACATATATATATACTCTATTAGCCACAACACAACCAGGCTTATATTTAATATGCCACAAATTAATCCTGCATAAAAACACCTGCGTGTTTGTTATGCTAGCTCCTAGCTCCTCTGCTAGCTCCTAGCTCCATAGAACACGCCAATACAATTCAAACACCTGATCAACACACACAATCACTCAGCCCAAAAGACCGTTCACCTAACCCAAGGTTCATAAAGCTTATATATTTTTAAAAAGTTACGTACGTGACGCGCACATACGGTCAAGCTATCAAATGTTTAGCAGCCAAGGCTGCATACTCACGGTACCTGATATTCAGCTGGGAATGACTACAACAGTAAATAAACACAAGACATATATATACTCTATTAGCCACAACACAACCAGGCTTATATTTAATATGCCACAAATTAATCCTGCATAAAAACACCTGCGTGTTTGTTATGCTAGCTCCTAGCTCCTATGCTAGCTCCTAGCTCCATAGAACACGCCAATACAATTCAAACACCTGATCAACACACACAATCACTCAGCCCAAAAGACCGTTCACCTAACCCAAGGTTCATAAAGCTTATATATTTTAAAAAAAGTTACGTACATACGCAAAAAAAAGTTGCGCACATACGGTCAAGCGATCAAATGTTTAGAAGCCAAAGCTGCATACTCACAGTAGCACGTCTGCGTCTTTGTCATCCAAATCAAAGTAATCCTGGTAAGAGTCTGTGTTGTCCCAGTTCTCTACAGGCGTCTGTGTATCGAAGTCAAAAGTCCTCCTGGTTAGAGTCTCTGTTATCCGAGTTCTTCCATCTTGACTGCATCTTCCGGGAATGTAAACAAAGAAGCGCCGGCTGTGCACTGTTGTTGCTGACTACGTTCAAAAAATACGTCCATTTCGCACCGACAACTTTCTTCTTTGCTTGCTCAGCTTCCTTCTCCATAATGCAATGAACATGATTGCAACAGATTCACAAACACAGATGTCCAGAATACTGTGGAATTATGAAATGAAAACAGAGCTTTTTCGTATTGGCTTCAATGTGGAAGGCATATCCGTGTTCCCCGGGTTACGTCACGCGCATACGTCATCCTCAGAGGCGTTTCGAACCGGAAGTTTGGCGGCAAATTTAAAATGTCACTTTATAAGTTAACCCGGCCGTATTGGCATGTGTTATAATGTTAAGATTTCCTCATTGATATATAAACTATCAGACTGCGTGGTCGGTAGTAGTGGGTTTCAGTAGGCCTTTAACGTCTCATCCTTGCTTCTTCCTCGCTTCTATAAGCAGCAGTTCATATATACTCAGCTTCAGAAATATAAGGTTGTGAAATTCCTATTGTCCCTATTGCTGTTTTTGCTGTCTATAACCAAGTCTCCCAAGTTCAAAACACACACACACACACACACACACACACACACACACACGTTTGTCTCCGGAAGAAGGAGCACACATTTGTTGCCAGAGGTCGGACGTGCGTTGCTATGGAAACATAAATCAATGAGCTGAAGAAATCAGTCCCGGCGTTGATTGAAATGATCAAAAACACGGTAAATATTGAACATATTACCTATTGTTATTAACGTGTCTGTTACTACATTATATATACACTTGCAGTTCATCCAGCAATCCATTTTCTACCGCTTGTCCCTTTCGGGGTCGCGGGGGGTGCTGGAGCCGATCCCAGCTTGCAGTGTGTGTATAGAAAATGCTGGAGGGTTTTAAAGTTATTTCAGAAAGCGTTGAAGGCTACACCAGTGAATTAGCCGCATCGTTCAAGCGTTTTTATCATCTTTAAAATCCTAACCAAAAAAAAAAAAAGTGTTCGTTTCTCTCATAATAATTGTGAATGATCTGCAAAATTCCCCCTAAAAAGTGCAGTTCCCCTGTAATTGTACTGGAAGCCAGTGGTCTTGGTCTCTGTTAGCAAGCAGGCTGCTGCATTGTGTATCCCCCGGAGGCGGTGAAGGGAGGACTGATCAAGGCAAATATAAAGTGAGTTAGAGTAGTCAAGCCTTGATGAGGTAAAAGCATGTATTGCATTTTCAAAATCAGTATTTAGTATATGTATTTGTTAACCGTGCTCTCAAGTTTCAGTGGAAAAAAAATCTACATTTTAGAACTTTTTGGAGTTTAAAATTACAGTCCATGATAAAACCAAGATTTCTCACAAAAGGCAGAGCGAATGAGGCAAGCGGGCCGATTGCACTGTTGAAACTAGGGTTGTGAATCTTTGGGTGTCCCACGATTCAATTCAATATCGATTCTTGGGGTCACGATTCGATTCAAAATCAATTTTTTTTTAATTCAACACGATTCTCGATTCAAAAACGATTTTTTTATATAAATGTCTTATGATAATGTCAATGAGGGATTTTTAATCACTGCTATGTTGAAATTGTAACTAATATTGATACTGTTGTTGATAATACTCATTTTTGTTTCACTACTTTTGGATTGTTCTGTGTCGTGTTTGTGTCTCCTCTCAATTGCTGTGTTTATTGCAGTTCTGAGTGTTGCTGGGTCGGGTTTGGTTTTGGAATTGGATTGCATTGTTATGGTATTGCTGTGTATTGTTTTGTTGGATTGATTAATAAAAAAAATTAAAAAAAATAAATAAAAAATAAAAATAAATAAATAAATAAATAAGAAATCGATTTAAAAAAATTAGAATCGATTCTGAATCGAATTTGAATCGATTTTTTCCCACACCCCTAGTTGAAACCATTTGAAATGTTCTGGTCACCAAATACAATGATCTCCGTCTTGCTTTTGTTCAAATATTAAAAGCTTGCTGCTATCCATGCTTGGACTTCTTTTATACAATTCAGGAGGGGATTTGTTGGTGTTTGTTTTGATTGGTATATATATTTGTAAATCATCAGCAAAGCAGTGGAAGGATACTTTGTGTTTTCTAAAAATGGGTCCAAGGGGAAGTAAGTGCAGGGAAAATAATGTTGGCGCCAATACTGAGCCCTGAGGCAAGCCACAATTTAAGGGAGAGGAAGAATGCTGGCTAAATTGCAGAGATGAGCTCCTGTCGGTTAGGTAGGAGTAGATTCATTTGTGGGCAGTGCCCCTTGGTTATTGGTACCGAGAAACATAAAGTTATTTGTACAGGCATCGGCTTGAAAAAAATATTATGTATCGCTAGACTTAATAGCTTTGGATGAGACTACTAAAGGCCTAAACATACTCAGGTTAAATCGAACATCCCCAAGGCCGCACGCAAGGCACAACACTCAAATGTTACCCATGCACAGACTTTGCTCTGTGCACTTTGTGTTACACTCAACACTCCACAGTAGAGAAGTTTCATTGCATCGTTGTCAGCGTAGGGTGCCATTAAAGAAACATGTAAATGTGAAATAATTGTGGTAAATGTAGTATTTCACTGAGTAGACAGAAATTAATACATAAATCAGTGGTTCTCATTTGTTTTCTATCATGCCCCCCCCTAGAGGTGCATACTTTTTTGACCCCCTCGGTTGAAACATTATTTATCTCTATATATCAAGCTAGTTGTTGACAAATAAAGAGATTGGAGATATTTTCTATTAGGGCTGTCAAACTATTAAAATATTTAATTGCGATTAATCACATTTTGTTCATAGTTAACTCAAAATAAACATAACAATAGGATTTTTCGTCACTAATAAGAGTAACATAGACATATATTTTTTTAAGTTTTTAACACCATGACTAAATGATTAATTTGCTTTAATTAAATGTTTTTAAACATTATGCGTTGTGATACAGCCCAATATAAAAAAAAATATATAAACACGCTTTTAAAGATAATTTAAAAAAAATACCTGCAGTGCGTTGCCAGAGTTTGTATTTTGTAGGAATACAGATGTTGTATTCCTGCTTTAGGATCACCTGCATTTAGAGGTGAGGATCTACACTTCCATGTGTTAGACAGCAGTTGTACACATTAATAACACAAACTGTGGATTGTTACGGTCATGCTTTGATTGTCAAAGATGCTAGGTGATCTTTTCTGTACATGAATAAATGTTTCTGATATTTTGTACTTTACATGTTGTACAAGTTAATTGGTATTCATAGCTCTGCATGGCAATGGTTTAACCTTCTCTACCTACTTATTAATAAAAATGTAATATTCACCCCGTTAAAAATTATGTAATTGCGGACTGTCAATCAGAACAGGTTTTAAAGGAATATACCATAGCAACGGTAATATTGTGTAGTGAACTCTAATTACCCGATGTGGGCTGCAGAGGGCAGTGGCAGGCATGCCTGCAGTATTAAACCTAGCCTTAGTGGTAGCGAAGAAGAAGACCAGATCAAAGACAATCTTCCTGTCATGAACCCGCACGGCTGCGGTAGTTGTGACCCCAAAATGCAGGAAGCAGGAGCGTGATGAGCAGGTATGAGTCTTTTAATATACTCACAAACATAGAAGCAGTCATGCATGTAAACGGTCCTTGACATAATCATTAATCCTCGAGGCCTGAGGAACAGGCGAGGCAGGCATATACAGCAGCCTGATTGGCAACTGTAACCAGGTGTGCCGGGCTGCCAATCCGGGACAGGTGAGGAAAACGAGCGCTTTAAGGAGACATGCAGGAAATGGAAATCAAATAGGAGCTCTGGCAGGAAATAATCACAAAACAAGGAAACACAAACAGAAGTGAAGTGACAGATGGTCACATTTCTTCCTTCATATTCATTACAATACACTTAATTTCAATCTGCCATAAAACATTTATTTAGGTAGAAATATCGCAGGATAACAGAACAGCATGATCGTATTCTAAGACGATTTTTCGTTATTTTATTGGTTAAGCGTAATTGTATTATTGTGCGGCCGCCAACGGGACGTGTGTGATTGGTATGAGAAAAGACTCGACATGTTTTGACGCAAATCTGAGCTTGTATTCCATTTTACTTAAGCAGTTCGAGTAACAATCTACATTTAATGGTATTAATGCACTTACTTGTAATCCAAACACGGACGTGGAGCTCCTCTTTTCTACAGCAGCAATGCACGCCAGCAGAGTTCGCTCCAATGTTGTCGTCTCACGGCGATTGAAGGTACAATTGTCTTGTCTTGTCCTGAGAACGACTTGCCATGGCTTTGGATCTGAGATTTCCATAAGGTCCCCCTTTCTTTGTGCAGTTCTGCTAGCTATTTTCGATCTTGCGGATTGATGTGTATTTCTGGTCTTGTCATCCTCTTCCGGACAGAAGGGTGACATGGCAGTGCGGTTGGATCAAAATAGACGTCGGGGACACTTTACTGAACCAAAAGTTACTTTATTACAAGCGAGCGTCATTATACAAGACTGCAGTTTCCTGGAGGAGCTCAGGTCAAAAACGAAGGATTCCTAACTTTGAGGAGCCGAACCACATTCTTATACCCCTTCTTTCTCTGTCTAGGTGTGTGTTAATTCAGGATAGTACAACCTGACCATGTAAGGAGATGTTAATGTGTAAGACAACAGATGTATACCATAACTTGTAGGTTCACGTTAAAGGCCTACTGAAATGCATTTTTTTTTATTTAAACGGGGATAGCAGATCCATTCTATGTGTCATACTTGATCATTTCGCGATATTGCCATATTTTTGCTGAAAGGATTTAGTAGAGAACATCGACGATAAAGTTCGCAACTTTTGGTCGCTGATAAAAAAAAGCCTTGCCTGTACCGGAAGTAGCGTGACGTCAAAGGTTGAAAGGCTCCTCACATTTTGCCATTGTTTACACCAGCAGCGAGAGCGATTCGGACCGAGAAAGTGACGATTTCCCCATTAATTTGAGCCAGGATGAAAGATTCGTGGATGAGGAACGTGAGAGTGAAGGACTAGAGTGCAGTGCAGGACGCATCTTTTTTCGCTCTGACCGTAACTTAGGTACAAGCTGGCTCATTGGATTCCACACTCTCTCCTTTTTCTATTGTGGATCACGGATTTGTATTTTAAACCACCTCGGATACTATATCCTCTTGAAAATGAGAGTCGAGAACGCGAAATGGACATTCACAGTGACTTTTATCTCCACGACAATACATCGGCAAAACACTTTAGCTACAGAGCTAACGTGATAGCATCGGGCTTAACTGCATATAGAAACAAAAGAAATAAGCCACTGACTGAAAGGATAGACAGAAAATCAACAATACTATTAAACCATGGACCTGTAACTACACGGTTAATGCTTTCCAGCCTGGCGAAGCTTAACAATGCTGTTGCTAACAACGCCATTGAAGCTAACTTAGCAACGGGACCTCACATAGCTATGCTAAAAACATTAGCTATCCACCTATGCCAGCCAGCCCTCATCTGCTCATCAACACCCGTGCTCACCTGCGTTCCAGCGATTGATGGTGCGACTAAGGACTTCACCCGATTATCCGTGCGGTCGGCGGTTAGCGTCGGATAGCGCGTCTGCTATCCAAGTCAAAGTCCTCCTGCTTGTGTTGCTGGAGCCAGCCGCTAATACACCAATCCCATCTACGACTTTCTTCTTTGCAGTCTTCATTGTTCATTAAACAAATTCCAGAAGATTCACCAACACAGATGTCCAGAATACTGTGGAATTTTGAGATGAAAACAGAGCTTTTTGTATTGGATTCAATGGAGTCCGAATACTTCCGTTTCAACGATTGACATCACGCGCATACGTCATCATACATAGACGTTTTCAACCGGAAGTTTAGCGGGAAAATTTAAAATTGCACTTTATAAGTTAAAGGCCTACTGAAACCCACTACTACCGACCACGCAGTCTGATAGTTTATATATCAATGATGAAATCTTAACATTGCAACACATGCCAATACGGCCGGGTTAACTTATAAAGTGACATTTAAAATTTCCCGGGAAATATCCGGCTGAAACGTCGCGGTATGATGACGTATGCGCGTGACGTAGTCAGTTTAACGGAAGTTATGGTACCCCGTAGAATCCTATACAAAAAGCTCTGTTTTCATTTCATAATTTCACAGTATTCTGGACATCTTTCGCAATTTGTTTAATGAACAATGAAGGCTGCAAAGAAGACAGTTGTAGGTGGGATCGGTGTATTAGCAGCGGACTACAGCAACACAACCAGGAGGACTTTGTTGGAAAGCAGACGCGCTAGCCGGCGACCTCACCTTGACTTCCTACGTCTCCGGGCCGCCAAACGCATCGGGTGAAGTCCTTCGTCCTTCCGCCGATCGCTGGAACGCAGGTGAGCACGGGTGTTGATGAGCAGATGAGGGCTGGCTGGCGTAGGTGGAGAGCTAATGTTTTTAGCATAGCTCTGTGCGGTCCGGTTGATAAGTTGCTAAGTTAGCTTCAATGGCGTCGTTAGCACAGCATTGTTAACCTTCGCCAGCCTGGAAAGCATTAACTGTGTATTTACATGTCCATGGTTTAATAGTATTGTTGATTTTCTATCTATCCTTCCAGTCAGGGGTTTATTTTTTTTGTTTCCAAATGCAGTTAAAGCACGATGCTATCACGTTAGCTCGTAGCTAAAGCGTTTCGCCGATGTATTGTCGTGAAGATGAAAGGCACTGAATGTCCATTTCGCGTTCTCGACTCTCATTTTCAAGAGGATATAGTATCCGAGGTGGTTTAAAATACAAATCCATGATCCACAATAGAAAAAGGAGAGAGTGTGGAATCCAATGAGCCAGCTTATACCTAAGTTACAGTCAGAGCGAAAAAAAATATGTATTTCACTGCATTCTAGTCCGTCACTCTAACGTTCCTCGTCCACGAATCTTTCATCCTCGCTCAAATTAATGGGGTAATGGTCCGAATCGCTCTAGCTGCGTTGAAAACAATAGGAAAATATGAGGGAGTGAACAACTGACAACGTCACGCTACTTCCGGTAGGGGCAAGGTTTTTTTTTTTATCAGAGACCAAAAGTTGCGAACTTTATCGACGTTGTTCTATACTAAATCCTTTCATCAAAAATATGGCAATATCGCAAAATGATCAAGTATGACACATAGAATGGATCTGCTATTCCCGTTTAAATAAAAAAATGTCATTTCAGTAGGCCTTTAACCCGGCCGTATTGGCATGTGTTGCAATGTTAAGATTTCATCATTGATATATAAACTTTCAGACTGCGTGGTCGGTAGTAGTGGGTTTCAGTAGGCCTTTAAGATAAGCATGGAATCTCTCCACCAGGATAGAGCTATAACTTTTGCATTCAGAAGCCTTGTTGTATTGCTTCTTCTCGTGAGAGAGCTAGGCTCCTTAATTCATTATGGACTCAACCATTATTTACTTAAACCTGGTGGTTCGCTTCCTCCAAGTTGAGTATAAACATTCACCATATGTTGAACATAATATGAGTCAATTGATTCACTTCAGGATCAACAGTAACTGGACGCCATTACACATTTCCCCAAGTTATGGAACGGGCCAAAGGTCAAAAATTATGTGTTAACGAAAGGTTAACACAGAACTTATAGTTAACCCGTTATTATCGTGTTAATTTTGAGAGCCTTAATTATTATACATTCTCATTACCTACAATATTCACAGTAAAACCAGGGGCTACGTATACTTCCTCCTATTTCCAGGTCAGCCTGTTGATAATTCAAACACTGTTGCCACCATGCTGTAGGCCTGTGTATTGCTCAAGTATGAAAAAAAAACGCTTGTACTCGAAGTCCCCTGCCTCTCCCAGCATCCTTTTTGAAAAGCACTGCCCTAAATGAAGCAACACTGTCAACAAGATAACTGTGATATCAAAGTTGCAACATCCAAGGCCATGTTAACTTCTCGTTACGTCCCTGAGCCTAAATCTGAGCTTTTTGAAGATGGAGCATGAGAAATAAACCCTGCTCTGGTGCATCTTCTGCTAGCAAGAAGCAGCCGTATTACATAAGAGCTTTGGGAAGGAGCGCACGCTCCTCTGCACCTGAAGTCTTGTGGCGAAGCGTGGAGCGGGAGAACAAATGGGGGATGAGGTGCCGACTAGGGAGCAGAGGCGGCAAGATGGCATCAAATCCATTTTCATTATGTCTTCTCAAGGGCCAATCCCAGAATACCATAAATCCTAATAATCCACCATTACCATTTATCAGCTGTGGTTCTTACAAAAATATATATTGTAAAATGCCAAACTTATGAGCCTTGAATTAAATGCTAAAATATTTTCAATAAATTGTATTTCAAGTCAAAGTATAACAGTGTTGTAACACAATATTGTTTAAGTTTCCATACATCAAAAGAAAGCACACACGGGAATGAATCAGTTGTTATTTTATTTCACTGGTGGAAAAACTATACTGTTGTGTTAGAAGCTGTCAAGTTATCATTAACATAGCAATAAATATGTTGCACCAACAACAGCCAGCTAGTCCATGTTTGCCTTTTTTCACTGATCGACGAGAAGATGCTGAATCCTAGCCGAACTTTGTCCCGGTCTTTATATGGTTAAAAATTGTACTCGCGTGAAAGTTTCTTTTAAAAGGTGTGCACTCTCAGGGAGACACGATTACATTTCCAGATTCCTTGTCGCACACATATTGTACCAGAATTGCATGAATTCCACAAGGGTGCAATTTGAGATCTGGTGTTATTCCACAGTGCAAATTGCTCCTAAAATACTAATCCTCACCAACATGGTGGAAAATAAACTAATATTTCACTGGAGGACTAAAGGAAAAGGAATGGCTAAGCGTGCCACACACACATGCACACGCACGCGCACAAACACACGCACACACGAACACGCACACGCACACACACACACAAACACTTTATATACATTTTGACAAAATATTTTTTGTGTATATTTTGTTATTGTTTACAAACTTAGGGAGTTATTCTCTGAATACAAAGAGGGTTTGAGGGCAAAAACTCCTATTAAATTAAAAATGTTTGGTTATTTTGCACTTGCAACTTTACATTTTCTGATTTACAACGATACTGGCAAATTCTATGAATTTATGAAGATAAGATTAATTAAAAACACAAATATTTTCCACTTTAGTTACTTGATATAAAACATTTCCACTTCTATAATCTGTTGTGAAAGTATCAAATCGGGACTCAAAATCAGATCGGGATCAGAGACCCAAAATGTTGATCGGGACTTCTCGAGGGTGAAAATAATTTTCAACACAACAGGGCGGCGGCAACCTTGCCGGAGGTCTGTAAAATGTGAGAATGAGATATTTTTAAGTGTTCTATTTTAGTCCATAGTGAACATTAAAGCAGCTGGTATTTTCCTATGTAGTGTGTCTTCTCGTCATTTCCGTGCTTTTATCTTATGTCCACTGGTAAACTTTGAATTTCACTCTGGAATGTCTATTGGGAGTATAATGTAGTCCTTTTTTGTGGAGAAAACCTTATCTGTTTAGAACAAAAGCTGTATTTGTTTCCGGGCGGGAGGGGGCTGTTTTCGTACTAAATAAGCTGACTTTTTCTGTTTGATTTATAGACCGCTTCTTGATGCTGCTATTACAGCATTGTGAGAGCTCGTCTCTTAGAGCTTTAGTAAAAACTTGATAATATTGCTATTCTGTCTTGGTGGTCCTTCTTACTCAACATACATGTCATCCGAAAGAATTTGGGATTGACCAGTGTCTTTTATTCCCTAAGAGTAAGACTGGTCGGACGCAGCAATACCCTTCCTAAGATAAATTGATCTGTTATCGATTTGTTGGCAAATATGGTAACTCATTTCCTCAAGAACCATTTAAACATCCATTTGACACGTTTTCTTCAAACATACACATTTTCATAACACAATCCAATAAATACACTTGTAGCCTTGTTCATTTGTTTTCTTTTTATTTAAAGACTAATGTAGTGAATCAGAATCTACAGGGCCATATTATGACAAAAAACAAAACAAAACAAAAAACATAAAAGAAAACATTTACAGGAGGTGCACTACCACTTTCATCTACATCCCTCAGAACACATCCCAGTGGCCACTTCTATAGTGTCTATTTCACTGTCCATATGTGGACGACATCACCCTTTATCTCACCTTTTATTCCGCTTGTTTGTGCTTTAAAAAAACGTTTTTTTTTTGTTAGTATATCAGTGAAAATAAGAACATATTTGCTTGGATAAAAATACAAGAAAACGACTCCAATACTGTATTATATCTAGTAAGAACTAAAAGACTCAGTGTTGAAAAGCAAGTGCTGATGAATATTTGTCCTAAGTAAACCAAATGAAAGAAGAAGAAAAAAAACACATGACTAATGTGATATTTACATTTGTCGAGATAGTAAAAGTCGGAAGCTCATGATTGCACTGTACGTCATTTTTTCACATTCTCTATGCGGAGCGTAAAAATGTAGCATTTATTTTTTTTATACTTAACGTACGGTTTTCTTACAGTCACCAGGTGGGAAACAAAATAATCTAAACACAAATGTATATTGCAAAAATCAAATAATTATTTATTGTATTTTTATATATGAGCATTTCTGGGTGAAATGTTTTTGGGGTCTCAGGTTTCCCACCGCTGGTCAAGTCTGATGCCAATAAGATTGAAAGAGGAAAATCTTGTTACATTTCCGCTCCTATTTTTTAATCCTTGTTTAATCACTTTATTGCATGACCCTGGAGAAAAAAAGTGCAATCAACAAAGAAAGCCGTCTTCTCTCAATGCACAAACAAAAGGGGGATAATCTGCTGTTTTTTCCTTTGATGTCACCCTGTATAGCCATGGTTTCATAAAAAAAAAGCTAATGGGTGGCACAGCTGATATAAAAAGCTAAGCTTCTTTTTTCTTACCATATTTATTTATTTTCTCCTTCTAATAATTGCGGGTAAGTCTGAAACACAATGGTCGAAGAGACAAGGTCGATGATTGGTGGTTGAAAGCTGTCCTTTGCATAGCACGAAGCCAACTCCATAAATGTAATGTTATTCTTCATCTAAATGTGCAAAATGCATGACAATAGGTTTCAAATACAAACAATATTCATTGTCCTTTTTAAGCTAATATCTTCAATAATAGAATCAAATACTGTATGCATCATGTATTTTACATATGTATATATTTATATATTTATATATCGTCTTCAAGGTAATCAACATACATACAATAATTTATTTTTTTAAGTCTATCTTTATACAACTTTTCACCCTGAACTTTGCACTTCATTGACTCTCTACTGGTAGGATAAGTAACCTTTAAGGGGGCAGGTTCAATAATGCAAATTTAAAAAAAATCAAGGAGCGTACATTTATATCTTGGTTTCATCCCCGCATTGTAGATAAGACAATAAATAGATAAATATAAGAATATAAAAATAAACACATAACTTTGAGGATTCTGGCCATGCAAAACGTAAAAAATAAAATAAAATAAAAATAAATAATAATAATATATATATATATATATACTCCGCCCGAATGCAGCTGAGATAGGCTCCAGCATCCCCCGCAACCCAGAAAGGGACAAGTGGTAGAAAATGAATGAATGTATGTATGTATGTATGTATGTATGTATGTATGTATGTATGTATGTATGTATGTATGTATGTATGTATATATATATATATATATATATATATATATATATATATATATATATATATATATATGTATATATATATATGTATATATATATATATAAATATATATATATATATATATATATATATATATATAAATATATATATATATATATATATATATATATATATATATATATATATATATATATATATATATATATATATATATATATATATATATATATAAAATGGAATCATATTTAAAGTAAACATTGCCTGCCATCTAAAATAATAACATAAAGCTTATCGAATTGTGCAGTACAAATACATGTAAAAATAAAAATAAAATTAAACACACAGCATTGAATAAAAAAATAAAAAACATTAGGGCTTTGGAATGCTGCTATATAGTATTGTATTATTTGGGACAAAGCAATCGCATTTTGCGCAAAAAAAAAAAAAAAGAAGAAGAAAGTACAATGTAAAATTGACCTAAAAATAAGCATTGAGGCTCTGCATGTAAAATACAAATTTTAAAAAAGCTCATCGTTTTGTTCCTTATTCATGCAAATAACAAATAATTAGTATATAATTTAATTAAGGTAATCACTTTTTTATATGCACGTCATGTAAAATGTTGAGGAAAAAAATCATATTTTGATCCCAATTTATACATAGAATATATATATATATATATATATATATATATATATATATATATATATATATATATATATATATATATATATATATATATATATATATATATATATATATTTTTTTTTTTTTTTAAATGGCCACTTTATATGCTTGTCATGTAAACTGTCAGCCAAATTAGATTTCAAATGCATTTTTTGTTTTGCGGTAATGGCATGTGCTTTCCATCCCAAACTCAACTCATTTCTACATTTGCAGCATACAAATACAAATGCCTATTTGTCGACATTAAGCTTTGGTGGCAATCAACCAAAAAAGTGTCTTTAAGAAAAAAAAGCCTTTGCTAAGCAATATTGCTACATTATATTGAATATTAAACTGGCCTGTTCCAAATTCTTGACGAGCCACCAAAATGTACAATACACAGAAACGGGGAGGAAGGGAGCAAGCAATGTCCAAGACGAAAGAATGGGTTCACCTAACTGTTCTCGGAAAAGGGGTTGACACCATGCTACAAAAATATATTCATTTTCATCATCCTTTCACCTCGTTCTTGTCTTTTTCTCTTAGCTCGCCAACAAAAGCAGCAACGAATGAATCCAAAAGGTGGCATGTGATACTGAAGGCAGTGCAGCTGGTACTTTTTGAGTGTTAATTTTTGGCTAACAACACAAAAAAAGGGCCCAAAACGCACCCAACAACTCAAAAGGGGACAGAGTGGGTGAGAAAATGCAAAATGTGCCATTAAAATCAGCAAAGCCAACACAGTTCCAACTCTTAAAATATGGAAAAAGGCACTTCTCCTCAGTGTGCCTCGTCCCTCTCAAGCTAACCTTACTTTCACGTTTGGTGAACAAGCCCCCAGCCCCAAAACCACGAAGCAACCAAAAAAGGAAGTAATGCTTGTATAATGGACTGAAGAACAGAAAAAAAGTCAATTCTTTACATTCCGACTTGAGTTTATACACGTCTTTGTTGACAGTTAAAAAAAATGTTTGGAAGCAAAAAAAAAAAAAAAAAACTTGATTTTTTTGGTTGAAATTGTCAGGAACTGGAGTGCATGTTTTCATACCCTTTAGTTCAACATATTGACATCTCTAACATCTGATAATATTTACAAACACTGTTATTAATCAAAGAAAAATACTTTCTTTTTTTTTCCCAAGCAGAGATGACTTGATTGTTGTCCACTGAGACGTGTGTTTTATTGCTTTTGCAGAAACCCTCAACATATTTTGAAGAACATGAGAATGGAAGTCTATAGGTTCCAATAAATGAGGCCTTCAGTCGATCGTGATGAATATTTCTATTTTGAGGATGCCCTGCCCATGCATATTCACATACTGTACACATACAAACATGGGCCTTCTATCATGTCTGTCTGTGCTTAAATACATGACAAAATAACTTAAAAGCCAGCGGAAGCTGAAAGGTCTGCAGGAGTTTGCCAGTACCAATAACAACGTTGTCAGGTCATCAATGAACTAATAAGATAATGCAGCCGGCTTACCATTTTCTGTCTAAGTGATGGTGAAAGCATTTTGGCCACATTACGTAATAGCATGGCCAAAATGATTCATACCCTGACCACACTTGAAGTTATTGTTAAATGGCATATCCTTTGGTCCATAGTTGGTTAGCACGCTATACAATATGCTTGAAATTACCAGGATCCTTAAGAATGGTACAAGATATTTACCTTAATTGATACGATCTTGGCATTTCTATTTAAAATAAAAACCCATTTAAAACAGAAAAATGCACTTTAACCATATAATTTGGCAAGTGTATGAATCATCTGGGTCTTAACTGTATGTGACTCTGCCATATACTATAGTCATACATAGGCTGCAGTATATATGACAAAAATTAAAACTGTATTTTGCCAGGCATCCATAGTTGGACATTTTTGTGTGAATCATTTCATTTTGGTGACTGTTCTTCAAAAAAAAAACTGGGTAAATAAATAAGTGTATATACTTTGACTCTATGTTGGAGAGTACTTTTAGTATTGTTGCTATCCCATGACAAGCATGTATATCCCTATGTTGCAATTTAAAGAGTGTAAATACAACACTCATTTTCTAAAATGTACAAATAATAGAAACAAAAGACCAAAGTAAGGAATTAGAAATAGGGATATACATGCTTTTCTTTTGAGCAGCAGGGGTCACTTGTCATGGGTCGGGTATTAATCAGGCAATACATTTAGAATTGTTGCTATCCAATGAAAAACACATATCTCCAAAAAACATGTTGAAAACATGTACAATTGAAAGTTTGTATTTTTGTATCTCTTTTTTTTTAATTTTTTTTTTATTAAAGTCACTTGTTTGTCTTTTGAGGGAGATAAATATAGTTAGTACTGTAGACATGCATGTTTTATTGAGTTTGCAGCAATATTTATTCCTACATCGTGTTGTTGCTATCCTATGAAAAACATATACCTCGCAATGTTATGACATTGTTATTTATTCATTTATGTATTTTTTTTTTTTTGGGGGGGGGGTACAAATAATTGTTAGACTTTCATGTTTTACATTAAGTTTGCAGCCACTACATTGTACCCTTGGGATATCATGACACTCCCAATGTTAAGATATTTTAAAAAATACAAAAAATAACACATTTAGATATAAAAACCCCAAATGGAGACATGCTTTTCATTTAAGCAGCAGCAACACGTATTCCTATGAACTTGTCGTGGGTCAGGTATTATTCTGTAATGCATTTTGAATTGTTGCTATCCGAGGAAAACCATGTATCTCCAAAAACATGTTTTACATTTCAGTTGAAAATATATATTTTTTAAAGTATCTTACATTTTTTTTAAAAATTAAAGTCACATTCATGTCTTTTGAGGGAGGAAAAAAAAAAAAGGAGAAATCCATATTTTTCATTGAGTTTGCAGCCATATGTATTCCTACATCGTACTGTTGCTATCTCATTAAAAGCTTGTATAGCCTCATTTTGTGATTTGTCTTCAAGGCAAAAAAAAAACAGTCACCTAATTGATTTTTTTCTCCCAACCTAATCTAACTTCCTGACTTAATCAAAGTAATGAGATACAAAACTGAGATGAAGTATTCACAACGCTTTTTCCACATTTTGTTACAGCCGTATTATAAAGTGTAATGAATAAATAAAAATTCCAACAATTCTATAGACAATACCCCATAATGACAATGTTGCAAGTTTACCCAAATTAAAAAATAAAAATCCCCTCTTCATAAGTATTCACAGCTTTTCCGCATCACTTTGTTGATGCACCTTTGGCAGCAATTACAGCCTCAAAACTTTTTGAACACGATGCCACCACCTTAGCACAACTATCTTTGGGCAGTTTTGTACATTCCTCTTTACAGCACCTCTCAAGCTCAACTCATTTTAGTTTAGTCAGGGAGGTGACCAAGAACCCGATGGTCACTCTGTCAAAGCTACAGCTTCCATAAGGACAACCATCGCTTTTGCAAACCACCAATCAGGCCTCTGTGGTAGTGCCCGGACATAAATAATTTCTTGGGAAGAAGTATGAAAAGATCCACCTGAAAGACTCTCAGACCATGAGAAACTAAACTCTCTGGACAAAGAATGAACTATTTGGCGTGAATGCTAGGCATCAGGTTTGGAGGAAACCAGGCACCGCTCATCACCAAGCCAATACCATCCCTGCAGTGAAGCATGGTGGTGGCAGCATCATGCTGTGGGGATGGTTTTCAGCAGCAAGAACTGTGGCACTAGTCAGGATAGAGGGAAAAATGAATGCAACAATGTACAGAGACATCCTGGACAAAAACCAAAGATTCCCATCCAACCTGATGGAGCCTGAGAGGAGCTGTGAAGAGGAATGGAATAGGTGTGCATAGTTTATGTTCTAGTTTTTTATTTTTAATACATTTGCTAAATTTAAAAAAATCAAACTTTTTCACATTGTCTTCGAGGTGTATTATCTGTAGAATTTTGAGGACAAAAATCAATATTTTGAATATATTACGTGACAAAATGTGGAAAAAGTGAAGCACTGGGAATACTTTCCGGATGCAGTGTGCATGCTTTTATTGAAGCGATAGCGATCTATCTTTTTAATGAAAAGCATGACTTGTTTTCAATGCCGAAAAAACTAACAGTCATTTACAGTAACTTCTTCTTTCTTTTTTTTTTGATGAGAAGAATCCAAGTTAGAAGATATAAAACTGAGACACACCTGCTTTGTGTGTACTTTTACAAATATGTAGAGGACCATAAGTTTGATTCCTGTCCTTTGACAAGCGACAAGCTGACCCTACGGTTTGTTGTGACACTGAATGTTGGGCAGTAAGGGCATGTGAAACTGTTGGACCTTTTCCATGATTTGTTCTTCAACTCGTGTATTTTATCTCGTGTCAAGTAGTCAAGAGACACCCTTTTCTCTGCAAAGCACATATTATAACCAGAACCCTGAAAAAAAGAACCACGTGGAAAGAAAAAGCCCTAGACAAGATTGGTAGATGGAATAGCATTCTCCTCTTGGCTACTGTATATATTTACGCTAGCATTTTCTTAGAAGTGTCATCCCGCACCTGAACAGCAACCCTCTCAAAAGTCTGTATCAATGTTGTTCTTTTTTTAAATATATTTTCATGTCTCTGTTTTGTTTTCTCAAAATCTTCAAAATGTTGATAGAACAGAAGCAAAGCAACGACTGGGGAGTCAAACCAGCGTGGACATCATGTTTGTCTGAAAATAAACATTTCTCCGTTTTTTTTCTTTTCTGTTGAGGAAGAATACCAAATAAAATGAAAGTTATAGGTAGAATTGAAAAGGAGCCAAAGATGGATTAGTGTGGATCCATCCCCTGCAGTTTGGGCTTCTTATTCAAGTAGGTGGCCCAGTAGACCAAGTTAAAGGTTCCAAAAAGCAGAGGGAAGGCTATTCTGGCGATCCTGTCAATCTTGCTGACGCTGTTAAAGGTCTTCTTAGCCTCGGGAGGTTTGGGCTTTGGCTCCTCCTTGGGCTCGGTCGGTGGCGGCGGAGCGCTTTTGGCAATGGTGGCCAATCCAGGGTCCCTGGCAATGTTGGGGGCGAATGCTGTAGCCGTGGCTGCCGGGTACGCTGTGGTGTTGTTCTTTTTCAGGAGGGACTCCTTCTTCTTCTTTTGCTGATTTGGGTTTGAAGAGAGAGGAAAAAAACAACAAAAAAAACAGTAAATTCCATCACAATCGGACAAAAATCCGCAACGTGATCTCAAAATTAAAACACTACAGTGTAAAAATATCAGTCTAAAATCTCCAAAAATAGTTATCAAATTCCTGGGAAGTAGACAACTTTGAACTATGCAAACGTTCAGGGTTTGAATCGACAAATTGCCTGATGCTTTGAAAGTAGGGATGCAACTAACAATTATTTTAATAGTTGACTGGTCAGCGATTATTCTTTCGATTAGTCTAACGATTAATCCTTATGATCTGCTGTATACATTTAAGTTTGATGTCAGTCTGCTCATATTTAAAGTTGATTATAGTATATACATTTCTAACAAAATATTCATAAATACTCTACTCCACAAAGTAAACACAGTGACAAATAAATCAACAGACTTAAAGTGCAAGATGTCCTGTAAACTTGACACTCAGTGCAAAAAAGTATTTTCATACTGTACTGTTGGGATTATTTTGCTGCAATTATTTACCTAAAGGATTAAAACTCTAAACATGAACCTTCTTGGCAGTCTATCAATAGAAATTTTACCAAGTGACTCGTCGACAATAACACATCTTTGTCAGTGACGTTTTTTAAAGTCAACACTGTCGATTATGGTTCCATTTGAAAGTTGACTAAAGTTTGAAGGAAAACATGTCTCTGAAGTTGCACAAAACTTCGGAATTTAAATTGTCAATATACATGATGTCAGCATTTTGTGTGGAATGTGGCCCCAGTGCAGTTCGTACAATTTAGAACAGGGTTTCCCCTAAATCGCCAAGATACCTGTGGCGGTGGGGGCGTGACTAGGGGCGAGGTCAATATGACATCATCACATTATTTGCTAAGATGCATGCATTTTCTATAGTGGGTCCATGACGATGACTTCTATTTTGTTTGATCATTCGTTTTACTGCCGTGTTACAGTCACCGTTTGGAAACAAGTAATGCATGTACATAAACATTTACAGAAGATTACTGTGTAAATAACTTGTTTCGCAATTTATATATCTGTGGCTTATAGTCCAGTGCGGCTAATACATGGAAATATATATTTTTTCTTCTAAAGTGCGCTCTACAGTCCAGAAAATATGATTTATTATTTTATTTTGTTTTCACGTAAAAAAAAAGAAATCCTCATTTTTATGGGTTGGTGGCTAATATGTTGTGGTGGCACAACGCTAACATTAAATACATCAAGGAGAAACCCTGCAGAACTCAACCAACCATTTGGAGGGAATATGCCTTTTAAAGTGAAGTGAACTGAAGTTAATTATATTTATATAGCGCTTTTCTCAAGTGACTCAAAGCGCTTTACATTGTGAAACCCAATATATAAGTTAGATTTTTTAAACCAGTGTGGGTGGCACTGGGAGCAGGTGGGTAAAGTGTCTTGCCCAAGGACACAGCGGCAATGACTAAGATGGCAGAAGCGGGGATCGCACCTGCAACCCTGAAGTTGCTGGCACGGCCGCTCTACCAACCGAGCTATACCACCGGTACAACATTTATAAACTTTGCTTTGGAAATTGCTGTCATGCATGGCAGTATCAAATCGAGCATCCAATGTTGAACAACCTTGTGTTTTTAAAAATTTTAGAAGTCAATTCAGAAGAGTGCAGAGAAAAATAAGATGTTAAATTCAAATTTCTGTCATGCATAATGTCAGGATATTTCGTGCAAAGTCTTACACTGTTTGTACAATTTAGAACTCAACTTTTTTTTTTATAAATTAGGGTTTAAAAAATGCCTTTAAAGATTTAAAATAAAATTGTAGTAGCATATTGCGCTTCGGAAGTCAAACTCCACTCTACATTTTTCAGGAAAAGTCTGTTTGTAAAAATGCACAAAACTCCGCAATTCAATTTGCTGTCACAAATTACGTCAGCGTACAGTATCTAGAAAAGAAAAAAAGTGGAATGGTTTGCCAAGAATGCCACAAAAAATGAAAATTCATATTGTCATGATGAATGTTGTCAGCAGAGCTGATGTCGTACAGTATTTTGTTGAATAATATGCCTTTGAAGTCAAAATGACTACCATTACAGTATCATATGTATAATACATATTTTGTCATATGTACTATGTTCACGTTTTAATATTAAATGTAGTTCAAGTGTGTATGCAATGCAACGCACATACTGTCACGTCACACCTCATTGAACATTTCTTATTTTGTGGATTTTTACATAATATATTCTGATATTACATTTTTTTGTATTTGTCTTTGTTGATGAGACTGTTAAAATGTTACTTAAAAAAATACATGTACAGTTAACTATCAGGACAGCGAGTAATGGGAAGACGAATAGAAATCTTTGCAGACAACTTTAGCAGCAACCTAACAATTCATAGGAATCAATAAGCCCGTAAAATAAATAAACATAAGTCTTTGGGAGCAGCGTTGCACTGCTAAACGCGGCACACAGACAAGTGGAGCAGAAACCACCAGATGAACACTAAACTATTAATGTTCACGTCATGTTACACAAATTGAATTTTCCATGAGATGACAACTGAATGCTCCGCGCCCGGTGCAGCTCCCACAACGGTTAAGTGCTAACGGCCCCCCCTGTGCAAAAAGTATGATGGGTCCTTTCTGGTGTGGACACATACTGTATGCCTGAAAAGCCATACAAGCCTAAAATAGAACATATTGCCGAAATAGACATTCAACTCCAGAAATGAGGAATAATATGACATCACATGCCATGCATTAGCTCCTATGATTCAATCAGCTCAATGTGTTCCGTGGCCAAAACAAACGCCTCAAATACCTTCTCCGGCACCACACTTTTTCCATCCCAGGCGTAACCTCGCTTGGTGAAGTAGTTGACTGTGGCAAACTCAATGAGGGCCGAGAAGACAAAGGCGTAGCACACGGCGATGAACCAATCCATAGCAGTGGCGTAGGCCACTTTGGGCAGGGAGTTCCTGGCGCTGATACTGAGAGTCGTCATGGTCAGGACAGTCGTCACTCCTACAGGAACACAAGGCAAATAACAATTAAAGTGATGTCCCTGAAGGGCTCCAATTCGACCAACATTTTCAGAAAAAAACAGTTCAAGTCTGCCTACTCAGTTCGAACCGGCGACCTTGGACTCCCCCCAGCGAATGAGAGTTAAGTGCAGTGGTCTTAAAGCCTTGAGTTGCTCTTAAGACATCAGGAGTCAGGTTTACACAACGCACTAGAGCATGCACCACAAAAACGTCGTAGCATGCATCGCTTTTATTGTATACGTAACACGACCAGGCCTGATGCCTGTAGGGTTGTACAATTCGAATGTTAAATATGGTTTTAGAATCGCAACATATATACCCTGGAACATATTATTTTAATTGTTATCATTTCCTATGAGAAGGATTATTTTGAAATCCAATAAATTGATGCTTGACCTTAGGCAAGGTTGTCAAACTCAAACACTCTGGGGATTAGGGATAGGTACCTTACTGTAACAAATACATGGGTATCGATATCGGTACTCAACGGTATCTATTTTTGGTACTTTTGTGTATGTTCATGTGTTAATAAATGTTGATTTGTTAGATAATATGATCTTGTTTTTAGGTAAACATTTACCAGTGAGCTAATAATGACAACTTTGTTGTCCAGTTGTTATAGTTTGACTTTTTGCTCTTGTGAGTCTCATTTGCAAGTATTATAAAGTACACTTTGCATGCAGTTGCAATTCCAAGACGTAAGACGGCAGTAGTCTACAGGCTACCTTGTGTTGCCTAGTCATGGGGTAACTAGTATTATGTTGAGCCCTAAAAAATGTCAATACTGTAAGTATTTGTCTAATGCACACCAGCTGTTTGATTGTAATGTGCATCTTTGTTGTCGTATTCCTTGCAAAATGTGCATGTGTTGAAATGGCCACGTAAAATTGCTAATGCCAATCTGTAGCATGTAGAGGTGAAATGCAAAAAAAATCAATATTGTGTAAAAGTCTGTTTATTTCAGCAATTAAAATTCAAATGTGAAACTAAAATGTGCTTTAAACGTTATACATAAAAAGTGAAATATTCCTGTAGGTCAAGCTTTTATGTGACATTTTGTACAGTTTTTGAAAACCCCAAATTTTCTGATATTTCAATTTGAGGTTTTCATAGGCTTTAAGCCATAATCATCAAAATATCAAAATAAGTCTTGAAATACATTGAATTGCATGTTATGGGCCTCGACTTGTCCATGGTGTACCCCGCCTTTCGCCCGAATGCAGCTGTGATAGGCTCCAGCACTCCCCGCGACCCCGAAAGGAACGAGCGGTAGAAAATGGATGGATGGATGGATGTTATGGGCCTTTGTCATATATTAGTTTCTCCTTGTAAATCTAGTTGCTGGTATAAACAAGCGATTTCACCATATTCTAATTGTCTGAGCTTCACCTGTACATGGCTCAGTCAATGTTAATTTGCATCGAACTAGCGCATTTTGGAAAATTGGAGTCTTAATGTACCTTTGTGAAGTGAAGTGAAGTGAATTATATTATATAGCGCTTTTCTCTAGTGACTCAAAGCGCTTTACATAGTGAAACCCAATATCTAAGTTACATTTAAACCAGTGTGGGTGGCACTGGGAGCAGGTGGGTACAGTGTCTTGCCCAAGGACACAACGGCAGTGACTCGGATGGCAGAAGCTGGGATTGAACCTGAAACCCTCAAGTTGCTGGCACGGCCACTCTACCAACCGAGCTATACCGCCCCTTTGAGCCTTTTCTATTGGCATACTTGCTTTGTTGGCATGGAAAATTGTAACATTACCTAAAAGCAGACAAAATGAGTCCACTCTGAGTTCTCCTTGTGTCCTTGTTTGTCCGCTAAGTATTTGAGCCGGTGTTTAGTCTGCAACCGGATGTGAAGGCAATTGTAAGAAAGGTATCAAAAATATAGTACAGTTTGATTTTACGCAGCTTGGTTCCCAATAGTACAGACGGAATTCGGTCAGGGCCTATAAAGGTACCAAAATTGGTACCCATCACTCCAGGGAACCACAATTAAAATCACACTTTAGACCGCTGGCCGAACATGAATCAATGAACCTGACACATTGTTGGCTGTGGTTGCTGGTCTTATTAAGTGTCTGTAGATCAACCACCTCCTTGTCGTCCTAATTTACATATAAAAAAACCTTTAGTCGTGATGTCTATTGACAGTAATAACAATATTAATAATAATGGATTAGTTATAGCGATCTTCTGGACAGAGAACTAAGAACCCATCATTCATTCACTCCACATTTGCACGATGATGGTGGTAGGTTGCATTTGTAGAAAAAACCTCCTAGCTGCCTAAGGGTTAAACTGATAGAAGTGTGGCTGCCAATTGGCCCCTCCAACCACTCGTTTATTCACATTCATACACCAGTGTGAGCGGCACTGGGAGCAAGGTAGGTGAAGTGTCTTAACCAAGCGTGCATCGGCCATGAATAGGATGGCGGACGCTGGAATCAAACGTGGAACCTTCAAGTTGCTGGCGCGGCTGCTCTATTATCTGAGCCACGCTGTCCCAATGGTAATTTTTGTGAGTCTTCCGCAGAATCCGGAGGGGTAAGGAGCAAGCGTTTACCAGCAAGATTGCTGCTGTTACAAATATCCATTTTGATGGTATTATCCTGGATTTTTAATGTCTTATTTTGTACGGACAGGGTTTATTTGTTGAAGTGTTGTCGTTTTTAGTCATGTACAATTAAGTTATTGGTAATCTGACACCTTCAGTAAGAATGTTTTTTTTTTTTATTTAGATTTTTTTTGTCCTGTCCAGCTACTCAGGCAAATCATATTGTTGAAGTTGATGCCTGTATGTAAGAATAGTATAGAAATGCATCCTATTAATACCAATGTGGCCTCCTGTTAAATGTGTATATCAGTGGTTCACAAACTTTTTTCACCAAGTACCACCTCAGAAAACACTTTGGCCAACATAATAAAGCTAAACATGTTCTAGACCAAAAAATCACTTCATATTATTTACTGCTCGCTAGTGTTACCATATCTGAGTTATTGTGTAGAAATATGGGGCAACAACTACACAAGTGCGCTTCATTCACTAACTGTTACAAAAAAAGATAAATTAGAATAATACATAATGTAGGATATAGAGAACATACAAACCCTTTATTTATTAAATCACAATTATTGAAATTCAACAATTTGGTGGATTTGCCAACAGCTAAAATGATGTATAAAGCATACTATACCCTTTTACCCAACAATGTACAACAATTCTTCTCAACAAAAGAGGAGAAATATAACCTTAGAGGAAAATCTAATTTAAAACATGTGTATGCACGTACAACACTTAAAACCTTTAGCATATCAGTATGTGGAATTAAATTATGGAATGGATTAACCAAAGAAATCAAGCAAAGCACCAATATGATTCAGTTTAAGAGACTACAAACTACAAGTGTTCACAAAATACACAGAAAAAGAATTATGATGAACTTCTTGAACCCTTTTTTTTTCTTTTTTTTTTTTCATTGAGACAAAGATTATTTATGTATTTAATATTTGTTGGCTTACTATGGTATATTATTTATGTATTGTTTATTTGTTCACTGCTCTGTTACAGAGAACAAGAAAATTGGATAAAATTGCTATGGTATGAAAAGGGGTAGGATTAAATAAGCTCTGCTTCATCCTACTCCTTTTCGGACATGCTGTAATTAAACAACTGGAAATGTGTGATGCATTACATTGTAGTGTATACATGTTCCAAATAAACTGAAACTGAACTGAACTGAACTGACCATTAAAATACAGTAGCAAACTCACTGAGTGTGTAAGGGGGTCTTGATCTTTCTGCAAAAAGCGGATACGAGCAAAAAGTCAAACTACGCGATGGAATAGATCCCTATACTTTATCCAAAAAAAAAATGTGTCGAGTGTTGTCAAGTATTATCCGTCAATGGAGTTCCCAGACATGTCAAACTATTTGGTGCTCCAGACATCATTTTCCACAACAAAACAGATGAAAACTTGCAAAAGCATGGAGGTCTACAACTTCTTTGTGGGTCAAGTAAATTGGTATAGAGACTTTCCCGGATAAATATGCATGGTTTTTGCTCGGATAAGGTTGCATTTCATGATTTAACTTAGCGTCTACCGCCATGTTTGTCGCCTTGCTGTTGCACGTGTGTTTACGAGTAACATGTTTTTCCCCGTCTTTATCAAAACATAACCACATTGTGTATGTTCTGAAAGCTTCAATTATGATTGCTGCCTTTGGTAAAAGCTTAACTCTTCTAGGTCTTGCTCACATTCGCTTTCTTTTATTTAGACACACCGAGTTGGTGCTTTTTGAAACACTCGTAGCAAACATGTTTTAAGAAACTCTAATAATATCAAGATAATACTTGAATGGGAAATAATACACGTTAAAAGTATATCAAACAAACCTTCAACAAAGTGATCACTGCAAACTCGTGCATTCTTCGGCTCCGCTCCCTTGGACTGGAGTGTGTGCCGCTTTTCTCTGCGTTTTTCAAAAAAATATTGTTCTCTTCCGCCCTTCTTTATTACCTCTCGAGGAACCTCTGAAGAAACGTTTATCCTTTTCGCGATTCAAACGGTTCGTACAGCTGAAAACAACGCAATCATAGGGCATTTTTCTTCCAGAAAGGCGAAATGCCGACGAGTGCTCATTGAGAACAGACGCTGGCTTGACCACCACGCATATTAAATGAGCTGGACATGAGCCGAACTTGATGTCATGTTTGAGATATATCGGGTGGTTTTGCTGCATGCACGTTGATTTTCAAATGGTGCCGCGATTCGAATGAGATTGACACCTGTGCCTCAGGGCTTCGGTCACCTAACCATACTTCCAATGAGAGGTTTGCACTTAAAACATCTTCATAACATCCTTTCAGTTTCCCGTCTTCTGTGTTGGGGTTTAATAGCCATTAGCCCGCAGATCACATCTCATACAAATCCTTGGCTTACAGTACTCTGCCAGAGTAGTTCTCAGCATTGGAAATGCAGGCCATTTGTATTCATTTATCCGAGCAGATGTGCAGTCTTGCAGCGTGTTCTTTGAATAGACTGGCAAAGGTAGAGATCTCCCCAGATGCAGCTGGAACATGCGGTTTTCCTCAGGGATTTTGTTGCCGACTAATAGCATGACGGGAAAATAGGCTCTCCGAACCACGTACTGCCAACCGAATGCAAGAAAAGTGGGCTGAAAAGCAGGTGCTGCATTGCTGTTATCCACTGATTGCACCCAACAAGCCTATCAGTCAGCGGGCTATGCAAACTCTACAGCCAATCAAAGGAGTATATAATGAGAATAGGCTAGTGCAGATGTTTACACTGAAACTAACAGCAGCCTCGGCAGCAAAGCCATCTACCCGTTTCATGACGGGAGCAGATGGCATGTATGGGGGGAGAAATATAAAACATGACATACTGACACCTCCAATACACGTGTTGTACGTGTGCACACGCCCGCTACATGGCATGCACACAAAGGGATTTCCTGCATGTATGCTCCCCTCACAAGTATTAGGGTTAAGCCTTCATTCAGTCATTCAGATGCATACAGGCATGTTCACCGTTGAAATGATTATGCTACGGTGATTTTTAAAGACGCTCTATTGAGTTTTAATTCAATTTGACTAGTGCGCCTCATTTTTTCTTGCGCAATGAAAACATAATATTGCGTTGCGTTCACTTCACAGCTTACAGGATGTTACACTTTTTTTTATTTTTAATATTACTATATTTCCCATTAAAAGCTGTTCTAATGTTATTACACGACTTGTGTATATTATCCTACTATTTAAACTCAGTTAATTATATAAAATAGTTTTCTGTACAAAATATTACTCATCTTTTAAGCCTTTTTACAGAATGCGTGTCCTTTTGCTGATGTGAGTTATGCCCTGAAAACACTAAATTATGTCCCAAAATTGCATTTGGTTATTTTTTATTTAGGTTATGCCATGGTGAATTGGAGGCCATTTTGGGCCCACAAAATATTTTCAAAAACAAAATCAAACCACATACATTATAAATGTAAGAAAAAAAAGAGCAAAAAAACATAATGTATGATGTGAGAAAAGTTGAAATGTATTACTAAACACAACACTGTCGGACGCTTTGTAACCTGAAACACAAACATGCCACTAATTGTTTTCCTTAAATATATATACTGTATATCATATAATATATCAAAATAGCGCCTTCATGCTGTGACTTGTTGGAAAAAGTTTGGACACCCCTGTGTTATACATGTTTTTATTTTAATTTGAAAACATATCATTTTTAATACTATATTTTCAATACTTTGGAAAATTCTATATTTTTAAGGCATACTCATTGCAATAGTAAAACATATAATAATGACAATTATCAGTACATTTTTATTCCATGTAATCATATATTAATAAGCACAGCGTCTGGCTCTCTAATGATAATTAAGTCTTAAAAATGCTTTATTTTGCACCACTGTCAGACTTTTTAGGTTGCAATATTTTTTACATGTCTTTACAATTCCATTTAAATGTCCTTGTACTTC
The DNA here is from genome assembly GCF_033978785.1 of Entelurus aequoreus. Lineage (NCBI taxonomy): Eukaryota > Metazoa > Chordata > Actinopteri > Syngnathiformes > Syngnathidae > Entelurus > Entelurus aequoreus. Next base: position 68,103,195 of record NC_084735.1, on the reverse strand, counting down.
ATTTCCTGTGCTTAAGACTAATGGTTTTCATTTGTATATCAAAAACAAAGCAGTAAAACAAATGATGAATCACGCACTCCTCATCCTACAACGCTGCTTAGACAAAAAAAAAGTATAATTTTTGTGTTACTTTTGCTTTTTTTCAGTGACATGAAGCATAATGTGTGGTAATGTCTGTGTTCTTATTAGTCAGAGCCAAATTAATGATTAGTCACTCATGAACCGCAACGGAACAGGGGGCCCTCTGATGGATTTAGGACATTTGCATAGCTGGTACATGGGTGCGTGGTCATGCATTTCTCACGTTCATTAGGAATCAATGGGGGGGGAATTAGGCTAAAGTTATGTATTTATTTTTGTTCTGATGTATATTTTTCTCCTGTCTTTCCTTCATGTTTGGTCATTGTTCTTCTTTTTAATAAGAAATGCAAATATTATTGTCCATATTATATTCGTAATAAGTAATAATATAGGATAGGAATATCAAAAGTAAGCCATCTTCCGTGTGAAAAAGTTTGGGCAATTGACATCAAGAGGGTTAAAATCCCTGACTCAGCACTGCAGCGCTTCACTCAGCATCCTCAGGGCCTTCAGTCATGTGAGACTGAACAATTATTTTCCTCTTTCGTAATTACCATTGCAGCCATTGCAGGCTAACAAAGGCTATTGCCTAAAGAAGAGGAATGTAACGCCTACCGATTTGTTTTAAATGTGCCTGGTGATTGGGCATTTATTTCATCTGTTGTGTACCATCGTTGGGTCTGCAAATAGAATGGACTTCCGCCAATGTCTAACACCTTTCTAGACACCTACCTCTAGCATATAGCTACATTTTATCACCAAGATTTCGGTTTTATGAGCTAATATATTCATATATATATATATATATATATATATATATATATATATATATATATATATATATATATATATATATATATATATATATATATATATATATATATATATATATACTACCGTTCAAAAGTTTGGGGTCACCCAAACAATTTTGTGGAATAGCCTTCATTTCTAAGAACAAGAATAGACTGTCGCGTTTCAGATGAAAGTTCTCTTTTTCTGGCCATTTTGAGCGTTTAATTGACCCCACAAATGTGATGCTCCAGAAACTCAATCTGCTCAAAGGAAGGTCAGTTTTGTAGCTTTTGTAACGAGCTAAACTGTTTTCAGATGTGTGAACATGATTGCACAAGGGTTTTCTAATCATCAATTAGCCCTCTGAGCCAATGAGCAAACACATTGTACCATTAGAACACTGGAGTGATAGTTGCTGGAAATGGGCCTCTATACACCTATGTAGATATTGCACCAAAAACCAGACATTTGCAGCTAGAATAGTCATTTACCACATTAGCAATGTATAGAGTGTAATTCTTTAAAGTTAAGACTAGTTTAAAGTTATCTTCATTGAAAAATAAGGACATTTTAATGTGACCCCAAACTTTTGAACGGTAGTGTACATATATATATATATATATATATATATATATATATATATATATATATATATATATATATATATATATATATATATATATATATATATATATATATATATATATATATATATATATTAGCTCATAAAACAGAAATATTGGTGATAAAATGTAGCTATATATATATATATATATATATATATATATATATATATATATATATATATATATATATATATATATATATATATATATATATATATATATATATATATATATATAGTCGAGGTTTCTGTAGTTTATCCGTTATACAGTGTTCAATACCTAACGGAATATACGTTAGGTCAGGAAAAAACACAGAGGCTATATCATCCCTACAAGCCTGTTTTGCAGGTTTCCCAGGGGATTTTAATAAATGAAACCTGTGAAACAGACTTGTAGGGATGATATAGCCTCTGTGTTATTTCCTGACCTAACATATATATATATATATATATATATATATATATATATATATATATATATATATATATATATATATATATATATATATATATATATATATATATATATATATATATATATATATATATATATATTTGAGGCCATATTGTGCATTGTCAAAAAAAGTTTAATTAAAGTTGTTTATTTGACAAAGGTGTCAATTGGAGAAGAGTCCTGTAAGTATAAATTAAGTTGTTCGGTTGACTAAACATAGTGGCTTCGATGAAAGTTTGCATTTGCGGCACGGCCGTAACACAATGCTGATATGCATGTTTTAATTTGGTGTTTACTTTCAAATAGGGCTGCAACCATCAATCGATTGAATTGATTAATTTGATTAGAAAAAAGCTTAATTTTGTTATCCTGCTGCTTCGGTTAATCATTTAAGGAGTAGAACTAATAAACTTTTTTAAAGTAACTTTGGATTGTGCTGCCGCTGCAATAGAGTGCACATGATAGCAATGGTGTGTAGGTGCCATGATTTGTGTGGCGGCGAACTGTGGAGATAGTTAAAAAAAAATGTTTATACAAATGCACATATGTTAAAAGTGCAATTTTAATGTTGATATGCATATTCTATGAACAAAAGAATGAAGATTATGACAAGCAGAGCATTTTTTGCTAAATTATTTTCCCTAAAATACGCATTCAGGGTATAAAGTGTGTGTTTATCCGATTACTGGATTAATCAAACACACTAATTGATAGATTTTTTTGAATAATCGATAGCTGCAGCTTTACTTTCAAACCAGCGCTCAAGGATTTATATTAAGAGTAAAGCTGTATTTTTTTTCCAAACAAGACCTCCGACTTTGGGCCTGATTTATCAATCAATCAATCAAACTTTACTTAAATAGCCCTAAATCACGAGTGTCTCAAAGGGCTGCACAAGCCACAACGACCTCCTCGACTCAGATCCCACATCAGGGCAAGAAAAAACTCAACCCAATGGGATGACAATGAGAAACCTTGGAGGGGACCGCAGATTTACTAAGATCAAAACACCCCGCGGTAAACAGCGTGTGCAATCCATAAATTAGTTTGTACTATTAGTAGGCGTATTGCGTGTGATTTACTAAGACTGCGTGTGCAATTGCGAAGTGGTGCAGACCGCCTTATTTAAATGAAGCTTTTGCGCGTACTAGGGTTGTACGGTATACCGGTACTGGTACTGGTATAATATTGCGGTACTAATGAATCAAAAACGGTACTATACTCTGTTTGAAAAGTACCGGTTCCCGGGCATGACGGCGCGTCATCACGTCACGACATTGCTGTTTTTACAAGCAGACGAGCATGTTCGACAGCGCACAATCACAGAGTACTTACAAGCAGACGTAGTGTGTAGACAGAAAAAGGAGAACGGACGCATTTTGGCTTAAAAACTTACGATAAAGGTGAAGTTATAACACTGAAACGCCCTCAGGAAGAGGTGCTTTAAGACATGGCTAGCTAGCTAGCGGCGAACGTCCATTCGCATTTGACAGTGTTTTAGCTTCTTCTAAATCATTAATCCTCGCCTCCATGGTGACAAATAAAGTACGTTTCTTACAAGTATCATCCCTGCAGGATGAGGAATAGTTAAACATGCTTCACTACACACCGTAGGAGGATACGATAGCTAACCGCAAACAGCAAGCTAGAACCCAGAATGTAAACAAATGCCATGGGTGGATCTACACCTAACATCCACTGTAATGATACCAAGTACAATAGAGTTCCTAGTCTATACTACTATGATTACATCTATATTTTTTTATCATCACAAAATCTTTTTTTCCTTTTTTAAAAATTCATATTATGTTTATAAACTCAGTAAATATGTCCCTAAACACATTAGGACTTTGAATATGACTATGAATATGTATAATCCTGTAATTCCTATGTATCAGATCGATACCTACATTTGTGGTATTATCCAAAACTAATGTAAAGTATGAAACAACAGAAGAATAAGTGATTATTACATTTGAACAGAAGTGCAGATAGAACATGTTAAAAGAGAAAGTAACCAGATATTAAAAGTTAAATTAACAAGTGGATTAATAATATTTTTTTAAAAGTTTGTCCCTTATAATTTTGACAAAATAGAATGATAAATGACACAATATGTTACTGCATATGTCAGCAGACAAATTAGGAGCCTTTGTTTGTTTACTTACTACTAAAAGACAAGTTGTCCAGTATGTTCACTATTTTATTTAAGGACAAAATTGTTCTTTGATTGCAATAAGAAACATATATTAAGTTAAAAGTTAAAGTACCAATGATTGTCACACACACACTGGGTGTGGCGAAATTATTCTCTGCTTTTGACCCATCACCCTTGATAACCCCCTGGGAGGTGAGGGGAGCAGTGGGCAGCAGCGGTGCCGCGCCCGGGACACATTTTGGTGATTTAACCCCCTATTCCAACCCTTGATGCTGAGTGCCAAATATGTTTAATGTACCGTAAGATTTTTTGTTAAAATAAAGCCAATTATGCAATTTTTTGTGGTCCCCCTTATTAAGAAAAGTACCAAAAAGTATCGAAAAGTATCGAAATGCATTTTGGTACCGGTATCAGTACTAAAATATTGGTATCGGGACAACACTAGCGCATACTTAACGGGACATCACCACAGAGACACTCATTCACTGCACATTCATGTTGTCATGCTCCTAGCTGTGGCGTCTTGCTATCTTTTCAAACATGCAGCAGACATAATTGCCCACGTTACATATGTTTATAACTGAATATGTAGTAAAAGAGAACTTTCAAGTTCTCATGCACTTCAAAATCATTATTCAAGTTTAAAAAATAGTTATTTATTGTATAATGACTTTTGAAAATAGCCTCGCTGCAGCTATAGCCTGTCCCCCTGTGACTAATCCATGCATGGCATTTATGGCCTCTATTTGAGGATGTACGGTAGTAGGAAGAGTAACAATTCTGTATCAACCCTTACATATCTGCACCCAAGTTGTATCATGCCTCCTACCTTGACACAATTTTACAAAAATCTTTTTTTTTTTACTGCATGAAAGGAGCCTCTGCTGGAGGTGTAATTCCTTGTGTTGTAACACAGGTGCAATGTGAATAAAAGCACCAGCTTGTTGTCACACTTTCTTAAGAGAGTCATGGTGGTGTCAAAACTCATGAAGAAAAGGTGCCAAAGCATTTTTCCATTGGCTCACAGCCAACGCTGAGTTACTGTGCCAGGAATCCTGTGTGCTAATGGTCCTGCCAGGTACAAACCTGCGCCACCTCTCATTCATTCAATCCGCTCCAAACGCTATAGATGGAAGGTTAATGTGTTTAAAGTTGGGCACCGGTACTTTATATGCATGCTAGTTTGTGTGTGGTAGTGGAGGGGGTGCAGGCAGGTGGGTGGATCAGTGAGTTTCCACAAAATGTCATCAATTTTAATCCTCTGTTTTTCACTAAATCATTCAATTTTTTGGCGGAAGAGGATAAAGGCAGCACCGCTGGGTATTACACAAGTCCTCACAAAAGGGAGTCATGTATATTTTACTGTTTGAGTAGCTCAGTTGCCATGGAAACAAGATATCTTCCCTTGTCTTATCACAGCAGGACAAAATGCAGATATGAAAAAGTGTTGTTATTTACTTGAATTAAATGCATGAATGTGTTTACATCGTGAATTTGTACTTGCTGCGCAGCCGTGAAACTGTGCTGATGTGTTTCCTCTTGTTCCGTTTTTATGAATTTATGACTTTTTTTTAACCCAGTTTTTCTTTTTCCAACCACATTTTGTATACTGACGTTGTTTACTGCTGTTTATCTATCACTGTGCATATATTCCAATCAAGATGACATATTTAGCGCTTCATAGAAATGTTGCTTTAGTGATAACAATAATAATAAAACCTATTCAACTAATATTAATTATTAAATGTTGCCGTAGTAGGCTATTGATAATAATAATACCAATAAACAAGCGACTAAATCAAATATTTGATACATAGCCACTTTACTGTATGCAATACAGAGCAAGTAAAATAATAATTATAATGATAACTATTTACAAAGAGGTTAGAGTTATCGCTTTTAATTCACAAAAAAAAAAAAAATCCAAATACATTCAATCCACATTAAAAATACTTAAAAACAAAGTAAAATTAACTGTGCTTAAGCCAATAAAATGTTGATTAAATTCAAATGGGAAAATAAATGTAAACTAAATTTACATAATCCAAAATATATATATAAAAAACATATGATATATATATATATATATATATATATATATATATATATATATATATATATATATATATATATATATATATATATATATATATATATATATATATATATATTATAAATTCCAATTACATCTGTGTGTTAAAATTATTGGGAAGACATTGTGGCACTAGATAGTATTTTAATGTAATAAAGGAAAAACATATTTGTGGACATAATCCAAAATATAAAAAAAACATATATACAGGTATACTTATTAAAAAAAAAATATATATATATATATATATATATATATATATTTTATTTATTTATTTATTTTATTTTTTTAATAAGTCCCAATTACATCTGTATGTTAAAATTATTAGGAAGACATTGTGGCACTAGATCGTATTTGAATGTAATAAAGGAAAAACATATTTGTGGGGAGAACATTGTATGATAAACAATACCGTTTTAGGTGTGTTTTATTAAGAGTCACCTGAGTTTTTATGAATTTAGAATCAGAATCAGAATCAGAATCAGAATCAGAATCAGAATCAGAATCAGAGCTGGTTGTAACCAAAAATTAATGCTCACTGTTCATACTATTGATATTGATCCAATAATATTAATTTTTTTTTTCTGAAGCCTACTCCAGTCATGATGGATATGCTATTAAAACAGTGTGTTATTTTTTTTATTTTTTTTTAACAAGGTGTGTTTGTAGTTTTAATTCAGAGGACATTCCTCTGCTGCAGGGTCACTTTACGTTTACTTATGTAAACTATCTTTGAATTATTGGGTGAGTTCTAGATGTCTTGGTACGTGTCAAAAGAGTACATTTTGAGGTTTCGAGTGATGAATGACAGGGCGAGCAAGACTATTTTACCCACGCCTCGAGCAAGGACGAGTTTGACGGCAAGCGGACAAAGAATCAAATGCGGCGCAGATAACGTCCGCCCGGTTAATCTGTTTCTGACACAACCTTGCTAAGCTTTTGGAATTTTTTATCTAAAAGGCTGCTGTCTGAGTGAAGTCATTGCAGATGTATTTTTTTTTTTTTATGTTATCTTTGTTGGATGAAAGCAGAATTACTGTGTAGTTGCTCTACCTAGTGGGGAAGTTGGTGCATTACAGTTCCATCGAACTTTTAACAAAATATGCTGTGACTTTATCAACATTGAAGATGTAGACACCTGTTTGGTCCAGGTTGACGTTTCATGATGATCCATTGGCGATGTTAGGCCTATTTTAGGGTGGCCCATGCTTTAGCCCCCCCTGAATAATTTGGTGTGATTTTATATATATATATATATTTTTTTTTTACAAAAAATTGCAGAACAATTCAATATAAATATGCAGGAATATGAGTTTAAATAAATAACATCATAACCTGTCGTTATTCACTATGATTATAAATCATTTGAAGACCCTTTGTCAGCGCTTATTATCCAATCCAATCCGTTCCATCGGTAACGCCCGCATTACTATACTGAAAACCCAGTCCACGTTTTCACGGTTATCTTAGCAAGGTCGAGCAAGACAGCAGCATTAAGGCTACGTTCAGTGCGTTCACAACACTGCAGGGTAGGATGTCCAGTTCAGATTTTATTTTGTCAAATCTGATCTTTTTATGTACAAAGTAAATATGTCCAGACTCCAATGCAAATGCGAATTGACTTGAATACGGACATGGAGTAATGACGTTGCACGTCCTGCAGTGTTTACGGAAGTGAACTAGTCGTCTCAGTACTGGCGCATTTGTTGCAATTTCAAGGACTCCAATTGTAGTGCAATCAAAGTCAACATTTTCTGAACCGCGGACAAGATTATGAAAGAAGATGTCTCCCGCAGTTTTGGGTACATTTGCCTCGATGTTTGCTCTGAAGAGCGTGTTGGTGATCGGTGGTGGATCATTGATTGACGTGAGTTCCTAAAACATTATTTTCGCCTGTTTCTGCTTATTTGTCAACTATTGATTTTGTATCCATCTATTTCGGTGAATAATGATGAGGCTTATCATAAGCCTCATCAGTATTCGCCATTATGATACCGTAGCGCGGGAGAGTTCACACTGAAATCGCATCAAAACACAATCTGATTGATTTGTAATTCAAAACTCATAATCATAATGTCTATAATATTGCTGACAGAAACATAACTTCCACACCGTATGATAAGCAAATCACACTACTACAGCTTTGCAGTATATGTGTGCTAATTAAACTTAATTGATGTAGTTAGTTAGTGTTATTTTAGAGTAGTGTTTTTGGGGCTCTGAAGACTGGATGCACTGACAGACTCATAGTCAAATGGGTGGACTTCTATGGAGTTTTATGGGTGTTTTTTCATCTTCACTTTTATCGTTTTCACCATAAATGGCAGGTTATTGTGATAGTCCATATCACCCATCCCTACTGGCCAGGTGTAGACTGTTGGCCTTGAATTTGACACCTGTGGTCTAAATTCCTTATATGACCATTACCGTAATAACAGGAAACTAACAATATTGCTTTTCAACCATTTTGATGTCGTCAGTATTTGCTGTGTCATTCTAATAAAGTAACAACAAGTTGCAAGGAAAACAATCTTGCAAGTGCAAACATTCTGAACCAAAGAGGTTGTGCACAGCCAACATATCTTTAGGTCAGCGGTGTCCAAAGTGCGGCCCAGGGGCCATTCGCAGCCTGCAGCTAATTGTTTACCGGCCCACCACACATTCTGGAAATACTATTGTAAAAATAAAAAAGAACATTAAAAAAAGTGGAATGAGGAGAAATCTAATGAGAGAAAGTTGCAGTGTTGACACAAAAGCTGCCATGCAGGCTGTTATTTTTTCTTTCGTCTATCTTTATTTTTCTTTTTTTGCCATTGCTCAAAAAAAAAAAATAATGACACAAAATCCATGTTATAATGAATTATTTTCAGGGCTCCAATTACTTCAAATATTTCACTTTAAAATGTTTTATGTGGTAAATATTGCATATATTGTGTTTTCTTTGACAAAAGCGCATAAAACAAACAAAATAATAGCTCCAGCATAAAATCGACAGATATACTGTATCTGAAGTTGATCTCGTAACTTAAGTGTTGGAAGTAAAAGAAAAACCTAATAAAAATGTATCACTTTATGAGTGGGGCACCTTTTGGATCCTAAATATATTTAGTGGTATTGTATTTACCTTTTCACTGTGATTACTCAAAAATATTAAAGAATTAAAATCAATGGTGTCCTGCATTATTGATCTTTTAGGGCTCTAATTACTAAATACTGCATATTTCAGTTTTACTATAAAAAAACAAAGTTGTTTTTGACAGAAAAGCCATAAAATATTTTTATTTTATTTTCTATTACTTTATATCAACTTGAAAATGATATAGAGATTTACTGTAAGCTTTAAATAATTTAAAAAAAATAATAATCTGACTCATTTTTAACATTTTAATGACTTATGGTCCCCGGGACCCCTAAAGGTAAAATAAATAAAATAATCCATATATTTTGTTATGGTTTGAAAATGAAAAATATCAAAATGGCCCCCACATGCTTTAATTTTTCCGTGTGCGGCCCTCAGTGGAAAAAGTTTGGACACCCCTGCTTTAGGTGGACATCCAGCCCCCGTTTTCCAGGCAAGAAAGTTTCTTTCCCCCAGAACCTCCTCTGTTTTCTGGTCAACTATGTGCAAGTTTGTTTACTCTGCTTTCATCTGTTCAACGTTTCCCTTTTTGCAAGTCGCCTGCTAGCCTTTCCCTGCATCAACACTGTCCTTGTGCGTTTGGCCCATCTCATGCTTACTAAAGATGACTGAAGCATTTTTACACTTATACTTTCAATCGTTTGGATCTATTCAGTGTTTGTTGTGTAATTCTAACACAGCGCCAATAAGTTTTCAGCAAAAAGATCTTGCAAGCGCAAACAATCTTTGATAGCGCGCTCGCATCACAGGAACCTCCTAGGACATGGGTCGGCAACCCAAAATGTTGAAAGAGCCATATTGGACCAAAAATACAAAAACAAATCTGTCTGGAGCCGCAAATAATTAAAAGCCATATTACATACAGATAGTGTGTCAAGAGATATACATTTAAAGGACTTAAAGGAAACTAAATGACCTCAAATATAGCTACAAATGAGGCATAATGATGCAATATGTACATATAGCTAGCCTAAATAGCATGTTAGCATCGATTAGCTAGCATTAATGCAGTAACCAAATATGTCTGATTAGCACTCCACACAAGTCAATAACATCAACAAAACTCACCTTTGTGCCTTCACGCACAACGTTAACAGTTGGGTGGACAAAATGAGACAGAAAAAGAAGTGGCATAAAACACGTCCTAGAAAGCCGGAGAAAGTTATACATGGAAACAAACTAAGGTGAGCTCAAGGACCGCCAAAATTAGTAGGACAAAACGGCGCTCGCCAAATACTCGAATCAGTGAAGCATGTTTAATATAAACAGTGTGTTATAACAATTAGTGTCATGTTTGTCCTCCTACAGAAACCATATTAAAACAAAAAATATATTTTTTCCCCTCATCTTTTTCCATTTTTCATACATTTTTGAAAAAGCTCCAGAGAGCCACTAGGGCGGCGCTAAAGAGCCGCATGCGGCTCTAGAGCCGCGGGTTGCCGACCCCTGTCCTAGGAGCTAAGTGCTGTTCTTCCAACCTGGTGACGCCCCTGTGATGATCCAAATAAAACTGTGACCTGTGTTCTGCACACCAACTCCTGCTTACAAAAGACAATAACCCAGTTTGTTCATCACTAATCTCACCGATAATGTATTTGTTCCATGGGCCAACTCCCCCCTTTAGCAGTTGATTGCAGACCCTTGAAACGACAGTGTTGAATTTATCCGACCGTGTTCAAGCCAATGGTTAAAACCCCCACTTGGTTGTTGGATCACAGCCACACAGACAAAGCTCTGTGGGTGAGAGCGGACCTTCAGAGAAATGGCAGCGCTGGCTGCACTCCGCTCTCTGGCTCACTGGTTCTGGGCAAATATTTGCCACTGACAGTGATGTGACCAAGTGTGTCACCAATTAAACATGACAACCCGAATGTGGTGAGGTTATAGAAGAAAAATGAGAAAGTAGGTTTCGACTCCACCATTCGCTGGCGGAGTCATGCTTTATATTAAAGTGAAATAAATATGTCTCTTTTTTTTTTGCACTTACACAATACCTTAAGTATTTTTTCCTAAAAGCATTAAAGAGCATCGGGAGAGAGTCACTAACGTTGAGAAGGGAGCATGGGATGGCGCTCGAGTGTGAGCAAAGTGTACCGTGGGTTCTGACTTTGTGGCTTATTTATTCAAGATGCTAATTATTATTAGTAACTGGTGAGATGAAGAATTGCATTCATCAAAGCACACATTCGGGTTCATGCAGTGGTAATTGACTTGGACTTGAATTGGATTTGTCTTCTCTTGGACGATTCATGTACATTTCACTATGTAAGGCTGGGGAGCAACCCCAAGAGGAACTAGAGGTACAAAATGGATGGATGGAAGGTGGTAGTTATCATTAATAACTTGCAGAAGTATTGACTGTATTACATGCTGATGAATGAGCAATTGGGTTGTAGGCTCTGATTATATTTGGAGTTGTTCCGTTTAGTTTTAATATGAAAGACAGTGGTGCTGGTAAATGAACTGGCTGAGCAAATTATACTAATTACACCACATTTCCAGGTATCACAGTCATGCATTAGCATTTGTGTGAAATCCTTAAAAAAAAATGTGTCAAAATATTTTAATGTTAAGTTGATTTTACAAAGAAAAGTGTTAACTAACAATAACTATAGACGGAATGTTTGATTAAACAAAATTCACAAGTGTGGAGCTCATGTGCTCATCCATTCATCCATTTTCTACCGTTTGTCCCTTTTGGGTTCGCGGGAGCTTATCCCAGCTTCACTTGGGCGTAAAGCAGGGTACACCCTGGACGTGCATGAGCAAATATATTTTGAGTCATTCTGGTTATTTAAATTATACAAGGTGGTGGTGATCATGCATATGTGGTTGTAGATTGTTTGGATGATTGATTGTTTCCCAAACAGGTTTGGCACCTTATCTTGAGTAATTTGACATTGTGGCTATTTGGAGTAGTTCCACTTAGTTTTACATCGCAATATGCTAACTATCATTAGTAACTGGAGAGATGAAGGATTGCACTAAAAAAAGTACACATCCACGTTTTGCACATATGCCGTGGAAATTATGTTTTGGATTTGTTTTATTTTAAACAGTTCTTGGTCATTTCTTAATGTAAGGTGGTGGTTATCATTAATAATTGGCAGGGGTATTGATTATATACATTTTACAACAGGTCCAGGTTTGGACGAGCTCATCTATGATTAATTGGGTTGTAGGCTTTGATTATTTTTTGCGTCCTTTCGGTAAGTTTTTTTTATGAAAGGTGGCAGTTGTTAATAACTGGCGGAACAAATAATTATACTGACTACATCACAGTTATATGTTTCACAGTCATGCATTAGCAATTGTGTGACAAGCTTTGTTTTTTTTTTTGTTGAATTATTTTGATTTGAAGTTGTTTTCATTATGAGAGGTGGTGAACATTACTGATAACCAGAGGGATAAATAATTGATTAAACAACAATCCCAGGTGTGGCGCACATGTGCACATGCATGAGCAAACATTTAGGTTAGTCTACTTCTACAAGGTGGTAGTTAGGAATAAGTGGTTGTGATGATTGATTATTTCAAACACACACACAAAGGTTTGACACTTTTGCATGATTAATTTGCCTTTGTGGCTTATTTTGAGTATTTAGGCTTAGTTTTATTATGCAATATGCTAATTATCATTAATAACTGTTAAGGTGAAGAATTGCATTAATAAAAGTACACATCCAGGTTTAACCAGTGCTGCCAAATGAACCATTATCAAATCAAATTACACCTTGGAATTTTGATTAATTAACTAATTTAAATTAATTATAATCAAATACCCTAATATTTTGAAACAATTGCAATTTCATTGCATGAATATTGTACATTATTAATACAATATTTTTTGGTGATTAATCCCAAGCGTTAACAGATTCAGTCAGAACCAAACGGGAGTGAAAACAAATCACGATTATAAGACACGTAGTGTAAATCCGCACCCTAATCGGCAGAGTGATAAATAAATCAGATTCACACTGCCGTGCTCAGAAATTGCTTCAGGCTTGATTTAGTGAGGCTGCGCTTCCTCGTCACATCATGCGATTGCATTTGTTCATATTAACGAGGCCTCGGTGTCCGCTTGATGCATCTGTGTGCATCTGATAACACAACCTAAATTCATCTCAACAGTGGCGCATCATTTGATACTTGTGTTAAAAAAAAAAAAAAAAGGCACATCATGCTTTTGGAAGGGTAATGAATAAAACGGCTTTTTCTTTGGTTATTCAAAGTATTTTATGAAGTACAAGAGTGCGTGCTGGAAAAACTAGGGTTTGGAGTTTTGAAAAGTGAGTATGTAAGAGCAGATAAGTGTTGTTCTGCGCTCTCATACAAGTGCATACATGAGTGATGGACATACAAATTTAATGCTTTTGAAATCTTAATCAATGACCGCAGCGTTCCAGCGAGCATGAGTGACGCTCGCTCTCAATTAATTTTTGAATCGTTTTAATCTTTTATCAGAGAGACGGGCGCCCTGGCTTCGCAACTCACCGGCCGTGAACAAGACAAGGGCATGACATTAAAGGCCTACTGAAACCCACTACTACCGACCACGCAGTCTGATAGTTCATATATCAATGATGAAATCTTAACATTATAACACATGCCAATACGGCCGGGTTAACTTATAAAGTGACATTTTAAATTTGCCGCTAAACTTCCGGTTCGAAACGCCTCTGAGGATGCCGTATGCGCGTGACGTAACCCGGGGAACACGGATATGCCTTCCACATTGAAGCCAATACGAAAAAGCTCTGTTTTCATTTCATAATTCCACAGTATTCTGGACATCTGTGTTCGTGAATCTGTTGCAATCATGTTCATTGCATTATGGAGAAGGAAGCTGAGCAAGCAAAGAAGAAAGTCGTCGGTGCGAAATGGACGTATTTTTCGAACGTAGTCAGCAACAACAGTACACAGCTTCTTTGTTTACATTCCCGGAAGATGCAGTCAAGATGGAAGAACTCGGATAACAGAGACTCTAACCAGGAGGACTTTTGACTTCGAACACAGACGCCTGTAGAGAACTGGGACAACACAGACTCTTACCAGGATTACTTTGATTTGGATGACAAAGACGCAGACGTGCTACTGTGAGTATGCAGCTTTGGCTTCTAAACATTTGATCGCTTGACCGTATGTGCGCAACTTTTTTTTGCGTATGTACGTAACTTTTTTTAAATATATAAGCTTTATGAACCTTGGGTTAGGTGAACGGTCTTTTGGGCTGAGTGATTGTGTGTGTTGATCAGGTGTTTGAATTGTATTGGCGTGTTCTATGGAGCTAGGAGCTAGCATAGGAGCTAGGAGCTAGCATAACAAACACGCAGGTGTTTTTATGCAGGATTAATTTGTGGCATATTAAATATAAGCCTGGTTGTGTTGTGGCTAATAGAGTATATATATGTCTTGTGTTTATTTACTGTTGTAGTCATTCCCAGCTGAATATCAGGTCACCCCCGGCTCTCACAGCATCTTCCCTATCTGAATAGCTTCAACTCCCCACTAGTCCTTCACTTGCACTTTACTCATCCACAAATCTTTCATCCTCGCTCAAATTAATGGGGAAATTGTCGCTTTCTCGGTCCGAATCTCTCTCACTTCATGCGGCCATCATTGTAAACAATAGGGAACTTTGCGTATATGTTCAACTGACTACATCACGCTACTTCCGGTAGGGGCAAGCCTTTTTTTTATCAGATACCAAAAGTTGCAATCTTTATCGTCGTTGTTCTATACTAAATCCTTTCAGCAAAAATATGGCAATATCGCGAAATGATCAAGTATGACACATAGAATAGATCTGCTATCCCCGTTTAAATAAAAAAAATTCATTTCAGTAGGCCTTTAAAGGAGGACTACACTTTTTGGGGGATTTTTGACGATCGTTCACAATCTCATAAGAGACAAGAAGACAAAAGGTTTTTGTTTTTTTGCAGTCTAAGATGTAAAAATTAGCTCGTTCTAGGTGGCTTGCAATGCTGCTAATGGTAGCAATCAATTCTACCTCCAAATCACTTTAAAAATGCATTCAAAACCGCTAAATATACTTAATTTACGTTCCGTAACCTGTACAATAACCGACCCATAGCGACATTGTTATTGTAAGAGCAAACTCTGAGGAACTCTTTTTCTAGCGTAGTAACATATCGACTATTAGCCATAAAAGCTAGGTACGGCAAGAGATAAGCTAGCTTCTATGTCAGTTTTAGAATCGCGTTTTAGTCTGTAATGCACAACATAATGCGATATGATACCAATATGTACTGACTGAAAAACATGAACAATCATATTACAGTATCTGTAAAGTATTAGCCCACATTTCATGTTTTGTTTGTACACAGCTAGCTTGACAGTGTATGTACTGTAGTTGTAATAACAGCCATTACATGCTGCGTGTATCAAGAATAATATTAAAGTGACTCACTCAATGGACAGTTGTGCGTTTGGTCCAGCTGGTCGGGGACGTGTTTTCTGGTTTATTTTGGGTAAGCACTCCATTTATGTCAAAATAGCTTGGCTCCAAGTTCCACAGTGTCAAGTCACACTGACCTCACTCTCTCGGCTTCACTCTCTTATTGCACTAGTTTCAATAATCAGCAGTTCATCCTCTGTATATTCAGGTTAAACAAAATAAGGTTGTGAATCTCCATTTGGCCAAAAATAGTCATCTTCGTTGTCTGTTACCAAGTCTGCCGCGATTACAACACACTTGCATTTGTTTCCGGAAGTAAGAACACACATTTGTTCCTGGAAGTGCAGTGCTATGAAAACGAAAATATATGCGCTGAGGAAATAAGTTCCGGTAATGCTTAAAATGACCAAAATATGGTAAATATTGTACATATTACATATTGTTATGAACGTGTCTGTTACTACATGATGTATATACTTGCAGTGTGTATACAAAACGTTGATGGAGGATTTTGACGTTGTTTTAGAGGTCTTTGAAGGCTACAACGTTGACTCACAGTAGAGGCATCTTGGAAGCGTTTTTTATCATCTTTAAAATCCTACAAAAAAAAAAAAAGACGTGTGTTTTTGTCTCTCATAATGATTGTGAATGATAGGCAAATTGCCAAAAAAAAAGTGCAGTTCCCCTTTACAACCAGGACTCCCAGGAAACAGTATTTATATTAGGGCTGCAACAACTAATTGATTAAATCGATTAAAATCGATTATAAAAATAGTTGGCGATTAAGTCATCGATTCGTTGGATCTATGCTATGCGCATGCACAGAGGCATTTTTATATTGTTATTTATTTTTTATTTTTTTATAAACCTTTATTTATAAACTGCAACATGTACAAACAGCCGAGAAACAATAATCTAAATAAGTATGGTGCCAGTATGCTGTTTTTTGTTCAATAAAATACTGGAAAGGATAGAAATGTAGTTTGTCTTTTTTATCCGATTATTAATCGATTAATCAAAGTAATAATCGACAGATTAATCAATTATCAAATTAATCGTTAGTTGCAGCCCTAATTTATGTACATACAGTATTTACATACAGGTTGTTTTTTTATTCATATGCCTCTTTTTACCATATCTTTACTTTACCTGGTTCAATGTTCGGAAAATTACTTTAAAAAATAATTATCATAGTTGATTGGTATTTTACTAGAAAAGTAATTGATTTATTAATGGAATAACTCTTTAATAAATGTAATTAATTACGAAGGAATTAATACGTAGAACTTCAAATATCTGGCATATGTAGTTGAGAGATGTTTCATGAAAGCAGAGTGTGTGTGTGTACGTGTGTGTGTGTGTGTGTGTGTGTGTGTGTGTGTGTGTGTGTGTGTGTGTGTGTGGGTGGGTGTGTCAGTGCCCGTTGCCAAGTGACGCGTGACGTCAGCCAGAGCACACTTAAATGGAGCAGCATTTTAGCTCAGCTGCATTTGCTAGTTTAACAGCGGCAGTTTCCAGGCAATTAAGAAAGCTTTTTATTGGATTGCGTTACATCTGGTTAATAAATAGATTGAATGTGCTTCGATGGATGCCATATTTTCTTGTCTACAAATTGGGTATTGTAGGATTGCAAGCATGTCACTTCAATCACATATTTGTTGTTCATTATTCCCTCGTAGTAGTAGTGTGTATATGCTTTATGCGTGTGCGTGTGTGTACTTAGCCCACATGTTATTTGCTGTGTGATGCTGCGTCTACGTATTTCATAACAAGTTCATTTTAGTGCGGTGTTGGTTGTGGCCTTCATTAGTAGAAATATACTTCCTTCATTGAACGTATGGTGCTTTTGACGCTGTCATAATGCCATGAAACCACATCAAAAGCAGTGTGCCACGTTTCATCAACTTCAAGAGTTTTTACCTTTAAAACATACATTTAAAAAGTATGTGTAATGTTATGTGCAGTAATGTATTCAGATGCATGTTATGTTGTTTGCAGGTTAGTTTTATATTGACGGTTAATATCGACTATTCCACTTACACAACATTTACGGGAATTAAAAGTATAACTGGTGGTCAGTTCTTATTAGCTTGAGTGGTTGTTTTTTGATTGATGCTGCAATGGCAGGTTAATGGGACTGATTGATACTGATTGATACTGTTTTTCAAATGAAACAAAAACGTTCAGCTGACATAGCAAACAGAGTGACAAGATACAGTAGAATCCCCAAAACACCCTGTCTAAGTTGCTATCAATAACTCAATAAATAGGTGGACATTATGTTGATAAAAGCGGATTATTTTTTATTTATTTATTTATTATTATTATCACATTGCATAATGTACAACTGTTGTCTGTAATACTTTCTACTGTCATACAATATTTCTTATCTAAAAGTTGTTGTTTGTTTTTTTTCCAAAAGGCATATTACATGTTTAAATTGTGTTTTGAGGGGGCCAAGCATAAATTGAACTCGTATCCCTGTATTTATTTTTTGCAAGATGTTATTAATGCATTGGGGTGCATGATGCATTGGGCGATGTAGGCATTCTTCTTTTGTTATTTTTACAAAATACCAAAATACCAAATACATAGTTTAATTATTCATTCATATTGTATTTGTAATGCATTGATCTCTTTTTTTGACTGACCGATACCCGTTTTTAAACAAATAAAAAAAATACATAATGCTGTTAGACATGTTTTATTCAGATTAAATCACACTACTGCATTTTGATTGTTCACAATTAATTGCAGAACATTTCTTACTTACTTAAATTAATTGCAGAGTTAGTTTAAATCAACATTAAAAACGAGCTCAATATTTTGACACTAAATAACATTTTATTTTCAGAATGTCAAAGAGAACATGTCACAAAAATTGTTTTATCTCTGTTAACCGAATGCACATCATTTCTTCACAACTTGGTAATAGTTCTATCTAAAGTCCCATCTGGGTTTGATTTGAAGTGAAATTTGTTGGCGTTGCCTCACTCATCTTTGCACTGACGCATGCATTGACCTGATCACTGACCGTATAACAAACTGCTGTGCCTTTCAGCTAACAATCCGCGGTTAAGGTAAAGGAAATTCTGTGATTAATCTGCATGTATACATGATCGATGCGCTAATGTTTCGTGATTAATCACATAAGTTTACACATTAACTTTGAGTGCCCTAAAAATACATAGCTGTATATGCATGCGTTCATCTGTGCAAAAAAACAAATCCAACAACATAGTGCTCCTTATTGCTTGAGTAGTTGATTTATTAATGATGCTGCATTGGTCGGTTTATTAGACTGACCAATACATCCGAAGATTACTCTGAAGCACATTAAACAACACATGCACATTTATATTAAACAACTGCATTTTTGGAACACTGAATGAAATAAATAAAACAATTAGTTACATAAAACTTTGCTGGTAACAAGGCAGCTTGGCGCTTAGGGCATTTTAATGTGTACATTTTTAGCCTAATAACAGCAGACCAGAGTAAAATAGATCAGAAATGTCATAACACCCTTTTTAATTATTCATGCACATCTGCATTGACGCTACAACATATTTCAGCAACAGGCTCGTTATTCCTTCATCTCAGAAGACGCATATTTATTGCTGGAATGATCTACCTCGTGTGCTGCACGTTCACTGCGTTTGTCTGTGTTTGTGTGTGTGTGTGGGTGTGTGTGTGTGTGTCTGCTGTTTCCATATGCTACGTTCCCCCTCGTTTGTGCAAAAACCAGCAATGATTGCAGGCATGCGGAACACACACATGACCCAGATACTTTGGATGTTTAAAACCCTATCTGGGTCGCTCTTGTCAACACGTGACGACAGGTAGCTTAGCCGCCACACGTAAACACAAAGTAAGCACTGAAATGATTGCTTATTTTCTGTCGTTGTGGTAAGATGTATCGAAATACAGTGTGCACTATGGCAATTATCAGTAACTGGTGGGTGGAATTATTTTTTTTGTGTATTGTGGGACGTTTTAGTCAATTTTATGAAGCAAGGTGGTGGTTATCATCAATAACTGGTTGGGGGAATGAGCACTTCTTTGAAACCACATACATCCAGATTTGGCACCATTGCCTGGGGCAGTTCTGACACAGACTTTGAGTGTGTAGCTTATTTTGTGCTCACCTGGTTGTTTATATTTTGAAAGGTGGTGATTATCATGAGCGGAATCTTGATTTGCGTACTTAATTGGTTGTTGAACAGGGTTTGTAGGTACAAGAATGTGTATATTGAATCAAATGTTTTCCTAGAAACAATGTAAACATGAATATGCATTCCAGTCTCAACAAAAGTGTCAAAACGTGGACCTTGGAGTTTGTTTTCCCGGAATGCAAAGGAAAGTTGGCGCGGGCAAGGCGTGAATGTAATAACATACATTTATTTTAACACTAACAGACTACAAAAAACGAAGCAAACAAAAGGCGCGCACAATGGCGGAGAACAAACTTGACTAATGAAACAAAACTTGCACAAAGGCAGAAACTATGAACAATAAACAAAATCTTACTTGGCATGGAACTATGGTAGCATGAAGACAAAACGAGGTAGCAGGGGTGTCAGAAGAAGCATGGTATGAAAGTATAATGTCACCAGGACGAACAACAGAAACAGACAGGCTTAAATAGCAGTGACATGATCAGTGAAAACAGGTGCGTGACTCAAAACGTGAAACAGGTGCGTGACATGACAGGTGAAAACTAATGGGTTGCTATGGTGACAAAACAAACAAAAGTGCACAAAGAGTCCAAAAACAAAACCGAACATGACTAAAACAAAACATGATCACACAGACATGACAAAAAGTCCATCCTTTAGTGAAAGTTTGAACACTTTGAACACAGACACAATATAAAGTGCTATGCAGGACTGTATATTAAACAAACATAACCATAAAATGACGGATCAACTTTGAACAACAACAAACAACATTAACTACCTGAACTTTCCTCATTAGTAGCCGCCCTGTCCACATGCACACATACTGTCACTAGCCTTGTGGTGCACTCACAGTTTGAAAAAACATACATTTTCAACTTTAACAGCCAGGCCACCACAAAGCTTAGCAATGAAAAATATAATCCACTTTACATTGTCATTTAATCTTTCTGTTGTGCAGCGGAAGGGAGGAGTAAAGGAGTTGTATCCATTGCTTTCTTTGGACTCGTATTTAGTTGGCAAAACTATAAAAATGCTGTAAAAATGATAACACTTAACAAGCAGACACAGTAGAAAATGTAATCTGTATCTAACAGCAGCACTGCTGTGCCAATTGAATGAGCACCGGAGTTCGATCAGCCCGCCACACATGAATGTGCTGCCTGGCACAAAATGGGTGGATGCAATGTCCATACTCTGAGACAAGGTTCGTACAGCCAAGCATATTTTTTATTCGGTCTGCTCTTTGTAAATGGAAACGTTCCTACAATAAGGGGTTCCTAAATGGAGGTTCGATTGTAACTGGCAGAATGAATGATCCAAACTGAGCCAAGAAGTCCTGATTGTGAGCCACGTATAGTGTAAATCCAGCCTTAATCGGCACAAAGACAAACCAAATGACGCTAATCTAGGCCATCGTTGTCAACACACGACGACAGGTAGCTTAGCTGTCACACGGAAACACAAGCAGGTTCGCTAGAATCAGGGGGGGGGGGTGGAAACAGCTTAGAAGTTGAAAAAGCTGCTGCCTGTTTTTAAGATAAAGTGGGCCAAGGGAAACACTGACATCCGTGGGAGGGGAGAGGGGGTGAAAGAGAGAGAGAGAGAGAGAGAGAGAGAGAGAGAGAGAGAGAGAGAGAGAGAGAGAGAGAGAGAGAGAGAGAAGGAGTGTTGTGTGAGGTAACTCAAGGACATTCCGCCTGCTGCTGTGCTACAGAGCATGCTGGAGAGTAGCAAGCAAGAGCTTCTCTTTTGGCCACTGCTACGTTATGTAAGACCCCCAGTGTGACACATACACACAATTTAAAGCTTAAACATCCCAAACCACGCGGCGATTTTTGCATGGAATTTCACTGCAGCCATGACTGATCACAGCCTTTCATTGCCGCAGAAAAGAATCCGATAGAATAGAATGCAATTGTCATATCTTCAATGTATTGTGCATTGGATATGCGCTTTAAAAGATAAGCCGAGTTTTAAAAAATGTCGTATATGCTCGAAGAAATGGTTGGAGGGCACGTGAAATAGGCGGGGGATATGCTTATTAACTTCAGTGCTGAGAGTCAGATGAGGAAGACCGATAGACGCGAGTTGCCAGGCAACCAGAAGAGACACCATGAAGTAAAAAAAAAAACCTTGTAGAGTTGGAATGAAGACCACTCACCAAAAACAGTCCTGGCAGGGACAGACTCTCTGTTGAGCCAGAAGGACACCTGGGAGAGGATGACCGTCATGATGCAGGGCAGATACGTCTGGATCACAAAGTAGCCAATTTTCCTCTTCAGGTGGAAGTGGGTGGTCATCACCACGTACTCTCCTGTGGAAAAGGTGTGAGAACGTCAGAAGGAGACATGGAAACAACTCTGTACTGTCATGCAGCAATTGAAAAAAAAAAAAAAAAGTTGAAGAAATAAACTGGAAGAAGAAATTGTTTCAAGTGAAAGGGTTCTAAATTGCATTCAGCCCCCGATCGAACTCGAGCCAGTGAGCTAAGAGTCTAAGCTGTCGGCTCATTGTCCGGCGTGGCTCCTGAGGCGTCAGGGAATGGGGTTTGCCAATGTAGTCTCACACAGCAAAACCAGCTGGCATGCATCAGACTATCATCCGGGGCCCTGCCTAGTCCTAGGCTCAAACATGGGTCCTCTGAGAGTAAAAAAGAAAACGAGCTAAGAGCAATGTACCCTTGCACACCTGCACCAGCTAGCATCCGTTAAACAACAAATAAACAGTATTTATTTTTATCATTCAAATTGCTGTTTGAGTGAATCTTGAAAATCCCTGAAAATTTGAAAAAATTCCAAGTGGTTGAGTTGACTGTTAAAACTAAAGTTCTGTTATGCATTTTGACATATATTAAACATTTAAAAAATCCCCAATAATTTGAGAAAAATCTTGTTTAAATTGGTTAACAACTGGTTAAAAATCAAAATCAAAAAATCAAAGCGAGCTTACCTGTGCTGGACTGCACCACACCTGAGTCCACGCTTTGCCCCATCAGATCATACTGGTTCAACCTGGAACCGTCATCCGCCACCACCACGGACTGGGCGGCCCCTCTGGTCCACACGTACACCACCTCTGCTCGAGTGTAAGCATCTACCAAGGGACGGGAAAACTGAATTATTCTGTGATCTCATGTCATATTTAGCTGTAATTGTGGGGAGGTGTGTGACGTTGGCGAACGAGTCGAGTCTTTCCAACGGCTCTTTCAAGTAAATGATGAGGACTAGTTTGATTTGCGAGTTAATCATTAGCGAGTCGTTCGTACTCCCGCATCTCAATAAGGTGCAAAGTGTATTGATTTTAGGAGTTCAAATAAGACAAAGAGACCAATTAGAGGCTCAGGAAGTTGTTGTTTTTTTTATCAGAGTGAGAATCAGTAGTTTACATTATTGATACTGTATTTATTAAAGGTAAACTATTGATCGAAATTATTAACAAATACATTCTTGACATATTTAAATCTGTGTGTAATAAGGACTAATTAGCGTTGTCGTTTGTCCTGAAGTCAATTAGAACCAATGATATCGATGATCTTTGACTCGCGGAAACATATTGCTTCTGGTTTTGTTAGAGTATGTTGCGTAAACCTACCTTCTCAATACCTTAAGAGCTGCGCTAGACAGTGAGTTGACAGACGGTGGCTTTTCGCTCATTGGCTAGCACTGTTTGACCAAAGTCTCAATGAGTGGAGATTTGTGGTCGCTGGTTCGAGCCTGGCCTGGACTGCATGGACTGCAACAATTCAGGTTTAATCCTGGATTTACTGACTACCGTAATTTCCAGACTACAAGTCTTTTTTTTCCCACGCTTTGAAATACATTTTTGTCCAGGTTAGAATTTGTCCAGCCTGCTCAGTGGCCTTGTGGTTAGGTCGTGAGTCCAAACCCTGGCCGAGTCATACCAAAGACTATAAAAATGGGACCCATGGCCTCCCTGCTTTGCACTCAGCATCGAGGGTTGGAATTGGGCGTTAAATCACCAAAATGATTCCCGAGTGCGGCTACCGCTGCAGCTCACTGCTCCCCTCACCTCCCAGGTGGTGGAGCAAGGGGATGGGTCTAATGCGGATAGTAATTTGACCACACCCAGTGTGTGTGTGACTATCAGTGGTACTTTAACTTTAACTTCACGAGCGTTCATGCCGACAATAATTCTAAGTCTGTTCAACTGCGATACCAAAGAAGACGACTTCAGGGGTTTTAATTTGAGGGAGGAAGAAGATGAAAAAAGCGTTGAATGACTTTTCTGGTAGGCTTCTGTGTGATGTGTTACAGGCGCAGCCTTTGGTTAAAGTTGTGAATAAATCCAAGCACCTATAAACATGTGTATATACGGTGCATCTGGAAAGTATTCACTTTTTCCACACTTTATTATGTTGCAGCCTAATTCCAAAATGGAATGCATTCATTTTTGTCCTCAACATTCTACATACAAAACCCTATCATGACAATGAGAAAAAGCCTTTTTAGGTATTTTTTCAAATTTCTTAAATATAAAAAAAACGGAGAAATAACATAAGTGTTCACAACCTTTGCCATGGAGCTCAAAAATGAGCTCAGGAGCATCCTGTTTCAACTGATCATTCTTGAGATCATTCTTCTGAAAGTATGTCCCCCAGAAGAATTGAGCTGGATAGCTCTATGTCCATGTCATGTCGTTCCTCTCAAAATTGGTCTGAATTTATTACATGATGTCGTGTCACATCGTGTCATCTTCCAACTTCACAAGGAACACAAACACACACCATCCCAACAGGACGGCGTGACCTTAAATGAGCCAAGTCAGTGTTTTCTCGCCTGTGGCCAGCCAACCTGTCAAGACTGCAGTGTGGCTCGACCACTGCTGGGGAAAGGACGGCTCTCTGCTGCAGACTGCAGCAGAAGGCAGAGAGCTAAACACTGAAATATTTAGGGAGTGAATTCAATTTAAAGAGGAGATGGTTGCGGTGTTCGAGTGTCAGCTGAGGACGGGTGGCCCGGCTTGTGCTGCGCAGCTGTCTAACAAACGGCAATACCGGTATTGCTCCACTCGGCTCCCATTGGCTACCCTTGTCTCGTAGCTCCATCGTTCCAACGCTAGTTGATGCAAGGTGTGCGGCCTATATAGCTGTCAGGGGTGAGCAGCTGGTGTGGTGCTCTGGAAATTTGTCAATGCTCACTGCCTAAGATAAATGCAGGTCCGCCGGTCCCTTGCCTGCCAGGGTCTGGCGGGGACTCGCATGGCCTGGCAGGGTCGAAGGAGGCCGGAGGTGGTCTTAGCGGACAGTTCCTCCGGGAGAACATCTGTTACCATGTTGTCATGCCTTATCCGTCATGCTTCCGGTTGGATGAAGTGTGTGTGTGTGTGTGTGTGTGTGTGTGTGTGTGTGTGTGTGTGTGTGTGTGTGTATGACGTCATGAAATGTCAGCGATTCGTCCATTTTTTCTTTCTTTGGTCACCAGCTGGAGCCTATTCCAGATAATATTTGTGTTGAGTCCCAGTCCCTTTAGGTCATGGTATTTTAAAAGTGTAGTTCCGCAGGTATAGCTCGAGGGTCATCTCTTGTGTTTTTCCAAAAGGGAAGAGTCAGTACAATCGCTGACCGGCAACTACAGGAAAACAAAAATGCAACAACAAGGCGAGTGAACACATCGAAAGTATGGGAGCATTCCACCTTGAATGCGTCAAAGACTCAAATAACTCGCGCAATTTACAAAGCGGACCTTGCATTTCATGTTAGTACGTCGGTGGTGCACAAACAAAAAAGACGCAGTTGTATGAAAAAATATCTTAAACTATAATTTCAGCCAAAGTCTGTAAGCTAAACTTTGTTTATATACCTGCATGCAGTTTTCTAAACACATCATCATCACAAATTGCACTTCTCTTTCTGAGAAAGCTGGATAGTTTTGATGTTGTTTTGTTTGTTTGGCTGTCATTCATTTACGTTACAATACTATTCTTTATTTTTATCAGCACC
The DNA here is from genome assembly GCF_033978785.1 of Entelurus aequoreus. NCBI lineage: Eukaryota > Metazoa > Chordata > Actinopteri > Syngnathiformes > Syngnathidae > Entelurus > Entelurus aequoreus. The sequence continues at coordinate 68,077,296 of NC_084735.1, read as the reverse complement.
TTTCTTGTCCTTGCTTTTAAGTCATCTAGTAGGTATTTTTATTTTAGTAGCAGCCTAACGAGCAGCACATTTCATAAATGTGAAAAAAGCACATGCAAGTGCAGAAGTGTCTTAAAGGGGACATATTATACAAAACCAACTTTTCTTACCTATTGCTACCTGATTTTGTATATTTAGGATCTGCGTGAATCCCAAAAATGTTTAATCAAACAAGGCATTGCAGAGATATTTTTAAAACAATCCCTGTTACCCTCCTCCATAATTCCGTGAAACGAACTGTTTGGAATGTGCCCAATTTATGACGTTTTTCCCATCGGTGATGTCTGCGGACATCTTCGTATATATTAGAAATTTACCCAAAGTGCCTTGCACGTATCCGCCATTGTATTCTGATGCTGTAGTCCATAAGCTCCTGATTTTTCTCCATCCTCTTGTTGTGGGGCAGACTGGCTCGTACATGCACATGCAGCCTCCACTGGTGCCATTTATAATACTAAATAGTAGGGCTGCAAATCTTTGGGTGTCCCACGTTTCGATTCAATATCGATTCTTGGGGTCACCATTCGATTCAAAATGTTTTTTTTTTTCGATTCAACGCAATTCTCGATTCAAAAACGATATTTTCCCGATTCAAAACGATTCTCTATTCATTCAATACAAAGGATTTCAGCAGGATCTACCCCAGTCTGCTGACATGCAAGCAGAGTAGTAGATTTTTGTAAAAAGCTTTTATAATTGTAAAGGACAATGTTTTATCAACTGATTGCAATAATGTAAATTGGTTTTAACTATTAAATGAACCAAAAATGTGACTTATTTTATCTTTGTGAAAATATTGGACACAGTGTGTTGTCAAGCTTATGAGATGCGACGCAAGTGTAAGCCACTGTGACACTATTGTTTGTAATGAGGGATTTTTAATCAATGCTATGTTGAAATTGTAACTAATATTCATACTGTTGTTGATAATATTCAATTTTGTTTCACTACTTTTGGTTTGTTCTGTGTCGTGTTTGTGTCTCCTCTCAATTGCTCTATTTATTGCAGTTCTGAGTGTTGCTGGGTCGGGTTTGGTTTTGGAATTGGATTGCATTGTTATGGTATTGCTGTGTATTTTTTTGTTGGATTGATTAATAAAAAAAATGAAAAAATAAAATAAAAAAATAATTAACTCGAATTCGAATCGATTTTTTCCCACACCCCTACTAAATAACGTACAGTTCTAACTTATATCTGTCGGTAAACTCCCTATGAAAAAAAAACAAAACAAAAGATGACGGGGAGAAGACGCAGTCGAAGTGGAGGAATGTAAATAAGACCGCCCATTTTGACCAAAGAACCACCATTACATGTTATGTAGACCACAAGGAAGTGTTTTAAAGGTAAGGTCATAATATGACCCCTTTAAGCCTCCTTCACTCTCACTCTTCTGTGAGTACAACATTAATACAGCATTTTAAAGTCGGCGGTTTAAAGTCTACCAATTTTGGTTGTATTAACGGGTATGATAGTGGCTGTGTGAAGTGGAATAGCAGGACCCCATAAAGGGACCAATTTTTGCTATAGGCAATGTGGGCGACATTTTTATTTTGTATTATCCTTTTTATTTAGAGTTCCCAGTACAAATAGAACGCCCCATAAAAGTCCAGACTGCAAATGATTTGCGCATGCGCGAAACACATCAATTCCCGTCCTGTGAGGGTCTCTGAGTGCTATGGAACAGGGGAGGGGCTCGTGGCAGCACCCTGCTTTGTCTCAAAGTCTCCAAAAGACAAAAAAAAGCCTGCAATAACACAAATAAAAAATGCTATATTTGTTGCTAGTAGCTGTTTACAAAAAAAAAAGTTGCCTAAAGGTTTGGAAAGCCGCCGGATGTAGCGACAAAGTCGCCAAATTGGCAAATCTGGAACTTCAAGAGGCAACTTGGCAAGGTGGAGGGTGTGTGCATAATCTGATCCCAGGCCAGTGAGGCCAAACAACACAAACTGCTTCCAAATACATTGTATTTCATCCCTAAATTAAAATAGACCTAAGTGAAAAATGAAATAAAAAAAGAATGTGCAGTCATCAACTAACATGACCAACAGTGAAGCTATTTAAAACGTACTTGAGATCCTCAATGTCACAGGAGCTTCTCTCTGGAATTGCCATAATCAAACAACATCAATCATACAGTTGCACAACAGATTTGGTATGATGATCCAACTGATGATTTTGCCTCGAAGAAGACAGTAAAAGTCAAGTTCAAGATTGCACTTCACACCTGTTGTTAATGTTAATGCCAGTTGTAAACAAGGTGGAAAACACGGGTTGAAAAATCTGCTACAGTCTGAGCACTAAATTCATATTTTGTTAATTATCCGCTGTTTTTCTATGTACAAAACTGGTGTGCTATCATAACTGGAACTTTTTTAGAGGTTACTAGCATGATGCAAAACTCTTAAGCAAAATTTGAAGGAATATTTTTTATGCTCCAAAGAGTTTTTTTGTTTTTTTTGTTAGCTTTCTTCATGGATTTTTCAAGCACAGTTATTAGATCCTGTGATGAAGGATTTGTGCTCTTTACACTGGTGTTTATAGACTGTGTTTCATTTATATCACATTTCTTTATCTTGTTTTTTCGCTGCTCTTGTTACCTTTTTGTATTCAAGATTACATAATAAAATAATACAATGTAATATAACATATTGTGGTGTTGGTGGTGGTGGAACACGGCAAGAGATGGTTCGCCCAGGGCGTAAACCTAGCCAGGACCGCCTCTGACGCCGTAGCAGGGGTAAGATGAAATCGATTGCCAGTGTCTGCCAAGTGTAATTCCCAGTTAAAGCTTGCAAGTATTGCAAAGATCTGATTGCGGGATTGCTATGTAAAAAGACAAACATTTTATCCTTCTTTGTCTTCTGTGTAAAAAGGCCCAGATGGTAAAAGGCTATAATTTCTCCTTTGGCTCAGAAGTGACGATTTTGCAGGATCTGTGTGTGAGGACCCCTATCATACTGCCGATCATGGCCGGGACATTTTCTTCCGTCGCTGTTCCGTGTAAACAACACAGACACAGAATGGATAGACAAAGTCAACCTAGGAACCAATTTCAGAGGTATGTCTATGGTTGTTCTCATTCATCCAGGTCATTGTGCATTTGATTGATTTCAACTAGACTATTCAGTTTGTCTTAGAAGACGTTTCACCTCTGATCCGAGCAGGCTTCATTATTTTATGAACTGATTTCATTTAGATTGGTCAGATCTAGTCTTAGGTTGGTCAGATCTAGTCGAGCCACTTCGATTGGTCAGATCTGAGCATGCATAAGACTGGACTATGGCTGGAGGGAATGTTGTAATGTTAATGTGCCATTTTTGATCAGGCAGGACCGTGACCACCGCTAGGGTTCAGGCGGGGTCCTAGGCAACGGGGCCAGTGGGGTTTTGACAGCAGTAGAGCTAACGGCTGTGTACAATGTATCTGTGTGCTGGGCTTCATTAAAAGTTCGAGTTGAGCATTATAAGGAGTAAGTCACTTTACTATAATTTTATGAACTGATTTCATTTAGATTGGTCAGATCTAGTCTTAGGTTGGTCAGATCTAGTCGAACCACTTAGATTGGTCAGATCTGAGCATAAAATAATGAAGCAAAGCATCCTGTGTGACAAACTGAACAGTCAGTTGAGATCGATTATATGCTCTGAGAACTTTGTAGAAATGTCAGAGTCGTAACAGAGTCCGGGTTACAACTTTGAGTATTGGTATTCGCAATTCCAGGACAGGATTGTGCGGTTCTGCACCCAAGACTCACTTCCTCTGCCCTCTTGTGTTGATTGTGTCTATCAAATCTTCATTAGTGCTGCGTCTAAACCTCAAATTGGACTCTCAGCAGACTTTAATAGGATCTTGTTTGGCCTGTTCACAAAATATTATAGAAACTGCTTTTGTAGTGATAAATTGTAACATGGTCATACTAAATACAATAAAATAACGTATTCACCTTAAGTTGTAGTTCTGCAGAAATGTGTCATTCGTTTATGTGACGATGCAAAGTAAAAACCTCAAACATGTCACACATCGACTCTTTTTAGCATGAAAATGCATTTCAAAAGCTATTAAATTGTGCTAAGACCAGGCTTGTGTGTCTCTGGAGAGAACTTACAGCTGCCAAACTTGAGTGGGCAGGCATGAGCATCCATGGGGAAGTCTTCAAGGTGCATGGGACATTCTGCTCTCACAGTCAGCCTACAGTCATCATAAAAAGACACAAAGACATCATTTAAAAAAAATAAATAAATAACGTCGCTGAAAAGGAGAACATGTGCTGTTTCCAGCCTATCAGAGCTAAACACTGTCAAAGCGCGTCCTCTTCCTGCTCGCAAGCACGGAAAGGTTTGCCTGATCTGCGGGCCTCTATTTTCTGACAGCTTGTTGGAAAAACAGCAAGTCAGGCCACCCGTGGCACACTAATCTTCCATCCGTCCACTCATCTCGCTCATCTGTGACAGCGACACGAGCCACCCCTCCCCCGGCCACTGAACACGAGAAATAAATGTCTTACAATCCCTGCACAGCGCAACGCGGACTTGCGTAGCTATGTAAGCTTGGCTGATTTCATCGACTCCTGACATTTGCTGTGTGAACTCCAACCACGGTTACAAATAACGTCAGAGTTCAAATATTTTATACATCAGGGGTCTCCAACTTCCATGACTACTGGAGCTACTTTGACAAATATAAAGAGGCGAGGTAGTTGTGATCTATTTAAATTACTGGCAGCAGTTCAATTGTACAGTCGTCCCTCGCCACGTCGCACTTCAAATATTACGGCTTCACTATATCAAAGATTTGTTGTCTTTTTTTATGCCATTTTCTCCATATTTTTACAGTTGGAAGGGGGTTCATACAACCCCATTCGTCGATGTTTACCTGACACAAGAAACGTGACGAATTGAGGGTGTGCACTATCAACTTTAGCCGCCAGATAGGAAAAGTGTTGAATGTCTTAAAATGTGTTTTGTAGCAATTCCAACTTTGACCACAGCATAATTTGCTGTATGGAGTCGTGCTTTCCATAATTTTCTGCAGACTGCATTGCAGAATGATTAACCCCCCACTCTTGAATGGGGCCATATGAATACCTTCCCTACATATATATATATATATATATATATATATATATATATGTGTGTGTGTGTGTATTTTTTGTTGTTGTTGTTTTTTAAGACAAAAGCTTTGTGCTGTTATTATTGGCCAATGTCAACATTTTGTTTTTTCCCATTGTGCTTCTTCCTGTTTTCCCAATTTTTGCTGGTGTTTTTTTTGTTGTTGTTATGTGCCTAGGGCCAATGACAGAGGAGTCACAGGGCACAGATTGGCCCCTGTGCCACACTTTGGGCACCCCAGCTGTAGAAGCTAACTGTTTATGGTCACACTATTCCTAATACAATAGTACATTTGTTCATCCTATGGTCACATGTGGGACACGAGTCAGCTTACGTCAGGCGCGAAAGTATTAAAATCAGCTGTTCTTCTGGGTTCTTCTGTGTGTTAAAGAAGGGATAAACAGGGAAGTCCTTTTTTGGCTTGTTTTATTATATATAACTGCATTTGCACATGTCGTTGTTTACTTTTGTATGCACAATAAATCAACAATAAATCCGTACTTTGGAACAATGTTCACGGACTCTAGTATTTGGCTTGTTAGCTTTCCGTTGCAGGTGAGCGATGATGGTCATGGACTCGTGGTTGAGGAAACAGTCACCCTTAATGTTTATGGTCACACTATTCCTAATACAATAGTACATTTGTTCATCCTATGGTCACATGTGGCACACGAGTCAGCTTACATCAGCGGCAAAAGTATTAAAATCAGCTGTTCACCAAGCGGGTTTTCTCCTGTGTGATGAAGAGGGGATAAATGGGGAAGTCCTTCTCTAGCTTGTTTTATTATATTTTACTGCATTTACACACGTCATTGTTTACTTTTGTATGCACAATAAATCAACAATAAATCCCTACTTTGGAACAATGTTCACGGACTCTAGTATTTGGTTTGTTAGCTTCCCTTTACAGGTGAGCGATGATGGTCATGGACTCGTGATTGAGGAAATAGTTGTTTGATGTTGGATTCTACAAAATGTCTGATACGTTTCAACAGTCACCCTTAATTTATTGTTGCAGCTCGATGATTTTTGTGCACGTAATGCCATGCGCGTTTGCGAGACTAGCGGGTGTAGTGTGTAGCCGCACTTGGGGGTGTGGCTGGGGTCTGCTGATCACTCTCCAAGTGATGTCATATTATTTATTTTTTTCTAACATTTCCACGATCAACCGGTAGTGTCTCAAAGATAGACTAATCGATCGTGATCGATGGGTTGGCGACCCCTGTATTACAGTGTAGTACTAGTCCTATTTCCTATCATAATATTGTAGCAATCAATAAAGATATTAACCAGGGAACACTTCCTTTTCCAGGTTTAACTTTTAGGAATTGTCAGAAATGGGAAAAAAAATAAAAAAATAAAATACAGTAGAATTTCTACTACATTAGCGCACATTTACGTTACAAGGTTCAATTTGTTAGTGTGTATGCTCGCCATACCACCTCCACCCACAGAGACAAAGACAGTGGATGATAGCTTAAAAATGTGCTGGCAGGTATCGATGAAACTTCCCGGAAACGGGGTTAAGGAACAAGTGAATAGATTTTAGAGGAGATCCGAATCACTCTCTGGATTATTTTTATTTAATTTCTTTAAAGAATGTTTTCATTACATTTGAAAACTTCATCCCCGGTATTGACCAGTAAATGAAATAAACACAAACTCCATATATGGTGAAGTACCTCATGGTGTAGAGCAGCGTGCCTTCCTCTGTGATCCGCAGTAGTTTGTTGGGCATGGTCATGTTGTGGGCGACTGACTTCTTGCCGTTATGGAAGAAAGTATCAGGTGTCCAGATCTTGCTGGCCATCAAGTTGTTGAGACGCAGCACGGCCATGGGACCTGTGAACTTTAACCTCTCGTCCTTCCAGCTCTGTCTGAAGAACACGTCAATGGTGTACTCCTACAATGTGGATAAAGGGTCACATGGTTCAACCTTAGCTTTTTGATACCCACCTTGTTTCTTTTTCTACTGTATTTTCTTCATGTCCGTTTTCGCCGCCCTTCTTCCTCGTGTCACTTTGATTTTTATACGGCAGCCTCGGCCTACTTTTCCCTGCTGGTAGCTGTCTCTTCACGTTAGTAGATGGAGGTGCACGATTCTCTGCATGGCTTGCTTTATAAGACACTGACTGCTTTGTTATTTTCACTAAGAATGCCCCTTTTCCTTAATAACCGTAATTTGTTCCATGCATTGCATGACAGATCAACTTCTGGTCATAGGATACATTGTTAGGTGAAAAAATGATCTTGAGCTAATTTTTCTCAGCAAATGCAAATTGACTCAAAAAGGAAGCGGCTGACTCAAAATCAGGCAGATATTTGATTCTGCAGCCATCTAATGATAGGCACTCAAAAATGAATGTAATGGTTCCACATAACTGCCCGGCTGTTAAAATGACAGCACTGTTGTGTTTTTGTGTTTCTTTTTTTATTTCTCCCTAACATCCTCAATCTCCTCAGCCATAGTGGGATAATTACCGAGTTGAGACAAGTTCCGAGGTAAGAAAAGAGAAAAATGGGAGGAAAGTCTCCTCAGATGTTCCCCTCAGCAAAAAGAAAAGAAAAAAGTGGCCTACATGTCAGCCTTGGCAATTACCAGAGACGACGTCAAAGGGACTACACACTCTTCTACATGCTGGGAGCAGAGGAATGGAAGAGAGGAATTTGAATGAGGTTAATTGGTTGTCAGCAAATTGAAGATATTATTACCATTTTGAATTGTTGCCTTTGATTACATTTTACTCTTATACAGTATCTATGTATAAGAAATACATGTTGTATCAGTTGTTTTGCAACAAAACAGCTGTGGCATGAAATTAGTTTTGTTTTATTGTAATCAGTACAACTAATTGTACTGTTTGTGAAATAATATATGTACTCACATGTTCAAATTTGTCAGCTGAATATATTTTGGAAATGTACTGGACATTTTCAGCTGCTTTGCAACAAAACAGCTTTAAAATGAAAGGGCAAGGGACGGTTCGCCCAGGGCGAACATCAGTACGATGATCGTAATTAATATTAAATTATATGGGACAAGCGGTATAAAATGCTTTGCAACAAACTAGCTCTGACAATAAATTAATTGTTTTTTTCTATATGAGTACAAATAGTGTATTTACTATAAGATACCATTTTTTCGGCTAAATTCCATAAATAAATATTTCAGAAATTTACTGGAAATTGTGTTTTTCTTTCTTGAAAAACAGTAGTACTAATACAAAGAGTCCTACATTATATATATATATATATATATATATATATATATATATATATATATACATATATATATATATATATATATATATATATATACATACAGTATATACAGTATTGTTTTTATTTAAATCCCCTGAAAAGCAGAGAAACCTGCAAAACAGGCTTGAAGGGATGAAATAGCCTCTGTGTTTTTTTCCTGACCTAACGTGTATATATATATATATATATGTATATATATATATATATATATATATATATATATATATATATATATATATATATATATATACAGTGGGGCAAAAAAGTATTTAGTCAGCCACCCATTGACAATCAATGGGTGGCTGACTAAATACTTTTTTGCCCCACTGTATATATATATATATATATATATATATATATATATATATATATATATATATATATATATATATATATATATATATATATATATATATATATATATATATATATATATATACACAGTATATATAGCAGATGTTTAAATATATCAGTTAAATTTGACATGGAAATACTTGTCATGGATATACTGTAATAATATAATTAGTAGTATACATAAATACAATATTTTGGAAAATCACTGGACATTTGCTTGAAATGCTCTGCCACTTTCCAACAAAACAGCTCTTACATGAATTGTGTAGAATTGTGCACAAAAATTAGTTGAAACAGAGTTTTCCGTACTAAATATTGCATAGATTAACATATGGTTCCATAATTTCTTTACTTTCTATGAAAATATTTGTTGAACTTAATAGAAATTTGCTGCCAATTTACAGCAAAAAATCTAGGTAATACATTTTGTAGACTTTTGCACAAATATCAGTACAGCTGGTGTGATTAGTGGTCAATTGTATATATGTAAATATATTTTCCTTAATTTATTGTATTAAAAAAATAGTCCTAATATCGATTTTTTTTTTTTTTATCTACTTGAATAATACCTGATTTGTGTTTTCTATTCTCAACAATACAGCTCCGACATGAAATCAATTAATTAAAAAAACCAGTTTATTCCATTAAAATCAGTAAAGCCATCATAATTAGGTATATATAATACATCATTTTTTTCAGATACATTTTCCGTGGAAACATTTTGGACAAATGTATTGGAAGTTTTCTACACTTTGTAACAAAACAGGTCTCACATGTATTTAGTAGAATTTTGTACAAACATTGGTACAACCAGTGTAATCAGTGTTAGATATTATATATATATTATATATGGATAGTGTATTTTTCTTAATTTATTATATAAACAAATATTTTTATATGGGAAGAATTTTAAAATCTATTGGAATATTGCCTTACATGTTCTGCTACTTTGCAACAAAACATATTTGTAATAAATGTGGTCGAATGGTGTACAAACATCAGTGCAAGCAATGTTATTAGTGTTAAACGTTATATGTAATTAGTATTTTGTTCATATAAAATTCCTATGGAAAATGTAAAGAAAATCCATACTTCCATCCATCCATCTTCAACCGCTTATCCGGAATCGGGTCGCGGGGGCAACAGCTCCAGCAGACACCCCCAGACTTCCCTCTCCAGAACAACATTAGCAACTTCCTCCTGGGGAATCCCGAAGCGTTCCCAGGCCAGAGAGGAGATGTAATCCCCCATCTGGTCCTTGGCCTGCCACGGGGTCTCCTCCCAGTGGGATGTGCAACAAGAACCTCCTTAGGGAGACGCTCGTGAGGCATCCGCACGAGATGCCCGAACCACCTAAGCTGGCTCCTTTCCAAGCAAAGGGGCAGCGGCTCTACTCCGAGTCTCTCTCGGGTGACTGAACTTCTCACCCTATCTCTAAGGGAGATGCCAGCCACCCTTCTGAGGAAACTCATTTCGGCCGCTTGTATCCGCAATCTTATTCTTTCGGTCATTACCCACACTTCATGACCATAGGTGAGAGTAGGAATGTAGATAGCTCGGTAGACCGAGAGTTTTGCCTTCTGGCTCAGCTCTCGTTTCGTCACAACAGTGCGACAGAGAGACTGCAATACTGCCCCAGCTGCTCCGATTCTACGGCTGATTTCCTTCTCCATCTTTCCCTCACTCGTGAACAAGACCCCGAGATACTTAAACTCCTCCACCTGGGACAGAGTCTCGTCCTCTACCTGGACTGGACAAACCATTGGTTTCCTGCTGAGAACCATGGCCTCAGATTTGGAGATGCTGATCTTCATTCCAGCCGCTGAACACTCGGCTGCGAACCGATCCAGTGAGAGCTGAAGGTCACGAACCAAAGGTGCCATCAGGACCACATCATCTGCAAACAGCAGTGACGCAACCTTTAGCCCCCCGAGACGTATACCCTCTCCACCATGGTCACGACCCTGCTTAGAAATCCTGTCCATGAAACTCACAAACAGGATAGGTGACAGAGCGCAGCCCTGGCGGCGACCAACCCCCACTGGAAACGGATCCGACTTACATCCAAGCACCCGGACACAACTCTCGCTTTGGTTGTACAGAGATTGGATGGCCCTCAGCAGGGTTCCCCTCACTCCGTACTCCCTCAGCACCTCCCACAAGATCTCCCGGGGGACCCAATCATACGCCTTCTCCAAATCCACAAAACACATGTAGACTGGATAGGCATACTCCCAGGCCTTTTCCAGGATTCCCGCAAGAGTAAAGAGCTGGTCAGTTGTTCCACGACCAGGACGGAATCCACATTGCTCCTCTTGAATCTGAGGTTCGACTATCGGCCGGACCCTCTTTTCCAGTACCTTGGCGTAAACTTTCCCAGGGAGGCTGAGTAGTGTGATACCCCTGTAATTAGCACACACCTTCTGGTCCCCCTTTTTGAAAAGGGGAACCACCACCCCAGTCTGCCACTCCCTCGGCACTGTCCCAGACTTCCACGCAATGTTGAAAAGGCCTATCAACCAAGACAGCCCCTCAAAACCCAGAGCCTTCAGCATTTCTGGACGGATCTCGTCAACCCCCGGAGCTTTGCCACTGTGGAGTTGTCTAACTACCTCAGTGACTTCACTCCGAGAGATTGACGTCGATCCCCCATCATCCTCAGGCTCCCTTCCTGTCAGGGAGGGTGTGTCTGACGTAGTTGGGTTCAGGAGTTCCTCAAAGTGCTCTTTCCAACGCCCTACGACTTCCTCACTTGAAGTCAGCAAAGTCCCATCCTTGCCGTACACAGCTTGGATGATTCCCCGCTTCCCCGTCCTGAGGTGCCGTATGGTCTTCCAGAACAGCTTTGGTGCCGCCCGATAGTCCTTCTCCATGGAATCCCCGAACTGCTCCCACACCCTCTGCTTAGCCTCGTCCACAGCCACGGCCGCTGCCCTTCGGGCCTGTCGGTACCTTGCAACTGCCTCCGTAGTCCCCTGGGATAACATACCCCGGTAGGACTCCTTCTTCAGTCGGACGGCTTCCCTGACCACCGCTGTCCACCAGGGTGTTCGAGGGTTACCAACCCTTGAGGCACCTAAGACCTCCTGGCCACAGCTCGCAGCTGCAGCTTTAGCAATAGAGGCTTTGAACATTGCCCATTCCTGTTCAATGTCTCCAACCTCCACAGGGATGGCAGAGAAATCCCGCCGGAGGTGGGAGTTGAAGTCTTTCTGGACAGAGGACTCCTCCAAACGTTCCCAGTTCACCCGCACTACACGCTTGGGTTTGCCAGGTCTGTCCAGAGGTTTCCCCCGCCATCTGACCCAACTCACCACCAGATGGTGATCAGTTGACAGTTCAGGCCCTCTTTTCACCCGAGTGTCCAAAACATACGGCCTCAGATCAGCTGATACAATTACAAAATCGATCATTGATCTTTGGCCTAGGGTGCTTTGGTACCAGGTACACCTATGAGCATCCTTATGCTTGAACATGGTGTTTGTTATCGCAAGTCCGTGACTAGCACAGAAGTCCAATAACAATCCACCACTCAGGTTTAGATCAGGGAGACCGTTCCTCCCAATCACGCCAGTCCAAGTATCACTGTCATTGCCCACGTGCGCGTTGAAGTCCCCCAGCAAGACTATGGAATCCCCTGCCGGCGTCCCATACAGGACCCCATGCAAGGTATCCTAGAAGGCCGAATACTCTGACCTCTTGTTTGGTGCGTACGCACAAACAGTCAGAGTTTTCCCCCCTCCAACCTTAAAGCGAAGGGAGGCGACCCTCTTGTCCACTGGGGTGAACTCCAACGTACAGCCACTCAGCCGGGGACTCGTGAGTATCCCCACACCCGCCTGGGCCCTCACACCCTGAGCAACTCCAGAGGTGAACAAGGTCCATCCCTTGTCCAGGAGTGTGGTTTCAGAGCCCTTGGTATGCATAGAGGTAAGCCCCACCAGATCCAACTGATAGCGCCCCACCTCTCGCACCAGCTCAGGATCCTTCCCCACCAGCGTAGAGACGTTCCACATCCCGAAAGTCAGCCTCTGCTGCCCCGAATTGGTCCGTCTGGAGCCTCCACTTTCACTGCCATCCATACTTAATTTTTGTAAATATTGCCTGAATTTTTGAGCCACTTTGCAACACAACAGCTCTCACCAAGATTTAGCAAAAAATAAATTAAACATCAGTCCAAGCTAATTTAATCTGTAGAACAACAAAGTAAATATTACTAATATCACTAGAAATATATAAATTAAAATTGTATTAAACTTAGGTTTGGATACCACTTGAACGTTATTTTAAAATATAGATTTGAATTAGTGGACATTTGCACAAAAAATAACAGACTTCAAATAAGAGACAACAGACATATTTAAAACAAAAAGAAAAAGGAAGTTTTTTTAAAAGTAATCTTTATGAAATATTATGAATTCAGCCTTCAATCCTCCCTTTTTGAATTTGTGACAACATGTTCCCACCACCAGCAGTCAGCCATTTTACTGCAGGGCTTATGTCATTTTTGTACAATCTCCTTCTGAATTCTGAACTGAGCCTCACAGTTTTGAGTAAAGGTAAACACATTTTCATCCAGAAGCTAAGAAAATAGAAAAATGCAACAAACACTTTGTGGTCAAGGCATGGTGGGCGATGGATCATCATGCATTAGTGCGGATGATGGCGGCAGGATTATAACTGTGGGCTCGCAAACACATTTCACACGAGACAGTTTTATGAATACATCAGGAGTTAGCCGACTGAATCGTGAGCATGAAGACATATCTCTTATAGCTCGCAGTCGGCTGTCAGGTCCACACGTGCTGAGGAAGATGATGTGGATGAAGTGGGCATGAAGAGGGGGTACTGGTGACATTTACGCAGGCGAAAAGAGAGAGAGTCTTACCATGTCGTGGTCCGAAACTGGCCCAATACTAGTCACGAAAATGTCAGTCTTGACTTCAGTTACACGCTCTGTTGAAGCAGGAAATTGGCAGAGTGAGTGCCTATCAGTGACATTCATTAGCACCCCCGCCCCCAACCTGCAGTACCTGTTAATGCAAGACCACCTGGATGAACAACACATCACAGAAACATCAACAACAAAAAAACAGACCCAAATTGGATGTCAATAAGCTCTTGTGCGAGTGTTGGCGTCAGTGTCGGCTCCATTACTGGGACAGTTCAATCTCCTCATAAATTTGCACAAATAAGCCTCTGTGCTCGCATAACATTGATGGGAGTTTGAACTCCACGGCCATCATTCCTCCTCCTCTTGTATTTGGCTGCCGTATCGCACCAACACAAACCTCTGTGTCCTTCATGCAACAATTCTCACGTTATGGCTCCCTTCTTTCTACTTCATTGTTATCATTTTTAAAAAAAAATCTGGTCTCAGCGCTGCCATTTTGTTTCTCCAGCCGACCACAGTCATCAGATAATAAGAGTGTAAGGATACATCACAGTATGTCCTCCATACACTGCTGACCACGCAATACTATCCCACTGTGATACAAGCATGATGTACTATACTGTACTGTACTGTGATATGATTCACTTCAATTACAGTGTGAGACAAAATGATTCATGCCATACGATATAGTTTCATCCAATTACAATCCAGTATGATATGTTGTACTGTAGTGTAGGGGTCTCGAACCCGTAGCCCTTTCCGAGTAGCTTGCCATAGGGTTATAGAAATGTGACGGGCTATTATGCAAAGCTGCTTCATGCTGGCCAAACATTAAAATGTTTTTAATGGCTCGTTTAAATAAACAATGAGTACTAATTTGCACAATAATATAAAATAGTGACTGGGAATCGGTGCTCGAAGTTCTCTTTAAGCCTGGCTCAAGGCAACACTGGACAGTGGAAGCAATCTATAGAGTTTGAACTGGCGTTTTCAGAATGTACTGTAAGTACAGTACATACAAGGCCTTACTATAACGCAGTTCTTCTGAAATAGCGGGACGGGTGCGGTGTGATTCCAGGGATGTGTGATGCTTAATCAGTATTCTCCCGTATCATGGTTCAAATCTCGCTTCAAAAAGCTGTGCACTTCAAAACGTGCTAATTGTAGCCAATAATCCTGATTTCCTCGTTTTGATAAAAAAAATTAAATAAAAGTACCAAAAATTGAAAACGGGTGGATGGATGTTTTATTCATTTTTGTTTTGTATGTTGAACTGCTTATATAATGTGCTCCTGAGTTAATGTTGCATCCATCCATCCATCCATCCATCTTCTTCCGCTTATCCAAGGTCGGGCCGCGGGGGCAGCAGCCTAAGTAGAGAAGCCCAGACTTCCATCTCCCCCTGTACTTCGTCCAGCTCCAGAGACAGTCTCTCCGCCGTGTCTTGGGTCTTCCCAGTGGCCTCATATCGGCCGGACAGGCCCCAAACACCTCCCCAGGGAGGCGTCTGGGGAGCATCCTGACCAGATGCCCTAAACATCTCATCTGGCTCCTCTCGATGTGGAACTCCTTCCGAATTACAGTTTCTAGCCCTATCTCTAAGACACAGCCCCGCCACCCGTTGGTACCGTGATCTTGTCTTTTCAGTCACAACCAAATCTTATGACCATAGGTGAGAATAGGGATGTAGATCGACTGGTAAATTGAGAGCTTTGCCTTCCGGCTCAGCTACTTCTTCCCCACTATGGATCGAAACAGGGTCTGCATCACTGCAGACGGCGCACCGATCCACATGTTGATTTCACGATCCACTCTTCCCTCACTCATTAACAAGACTCCGAAGTACTTTAACTCCTCCAGTTGGGGCAAGATATTTTCCGAACCCGGAGATGGCACTCCACCCCATCATGGACTCGGACTTGGGAGGTGTTGATTCTCACCCCTTTATGTTTCACACTCGGATGCAAACTGATCCAGTGAGTGCTGACGATCCTGGCCAGATGAAACCAAGACCCAGCAGGCATAAGACATTGATACAACGTTGATTATACATTTGTGTCCTTTAAAACTGACTTTGAAATATCGTTGCGAAATAGTTTAATTTGTAAGTTGAGACAAAGTTGATGTCCAACGTTGGATCCACGATGTTGGTTGGGAAATTACCAAATTTCAATAGTCAAATCAGCGTCACAACCTGACATTGAATAAACATTGTTAAAAAGCATCTTGTTTCATCGCTGTATTTGTGTTGTAGAATATTGTTGGACAATTATCAAATGTCAATGGTCTAATCAAAGTCAGAACCCAACATTGATTAAACGTCGTCCACAAATGTGATGAACATAATCGGTGACAAAGGGCAGCCCTGGCGGAGTCCAATCCATACTGAAATGTTGCAATTAATTTTTTTTAATATTTATCAAGTTTATTTCATTTTATTTTTCAGTATCAAATAGTTCAAGTCGGGTCAAAAAATGTATATACATAAGGATTGATCTTTTTTTTTTTGTACTTCAGGCAAATTGATGGACTTTAAACCATTTCTGTTACAGACTATAAACAATGTTAATACAGTTATTCTTTTTTGTAAGTTATACCTTAATTTATTGTTATTTTTTAAATTCATTGTTAATAAGGATACAATGTTATGCAGAGGTGTACTTTTAACAATTTTATAACCAAATTATACTATTATTGTGGGGAGGGGGGGGGGGGTTTCTTCTTCCAAAGGAGAAGTATTTAAGAAACACTGTGTTGGCCCTGCGATGAGGTGGCGACTTGTCCAGGGTGTACCCCACCTTCCGCCCGATTGTAGTGCCCCCCGCGAACCCGAAGGGAATAAGCGGTAGAAAATGGATGGATGGATGCTTTAACATCATTGATATAAAATAATAGTGTACATTATGTTGCTATGTCAACTAATGAATGAGTTAGGATATGACGCATAGCAGTGTCCTTGAAGGCGCATGATGACCGGGCTTCTCCTGAAAAATAGAATTTATTGCTGGTTGTATGATTTTTTTATGTTTTTATTTTTTACTTTGTTTGTTAAACTTTCCCTTTCAGTTTGGTATCAAACGTATATGCAAACTTAAATCATAGTGATCGCAAGTTAACAAAAGTGAAAGTCAAATCCATCCTTTCAAGCAGAAGCATACGCAAAAGTCTACTTGTATCGAGGAATTATAATAATGTAGTTATCAGTGATGACATTTTATAAAACCACTAGCATGCAAAATATGAATATTTGAAGCAAAACAATTAAGGCGCATCCTGACATGTTTGGAACTTTAAACGACCATCTGTGTGTGCTTATTGCTCTGTATGAGTGTGCTACATTAATCAACCAAATATGATAAATATTTCAAATCAATTAGGAATAAAAAATGTATAACACTTTCCATATGCTGAACTCTACAAGCTTTGAAAATGTCATTGAGTTGGAGATTAATAATAAGTGAGTTTCGTTTGTGTTTGAATTGAGATAAGCTATGAAAACAAATGTTACCAGAACCCGCAGCTCTCTGCCATTTTTATTTTGTAAAATCAGCTTTCACAAGAAAAATGGGTTTTGGACCCTTACTGTGGCGCGATATGAATCACTCAAAATAATACGGGATATAATACACTCCTACTAAGATGCGATACAAAACAATACAACTCACTCCAGTTAGGACGTGATATGATCATTCACGGTACAATTTGTTTGCGATTGCGATGCAATACAAAACTTTATGACCAAATGCGATCAGGTACAATACAATAGGATTCATTTGAGTCACTCTAAGTACCATGCAATACAGTACGATATGAACACTCACATTTTAAAGCGGTAGGATATGATACTGAAGGATACAATACACTCGCATTACAGTGTGATACAAAATGATGCTTTCCAATTACCGTAATTTCCGGACTATAAGCCGCACCTGACTATAAACCACACCAGCTAAATTTAGGGGAAAATACAGATTGCTCCATATATAAGCCGCACCCGACTATAAGCCGCAGGGTTTTGATGTGTAATTACCGTAGTATATAGGGGTTCCTGCTACCACTGAGGGGATTGTCGGGACAGAGATGACTGTTTGGGAATGCAAAGCGTCCCATTTATTAACAATAAATCTTTCAATCATTCAATCAAACTTTCACATCTTTGACATGGCGAACAGCATTCGTGCAGAGTACAAATAATACAACGGTGCAAAGTAATATAACCAGCCTACCGGTATATGAAAAGTCAGTCTTTAATCATTGTGTCATCGTCTTCCTCCTGCGTACTAAAACCACCGAAATCCTCTTCGTCGGTGTCGGAGAAGAACAGGCCGTAAATAAGCCGCACCCTTGTATAAGCCGCAGGGACCAGAACGAGGGGAAAAAGTAGCGGCTTATAGTCCGGAAATTACGGTATGATAAGTTTCACTCCATCTACTCTCAATGCGATACAATAAGATTTATATCTGACACGATATATATGATACGGTACCATACATTTGAATTATTGTGTATTACGCTATGGTTCACTTCAGTTAGAGTTAACAATAGTTTCACAACACCTTGTGCATGGAAAATTGAAATTGATACAAAGCCCACACACATCCATCACTGTTACCATAACAACAGCACCATAGTGGACATTGTGCAATATGCTGTATGTATTACTGACCTCCCAGTCCCGGCCTGAGGCGGTTGTCATAGCCGTCCAGAAGGCTGTCCAAGATTTTGGTGAACACTGTTGTGTTATCTGTATCCCCCTCTGTCAAGCTGTTCTGCCCAGAGCTGCCAAAGGAGAGAAGAGCATGTAAAGTCACGGCCACACAAAACAGGGGTCGTGCATGATTGCCGAAAGGACGGTAGGAAAGGGTGGAAAAAAAGCCTAAAATATGACTCATGCATCATAAA
Source organism: Entelurus aequoreus (assembly GCF_033978785.1). Lineage (NCBI taxonomy): Eukaryota > Metazoa > Chordata > Actinopteri > Syngnathiformes > Syngnathidae > Entelurus > Entelurus aequoreus. The sequence continues at coordinate 68,058,738 of NC_084735.1, read as the reverse complement.
TAACAATGAGGAGGATGTGAAGAGTTGGAGAAGCATTTGTGAACAAAAAGTACACAATAGATGGTGAGTCCAATTGTTTAAAGTTTCAAATTACAGTACATCCTCCAGGCACACAAGTTATTCTGATTGACTGGTGTCTTTTTTAAAAAAACAAGCCAATAGAATACGATTGAGTTCCTCCGGAGAACCTTTGCAGCAAACATTTGTTTTTGGTAGATTTCTTACACATTTTTACACACAAATGCATTTGTACAAACACAGAGGATACTGCTTCTCAGGAGGATATAGGTTCAATACATGGCCACCCCTGGCTAAATTAAAGCCCTCAGCAGCCCCTTACTGTACCTTTAATATTTTTCACATTGTTTTAATAATGTAAAATGATTTGTACACATTTTTAATCAAATTGGCATGTTTTGTACTAAAACAAATTAATTAGAAAGAGGTTGTTTTTATGTGTGTGTGTGTGTGCAAAAAACAATCGTATCACTAAAAACAGTACCATTAGGTGGAAAAGGTCAAAATCGGGTATGTTCCAGGTACTGTATTTTTCTGACTATAAGTCGCAGTTTTTTTTCATAGTTTGGCCGGGGGTGCGACTTATACTCAGGAGCGACTTATGTGTGAAATTATTAACACATTACCGTAAAATATCAAATCATATTATTTATCTCATTCACGTTAGAGACTAGACGTATAAGATTTCATGGGATTTAGCGATTAGGGGTGACAGATTGTTTGGTAAACGTACAGCATGTTCTATATGTTATAGTTATTTGAATGACTCTTACCATAATATGTTACGTTAACATACCAGGCACGTTCTCAGTTGGTTATTTATGCGTCATATAACGTACACTTATTCAGCCTGTTGTTCACTATTCTTTTTTTTTTTTTTTAACTGCCTTTCAAATGTCTATTCTTGGTGTTGGGTTTTATCAAATACATTTCCCCTAAAATTGCGACTTATACTCCAGTGCGACTTACAGTATATGTTTTTTGCCTTCTTTATTATGCATTTTCGGCCGGTGCGACTTATACTCCGAAGCGACTTATACTCCGAAAAATATGGTACATCTACGGCCAGGTTTGATCCCAGTTAATTTGTTTATAAGCCCAGCACTTACGCTGTACAGTAAGAATTACCATTACAGGTATATTATTAGCAAAGACAGAGCAGGAGGAAGCTAGGACTACGTTTGCAGTAAAATTTCATATGAAGCGACCTGCCATCCATTATTTGACATTTTACTTGCGCTTCTTCACGCAATACGGGGGACCCCACTGGCCACGGTTATATAAGAAGGAGTGGTCCTGGTTCTGTGTGTACATCAAAGACTAAAAAAATAATTTTTCAGCAGTGCTATATTATTAGTTTGTGAGTGTGTTCTCTCATAAGATGATGTAATAACACAAAAAACATGACTTTTGGTTTAAAAAGTCAGATCCTGATCATCTTAGACGATACAATTTTATGATTTTTGTCAGTGTCATTTACCAGTGTAAATTAATGCCCACTTGTTTTGCTTATATTTGCCCTGGTCAATTATGGCCAAAACATTAAGCGTATAACAAAAGTCAATTCTCCCGCATATAATTAAATGGAAGAATCCCATGTGTTTCTGTTAGTTTTTTTTATTGAGTATGACACTATGGGGCCAAATACATTTGTGACAGCCAACACTTTGATGAACACCTAACCAAAAATGTTGCCCATTTTGGTTGCCTATTGACTCCCATTGTAACATATATATTTTCAATATACTGAAAACCTGATATGTTACAATGATTTTACTGTAAATACTGAACAAATCTAATCATCCATCCATCCATCCATTTTCTACCGCGTGTCCCTTTCGGCGTCGCGAGGGCTGCTGGAGCCTATCTCAGCTGCATTCGGGCGGAAGGCGGGGTACACCCTGGACAAGTAGCCACCTCATCGCAGGGCCAACAGATAGACAGACAACATTCACACTCACATTCACACACTAGGGCCAATTTAGTGTTGCCAATCAACCTATCCCCAGGTGCATGTTTTTGGAGGTGGGAGGAAGCCTGAGTACCCGGAGGGAACCCACGCAGTCACGGGGAGAACATGCAAACTAAGCATGTCCCTTATAAATACAAGAAAAAATGGTTTTGAATGTAATCACACCTCTCAACCACTAGTTTATACCGGAAATAATTGCATATGGAGTGTTTTCGCACTTGTTGTTCATTCAAATTGAAAAATCTGTCAACAAACGACCTAAATGCAATAAACAATGATCTCGGCGGGTTGTTATTGCTACAGAGAGGAGTATAAATGTGGTTTTGAAAACATTTTGTGTCTAATGTCAGTGTAAGCGTGTGCAATGACGGATAATGAAAGCGTTTATGTGACTTAAACATATTTACGTTAAAACAAATATTCAGTTTCATCAAAAAATACTAATTCTATTATTTATTGTCCCTTACTGTGCATGTTAGTGTGCAAAAGTGCCATAGTTTTGAATTAAGTCGACTCAATGGTTTAGGACAAGGTGCCAAAGGTTCAGTAGTAAGTAAGTCAACATGTTATTTAATGTTAATTAAACTACATTAAGTTATACCTCAGATTAAAGTCCCGAATGAGAGCCTTCTTTCCTGTCATTATGTGTCCTTAGATTTTGATGGAATGACCCAAAATGTCAAGTCTCCAACTTCATGGACCTTTGCAGGTTCTATTTTACACCAAAGGGCAATATACCCTCATGAGCTCTTCAATATGTGCTGTAACCAAGACATGTTTGCATTAAAGACACTTTGTATAACAGAGAATGCATATAGCGCATGCATGCCTAGGCACAATCTAAGAGAATAGAAAAATTGTTATCCATTATTAATACCTTAATAGTGTCTCGCGGGCCACTCAGGCCCTGCTGGATATGAACATGAAACAAAATGCTTCAAGCCATCCCTAATAAACACTCTGCATTGACAATTGTGCATAAATATGCAAGGCGCTGCATAATCACAGGCGCTAATTGCATGTGAAGCAAAAATAATGTATTTTCATATAGCGGTAGATCTGTTTTAACAAAAATATGTCTTGATTTTCATACAATGTCTCGGTTTTAGTACGTTGGTGACTCAGTCTCTGTGCTTTTGTTTTATTGAGTACGGCTGCAACATTAGCCACCTTAGCGCCCCCAAAAAGATGCTTCATACGGAAATAATCCAATCACAGCCCTAGAGTCCGTGTTTCCAGAGTCTAACTGAACGCACCACAATGTTACGGGAACAAAGCTGTCTTGAGCATGTGTGTTTGTCAGTTGATTGTTTGCACATTTCAGATATAACACACCAGTATGGCGTCACATTAGTACCAAAAATCCAAGCGCGTAAAAACTGTTATCGCGCGCTGATTCTCCACTTCGTGCGCACGCGCGACACCCTTTTGCAGGCGCGTGGTGCCTTTGTGCGCGCGTGGCGCCTTCTTGCGTGCGCGCGGTGCCTTTCTGCGCGTGCGCTGTCTCGGTCTGTGCGCTGTCATGTTTCATTTTGGTAGTTTGGGGGCGGGCATGCTTAGACCGCCCCTTCTTTCTGATTGGCTTTGAAAAAAAAAATGAAAAAAAAAAGAAACAAAAAAAAAAATACAACTTCAAGTAGGTTGTAAAAAAAGGCAGATGAAGTGAAACTATAGCAATGCTTTTCTTTACACTCTCTCATGCACACAGATACTTATGTTATGAGAAGTATATTGTTTCAAAAATATTAACATTAATTGTTGATATTTTAAACATGTTTCAGATTACATTGCTCGAATTCAAAAACCACTTTACTACACAAATATTAGGCCCAATGTGCAGGATTATTCTATTAGTATTACCGTAATTTCCGGACTATAAGCCGCACCTGACTATAAGCCGCACCAGCTAAATTTAGGGGAAGATACAGATTGCTCCATATATAAGCCGCACCCGACTATAAGCCGCAGGGTTTTGATGTGTAATTACCGTAGTATATAGGGGTTCCTGCTATCACGGAGGGGATTGTCGGGACAGAGATGACTGTTTGGGCACGCAAAGCGTCCCATTTATTAACAATAAATCTTTCAATCATTCAATCAAACTTTCACATCTTTGACATGGCGAACAGCATTCGTGCAGAGTACAAATAATACAACGGTGCAAAGTAATACAAAGTGCTCGCCTGTACGTTATCAAAATAACCAGCCTACCGGTCAAGTCAGTTTTTTATCATTGTGTCATCGTCTTCCTCCTGCGTACTAAAACCACCGAAATCCTCTTCGTCTGTGTCTGAGAAGAACAGGCCGTAAATAAGCCGCACCCTTGTATAAGCCGCAGGGACCAGAACGAGGGGAAAAAGTAGCGGCTTATAGTCCGGAAATTACGGTAGTTATTTTTATGTTTTATCATATCTTAGCTTATTTTTATGTTTTATCATATCTTAGCCTATTTTTATATGGTCTGATTATATTTATATTTCAGTTTTTATTGTATTTTATTTTATTTTATAGTTTTTCATATTGTAGTTTATTTTTATGTTTGATTATATCTTATCTTATTTCATATTATTTTTGGACTTTTACCTGATGTGTATTTTAATTATTTTTAATTCATTTATTTGATCATCTAGTGCAGGGGTCACCAATCTTTTTGAAACCAAGGGCTACTTCTTGGGTACTGATTAATGCGAAGGGCTACCAGTTAGATCAGGGGTCACCAACCTTTTTGAAACCAAGGGCTACTTCTTGGGTACTGATTAATGCGAAGGGCTACCAGTTAGATACACACTTAAAGATATTGCCAGAAGTAGCCAATTTGCTCAATTTACCTTTAACTCTATGTTATTATTAATAATTAATGATATTTATCTTTGTGGAAACACTGATCATTTTAATGATTTCTCACAATAAATATATATAGAAACAGATAAATATCAATATGCAACACTTTATTTTTATATTTTCTCTAAGTGCACATTTTTCAAATTGAACATGTTCAAATGATCACTTCTAAGACAGTCTTGTGAAATCACAATATCCCATTTTAACTAGCTAGCCACTAACTAGCCACTAACATTTTTTAACACATCATGAATTACTTTGCACCATGTTTGTACAAATAATAACTCATGTAAAATACAAAAGTAAACTCTCAAATTTTTAAATCATGTCACACTTTGAACTGGACACCAAATCTGTTATCTGTTTCTTTGTCAGTTAGTGGGAAGCCTGGCATTGCATGCTGTTAACTAGTGTGTTGTACTCTGGTGTGTAACTTGACACTGCAACTCTGAGTGAGTCTTGCAGATGTGCATCAGTGAGGCGTGTTCTGTGTTTGTTCTTGATGAAGTTCATGTCAGAAAAGGCTGATTCACAAAGATAAGATTTTTCCTCATTGTTTGCGGAACCTTCTTAATCTTTTGGACATATTTTCACAGCAATCTGGCCTTAAGCTTAATTATGATAAATGTAAAATGTTAAGGATCGGAAATCTAAAGGGAACGTCCTTTCGAATGGAATGCAAAGTGCCTGTTTTGTGGACAAATGGACCAGTTAACATACTTGGTGTTGTTGTCTCAGAAAATCTGGAAGATCTAGGCTCAGTAAATTATGATAATCGACTAAGAAAGCTGGACAAAATTATGCAATTATGGAAAGGGAAATCCCTAACCTTGTATGGTAAAATGTCTATTGCCAACTCGTTAATTATTCCTCAATTTATTTATTTGTTTTTGTCATTACCAGCTCCATCACAAAACTTTTTTAAGATTTATGAGCGGAGGGTCTTCGATTTTGTCTGGAACGGCAAACCAGAAAAGATTAAAAGAAAGGTTTTGTACAAAGAGTATGAATATGGGGGCCTGAAACTTCTCAACCTTGAAGCTATGTGTCTGTCTTTAAAAGCATCAATTGTTCCAAAGATGTATTTAAACATTGAGTGGTACACGAATGTCCTGTTGGACAAAAAACATGTACTGTATCAAAATAAATTGTATCCTTTTTTACAAGTGATCCCCTCCCAGAGAGTCTGCTGGGAAACAAGGAAACAATCCACTCATAGTGGTGTTTTCAATTTTATGTGCCAGAAAAAAGAGACGATATTTTGCAGCAGTTAATATGGATGAACTCTAATATTGTAATAGATGGAAAGCCTTTTTTTTGGAAAAATATGTTTGAAAGAGGAATCATTTTTGTCAATGATATTATCAATGAGAATGGTAAAATTATGAAATATGATGAATTTAGAGCTATGTATGGCGATGCTTGCTCAAGCTTTTCATTTTATCAACTAACTGGAGTAATTGGAAAAAGATGGAAACAAATAATTAATTATGGAACTACTAAATTATTAGTTTGTAAAACCTCTAATAAGAAATTCTAGTTGGCAAAAAGGAACTAAAATAAATAGAAAAATATATAACTTTTATTTAATAAAGAAATCTTTGAAGGCTGCCTCATACAACACAAATGGAAAATGGGAGGACTTTTTTGACTGCCCGTTGCCATGGGATGCCATATTCAAACTAATCCATAAAACCACTATCGATGTGCAAAATCGTTATTTTCAAATTAAAATTATTTATAACTTCTTACCCACAGGGAAAATGTTACAATTATGGAATATGACAGAGTCAGATGATTGCCGATTTTGTTGTCAGGAGCCTGAATCCACCCTGCATTTGTTTTGGTATTGTCATATTGTGTCTTCCTTTTGGGTGGAAGTTGAAAAAATGTGTTTAAGGATTGGTTTGTTTATGAAGCTTAATGTGGTTTCTGTTATTTTAGGAGAGTTCATTGACAATCATGATTTAGTCAATTTAATTATAGTACTCGGTAAAATGTTTATTTTTAAGGCCAAAAACAGATATTCACTTAGTATTACTTTCTTTAAAACATGTATTCAGTATTTTCTAACTTTAGAAAGTTACATGGTTGAAAACGATAATGATGCCAAAAAACATTTTAAAAAAAGATGAGAAGTCCTCAAAGGCTTATTTTGAAAGTATAATTATGTTTATAGATTATATGATATCTGTTGTTGTGTTCCCTTGTTTGAGTGACCTGGACATAATCTGGACTGTACATAAATGCTTATTTTGAAAATGTAATTTTGTTTATAAATTATATGCAATCTGTTGTGTTCCCTAATTTTTTTCTGTGTACATGAATTAAGGTGTGTGTTGCTGAGTCCGACTTGGACATTATCTGGACAGGGCCTGGTTTAAAAAACCCTTTAAACAAATCTAATTTCATTGACAACCTGGGGCCGTACTTATCAAGCTTCTTAGAATTACTCCTAAGAAGTCTGCTAAGAGTTGACTTAAGAGTAAATAAATTCTTCGCTGAAAGCTGCACTTAAAAGTTAGTTATCAAGCGTCTTACTCACACTTTCAGCGAAGTGTAGGACTGAATCTTAAGTGTCACACTCAGAGCTGAATTACGACATTACTATGTGCCGTAAACGGAATTTTAGGTGACGTCATTTCTGTGTCCATAGAAATGACCAATCACGGAAGGGAATCCGTTGTCTAAGAATAAAGAAATGTCTTGGAAATATTTAAGTGGACAATGGGAGTGTATATTTTGACAATAAACTACAAAATAATACAAAACAAACTAGTCCCCGCCGGCACTCACGCTACCGCTCCCTCTCTTCTATCGCCCACACACTCACTGACGTCACTCACCTCACGGCCACACACATACGCTACTGTCATAACATTTTCTTTCCAATTCATTAATTAGGCAACTAATTTGAAACTGGTGTGGGTGGCTCTATATATACTAGCCCACTGCAGACACATACAGAAATCAACAAGGAATCGAAAAGTATTAAATCTGTGACAAAAATAATATCCGCTCTGTCTAAACGATACCGTTTGATCAGCTGCTCGTCATAAAAAAAAAAAAAAACATTGTTCCGTTCCCTGAACGTTCGCGCACGTCTCTCTCGCCTCAGTGCCATCCCCTGCTGGCAACTCCTAACCACTTAAGACACCTCTGAAGGCCTCTTAAATATCGTGGAGAGTAGGAGTGATTCTTAGACTTAAAGGGAAACTTCGGTTTTTTTCAACCTGGGCCCTGTTTTCATAATTTTTTCTGTATATGTGAGTGCTGGATAAAACATTTTTTGAGTCGCGCCAGTATTGAGCAGGGCAGGCAGCCTCCAGCCCAGCTAACGCTCGTACACAGGGCAACTGGCTCTCGTCAAAATTCGGCCTATAAACATGCATTTTTTTCACACTGACAGGCTCAGATAGTTACAATGAGTGTCCGACAACATACTAGAAAGGAGAAATTAACGTATGTCTCTACCTTTAGCTGGAGATCGCTGTTTTTTGCGAGCTGTGTCCAAATCTCACCACGCTACAAATCTCGTTCCGAAATCTCGCGATAACTCGCGACAAAACACCGGTGGAAAAACAGTTACCTGACTGAGGTGAAGAGAGATGACTGAAGTGATTTTCTGTTGGATTACCGAAGACTGTTATTTTAGTTTTATAGAAAAGTTTGTTTGTTTGTCTGTCATGGCTCTCTTCACCTCAGTCAGGTAACTGTTTTTCCACCGGTGTTTTGTCTACCTCATCCGGAGTCATCCGGATGAGGTAGAGGGCAGACGTGTGAGAGGAGGGCTCCGACCAAACTTTTCATTTACTCTTTAAAAGTCTAACTACTTCACGGTATTTTTTCCTGGCTGACGCACCCTTTTTTGTGCGAGATAGTGTGGCTATTGCGACGTGATGAGCAGCTCGAAGACAAAATCGGCAACAGCAATAACTCGAGCAGCGAGCGTCTCGGCTAAACTAGCTAACATGGCGGCCGCAGCAGCAGCTTCAGGGTCGGAAGACAAGAGAGCCGAATTCGAGGGTCAATCTGACCCAGTCACCAAGAACGACATCGAGGCTCTCCTCAATAAACAGCGCGATAGCTTCAAGGCTGATATGGCTTTTTTGATTCAACAGTCGACTGAGTCCCTGAAGCAGTCAGTCGATTTATTAGGACAACAGGTGACGTCATTTAATAGCCGGCTGACTAGAACCGAAGTTACAGTGGGTGAAAACTTTGAAAAACTCACCGAGATGGAAGCCGCTGTGAAGTCTCTGCAGTCCCAAACTACGGTGCTCCTGGAACGAGTGGACGACCTCGAAAACCGGTCTCGCCGCTCTAATTTGAGGATTATCAACATCCCAGAGGGAAGCGAGAAGGAGCAAGATCCGACCAAATTTGCGTCTGACTTTGCTAATGGCGATAGCGGGTCCTGATGTCTTCAGCAGCCCACCGGAGATAGAGAGAGCTCACCGCTCCCTCGGTCCCAGACCATTGGATGCTGGCGCCGGAAAACCGCGGACTTTCATTGTTAAATTCCTCCGTTTCCAGGAGAAAGAAAAAGTCCTCAGATGGGCCAGACAACATAAATTGGTTTACCGCGGCACCGAGCTGAGAGTTTACCCGGACATCAGCCCTACTTTGGCCAAGAAACGAGCTGCTTTCAACCCCGTCAAAAATGCGCTCTACCTGAAAGGAATTAAATTTCGCTTGCTGCACCCCGCCCGTCTCCAGGTATCCTTCAGAAATGAAAACTTGTACTTTGATTCTCCACAAAAAGCCCAGGACTTTTACGACGAACGCATCGCTCCCACAGGTTAGTGGAAGATGACTTTGTATGGAAGACGTTTCAGGCCAAAATTACGTTGAAGAGGACATTAACGGGTGCGTCAGAAAAACAATGGACATTGTTTATTTAGGCTTGCAGGCAACTAATCATCCTGTTGTGCAACTTATTTGAGTATGGTTATATTTGTTGGTCAATTTCTGCAATGCAACTTTTTTTTTTGTCTTATTTATTTATTTATTAATTTTTATTTTATTTTTTTTGCTTATTCCTATTTAAGTGTCATCTACTGTACATTATAGACACATTAGCAGATACAGGAGCCCTATCTGCTCGGTGATATTAGTTCACAGATTAATGTCATACGGAAGTAATAGAGTTTATGGAGTCCCGCTGCTAGTTCTAGTTCTTAGGACAAGCTTAGGGTGGTTTAGGAGTGTATATTTGTTCTTTGTTGCTATGGGTTTTTTTGGGGGGGTTTTGTGTGTTAGGTCCTACAAATTTGTCTTTTCTTTTAGTCCTATCTGTATGTTAATACCACTTCCTTCTACAAGGCATTGTGTCATCTCACCATATTTTTTATAAATGTGATTATGGCTAATACAAACAAAAAAGGGTTATCTTGCTTGAGATTTGTTTCTTGGAACATTAAAGGGATCAATGGCCCAGTTAAAAGAGGTAGAGTATTTTCCCATTTAAAACACCTTAAAACTGAAATTGCTTTCCTACAAGAGACTCATCTGACCACTAAGGATCACCATAGATTAAAGGCCTCATGGGTTGGACAATCTTTTCACTCAAATTTTAGCAGTAAAGCAAGGGGCACAGCTATTTTAATACACAAAAGAATCCAGTTTAGCCCAACAAATGTCATAACTGACCATCAAGGTCGTTTTGTAATAGTCTCGGGTTCTCTTAATAATATGTCTGTTGTCCTTGCCAACCTTTATGCACCCAATTGGGATGATGAAGCATTTATTAGGAAAGTGTTTTCACTTTTGCCAGACCTCAGTTCTCATCGTTTAATATTGGGGGGGGACCTGAACTGTGCAATAGACCCGTTGCTAGACAAATCTAGTCCAAGGCAGGGCCCCCCATTAAAAATGGCCAAAACAATTTCAAATCTCATGGGTCAAATAGGAGGTGTGGACCCGTGGCGCTTTCTTTACCCAGATAAAAAACAATTTTCTTTTTATTCTCAGGTCCATAAAACTTTTTCAAGGATTGACTACTTTTTCATAGATGATAATCTCCTTCCGGCTGTCGATAATGTAGAATATTCAACAATAGTGATATCTGACCATGCTCCATTGTCACTTGATCTTTCGTTTACACTCTTTAAAAAAACGCAGACTCCATGGAGGTTTAATTGCACACTACTCAATGATGACGGATTCTGCAAAACAATTTCCAAAGTGATAGATGATTTTCTTGTCACCAACAACTCTACTCCCATATCCCCGTCTTTACTTTGGGAGACATTAAAGGTGGTAGTCCGGGGAGAGATTATTTCTTATTCAGCAAGACAAAACAAATTGAGAAGACAAAAACAGGAGCAGCTCATGGAAAGTATAACAGAATTGGACAGACAACTATCAGTATCTCCATACCCTGATCTGGTTAAAGATAGACAAAATCTGCAAATGAACTATAATTTATTGTCAACACAAGAAACTGAAAAATTACTCTTACGATCGCGTGGCTTCCTGTACGAGCACGGTGAGAAGGCAGGGCGCCATCTATCACGCCAAATTAAAAGCCAGTCAGCATCTCGGCAAATTCGACAAATCAGAACCCTCACAAATGAACTTACAGTCATTCCTTCAGTCATTAATGACACCTTCAAATCATTCTACTCTGAACTATATACTTCACAATGCGCTGCTGATAAAACAATCATGTTGCGTTTCCTGGATAACTTGAAATTTCCATCCATAACTACTACTCAAGAGAGCGCTTTGGATCAACCTTTATTAATCCGGGAAATTGTAAATTCAATTAAACTAATGCAGAGCGGCAAGGCCCCTGGCCCAGATGGCTATCCTATAGAGTTTTATAAAAAATTCTCAGATAAACTGACTCCTCTCCTTTTAAATATGTACAATGACTCTCTGGACCGGGGTACCTTGCCTCAAACTCTCACAGAAGCGTCAATAACTTTATTACTAAAACCGGGCAAAGTTGATTCTGACTGTAGTTCTTACCGTCCCATCTCTCTCTTAAACGCTGATTATAAGATTTTAGCTAAAGCACTGGCCCTTCGCCTTGAATCAATTTTACCAAACATCATATCACCTGACCAAACTGGATTTATGAAAAACCGGCACTCTTTTTCCAACATTCGTAGCCTTCTTAACATTATTTTTTCTCCAGCATCCGAGGAGACGCCAGAAGTGGTGGTCTCTTTGGATGCAGAGAAAGCTTTCGACAGGGTGGAGTGGGGATATTTATTGGAGGTCTTAAAGAGGTTTAACATTGGGTCTAAATATATATCTTGGATAGCACTTCTATACTCTTCTCCTAGGGCTGCCGTAAGCACAAATGGGATGTTATCCCAATTTTTCACACTTGGCAGAGGTACACGGCAGGGGTGCCCTCTAAGCCCATTGTTATTTGTTACTGCAATCGAACCCTTGTCCATTGCTCTTAAATCGGCCGGTATCAGTAAAGGAATCCATAGATGCGGTCTAGAACACACACATTCTCTATACGCGGATGATTTACTATTGTTTATATCTGATCCAATCTCTACCATTCCAAAGATTATTGATTTGCTAAACAATTTTGGATCATTCTCTGGCTATAAATTGAATTTCGCTAAGAGTGAATGCTTCCCTGTGAATAATTTGGCCCTTGAGATCCCTGATGGATATTTCCCATTTAAGATGTCTAGGAACAGCTTCAAGTACTTAGGTGTACATATTTGTCGCAATCTACCAGCTCTTTACAAGGACAATTTTCCACCTCTAATCGACAAACTTAAATTAGATTTGGATAGGTGGAAAGATTTACACATAACTATTGCTGGCAGGGTAAACTGCGTCAAAATGAATGTGCTTCCTCGATTTTTGTATCTGTTTCAATGTTTGCCTATCTTTTTACCCAATTCCTTTTTTTGCATAATAAACAAACTAATTTCATCCTTTATATGGAAAGGCAAGACTCCCAGGATTAGAAGAGAGTTCCTGCAAAGGCATAGGTCCGTAGGTGGTTTATCACTCCCTAATCTAAAATACTACTATTGGGCAGCTAACATACACAAAGTGACTCTCTGGATCCAAGAACCTGAATTAATCTGGTGTAAATCTGAAGCTAGTTCCTGTTCTACCTCTCTCTTGGATCTACTTACATCAAAATTACCTTATCGACCATCCCAATTTACTTGTAGTCCAATCGTCATTTCTACCCTTAGAATCTGGTCTCAATTTAGAAATACTTTCGGCCTGCAGGGCTTATCCAACCACAGCCCCATTCATAATAACCACCTCTTCCTCCCTCCTAGCACAGATGTAGCGTTTTCTCTATGGAAGCAGTCAAACCTTAGCAGGCTAAAGGACTTATATATTGGTGATGTCTTCGCTAGTTTCAGTGAACTGTGTATAAAATTTGACCTACCAAAATCTCACCTATTTCGATACTTTCAGGTTCGTAATTTCGTTAAATTAAATAGTCTCTTTTTCCCTAATACTCCACCTAATTCGCTAATTGACTCAATTTTAGATATTCCCACAAATCAGAAAGGCCTAATCTCCAAAATCTACATCTTAATATTCCAGTTTAGTAAAACGTCTCTTGATAAAATCAGAGGGAATTGGGAAAAAGAGCTTGGCAGATCTTTGGATGATGGAGATTGGGATTCTGCCTTAACCCGAATTAACAACAGTACATCCTGTTCAAGGCTTAATTTAATACAATTTAAGGTTGTCCACCGTATTTATTTTACTAATTCCAAACTCTCCAAAATATACCCCAATATTTCGGATACTTGTAACAGATGTCACATGTCACCTGCAAACATGACGCACATGTTTTGGTCTTGTCCCCATTTGCTGGACTATTGGACAACTATTTTCAAACACCTTGCTAAGGCATTGGATTTAAACCTGACACCATGTGCAGAAATGGCTATTTTTGGGACGGTATCAGATCCCCAAATAAGGAGAAAATTTAAGGATAGTATCGCCTTTGCATCCTTATTAGCACGTAGGAGAATTTTGCTGGAGTGGAAGTCACCATTTTGCCCCAAAGCCTCCTTATGGCTTAAAGACCTTATGATTTATTTAGATCTGGAGAAAATAAAGTTTAATCTTAGGGGGGCACCTGGGAAGTTTTATTCTGTTTGGGGTGGTGTGGTTGACTACATAGCTAAATTAAAGACGCTATAGGACACATGAAAAGTTCACCTTTCACAAACCAGCTTCCTTTTTTTTTATTTTTTATTTACATTTATTCTGGGTGTATATTTGTTATCTGCCTATGTTGAGAAGAAAGTGATGTACTTATTATTTTCCATTTGTGACTGTACCTTTAACTTATGTAGGACCTGGGGGGTGGGGGGGGGGGGGGGTTGTGTGTGTATGGGGTGTGTGTCGGGTTGCTGTTTGTGGGTGGGGGGAAAAAAAGGAAAATGTGATTACTGTTCTATTGTATAGTGTAATACCTGTCAAATTCAATAAAAACATTTATTAAAAAAAAAAAAAATATATATATATATATATATATATATATATATATATATACACTACCGTTCAAAAGTTTGGGGTCACCTTATTTTTGAAGGAAAAGCACTGTACTTTTCAATGAAGATATCTTTAAACTAGTCTTAATTTTAAAGAAATACACTCTATACATTGCTATTGTGGTAAATGACTATTCTAGCTGCAAATGTCTGGTTTTTGGTGCAATATCTACATAGGTGTATAGAGGCCCATTTCCAGAAACTATCACTCCAGTGTTCTAATGGTACAATGTGTTTGCTCATTGGCTCAGAAGGCTAATTGATGATTAGAAAACCCTTGTGCAATCATGTTCACACATCTGAAAACAGTTTAGCTCGTTACAGAAGCTACAAAACTGACCTTCCTTTGAGCAGATTGAGTTTCTGGAGCATCACATTTGTGGGGTCAATTAAACACTCAAAATGGCCAGAAAAAGTGAACTTTCATCTGAAACTCGACAGTCTATTCTTGTTCTTAGAAATGAAGGCTATTCCACAAAATTGTTTGGGTGACCCCAATTTTTTGAACGGTATTGTATATATATATATATATATATATATATATATATATATATATATATATATATATATATATATATATATATATATATATATATATATATATATATATATATATATATATAATATATATATATATATATATATATATATATATATATATATATATATATATATATATATATATATATATATATATATATATATATACATACATATACATACATATATCTATACATACACGTACATATACATGTATTATGTATATATATATATATGTATATATATATATATATATATATGTATATATATATATATATATATATATATATATATATATATATATATATATATATATATATATATATATATATATATATATATATATATATATATACACACATCTATACATACACGTACATATACATGTATTATTTTCTTGGATAATTGCTTGCATAAATGACCAAAATATTTACTTGACTGCCCTAATATATATATATATTTATATATATATATATATATATATATATATATATATATATATATATATATATATATATATATATATATATATATATATATATATATATATATATATATATATATATATATATATATATATATATATATATATATATACATATATGCTGCTTTAATATATAATATATATATATATATATATAATATATATATTATCAATCACAATTGATTACTCGCAATTATCTTGAGAAAAGACCCCAAATACTGAACACAAACGTAATGTTAATGTCAAAATGTCTTCCAGGAACATTTTTAAACATTTTACTTGAACGCATGTCATTTTTATTGCACAAAATTTGGTAACAGTTTTATCTAGAGTTCTTTCCGGCTGTATTTTGGAGTGAATGTTGCCAGCGAGCACACCAGTCAGAGTCTTCTCACTCATTGTTTTACTGACGTTTGCACTGACCCGATACTGACTGTATAGCGGTTATGGCAAAAGAACGTGTACGGTCAAAACACTTGGCTCTCCAAGTACCACTATAATGACCAACATTGAAATACAGTAGCGTTGTAGCTAAATAGTCATTAAAAACCAAGCAGAGGTTTTATTTAACAAGAATATCGAACATTTTTGCCCATTGTAACAGAACACACAGTTTGAAGATTAACACTAGTGGTATATAGAGGAAGGGGAAAGCGATGTAGATTGGGTGAAAAGGGGCATAGGAGAGGGTCAAGAAAAGGTCAGGATGTTAGAGCAGGAGACAGAGGAGGAGAGAAGACGTGGCTCAGCGTCAAAGATGAGGGATTGCGGCAGATTGAGTGCGAGCCGCGGGACACTTTGCTTTCTAAATACAGATGCTGCATCCCTGTCACACATGGATTTGTATAAAAAAGGGTTCAAGCACAGCTCGGCCGCCACCAATTCCCCCGGATTTTGTAATCACGCTTCCAGAAAGAAAACAGGAAATGATGATCCCTTTTGATATTCAGTCAGTTCAGTGTGAGATTACGTAAGAGATGAAATTAGGTGAGGCTATAATACATCTCAACCCTTTACTCTCATTTGATATTCCTGAAATGATGCCAGCATGGCCCCACAACACTGGCAGCCACCGTGCTTCTACTGGGAGTTCTCCTTTCATCGTCGACTCAGACACTTGGCATCATCTGCCATCACACTCAATAATAGCGTCCTTTGCATTGGACATTCAAGAACCTTTTTAACTCTTACAAAATACATATTCCAAAACACTGCAGAGGATCATGGTTCCCAGGTTAAATGAGCTTCTTTTACACAGAAACCCTGCCTGGTTCTTTTTAAACAGAACCACTTTTACACAGCAACATGACATCCGGCAATCAGACGACTATATGATATCAGCGTCGGGTGTGGCTTAAAAAAATGACTTGCAGAACAGTGACCATTTATTCTGTGTTCATTTTTACACCCCTGTCTAGACGTTGCGGAAAGGCCTTACCTGTTACAGCTCTGACGATGGAAAATTGCCGTGTTGATCTACCTAATTTGTGGTTGTACGGACACGGGAAAAAGGCGGAAAAAGACAGATTTTCCAGAAAGTGTTTTATCGGTTCCTTAAAGTTACTCGTGTTACTGGCCTAATCAGGAGATCTTAAATTAATTTTAGTCGTTCTTCTGATTTTTTTTGTTTGTGTCCAGTCATTGTTTTATTTACATCTCATTCAAATATGTTGTTTGTGATACTTTCACGTTTAATAGAGTCCAAGCAGGCACAAGTCATTAAAACAACGTTGAGATCTTGTTGAATTAGGACCTGACATTGAGCAACTCAAACGTAACGTTGAAACAACAAGCTTTGCGACGACGTTGAATCAATGTTGGGTTCTGACGTTGATTTGACCATTGAATTTTGGTAATTTTCCTACTAATATTTTAAACACAAATACAACGTTGAAACAACATGCTTTTTGACAACGTTTATTCAATGTCAGGTTGTGATGTTGATTTGACCATTGAAATTTGGTCATGTCCCAACCAACAACTTGGATCCAACGTTAGACATCAATGTTGTCTCAATTTAAAAATACAACTATTTTGCAACGTTGTTTCAAAGTCAGTTTTAAAGGAAATGTATGTATAATCAACGTTGTATCAATGTCGTGTGCAGCCCAACGGAAATCCATTTGTTTCTGTGTTTTCAAGTCCAATACATTTTATTAATAGTATGTTTATATTTCATACTATAAGCCGCTACTTTTTCCCCTCGTTCTGGTCCCTGCGGCTTATAGAAGGGTGCGGCTTATTTACGGCCTGTTCTTCTCCGACACCGACGAAGAGGATTTCGGTGGTTTTAGTACGCAGGCGGAAGACGATGACACAATGATTAAAGACTGACTTTTCATATACCGGTAGGCTGGTTATTTTGATAACGTACAGGCGAGCACTTTGTATTACTTTGCACCGTTGTATTATTTGTACTCTGCACGAATGCTGTTCGCCATGTCAAAGATGTGAAAGTGTGTTTGAATGATTGAAAGATTTATTGTTAATAAATGGGACGCTTTGCATTCCCAAACAGTCAGCTCTGTCCCGACAATCCCCTCCGTGGTAGCAGGAACCCCTATATACTACGGTAATTACACATCAAAACCCTGCGGCTTATAGTCGGGTGCGGCTTATAGTCCGGAAATTACGGTAATAATTTTTTGTCACATTTATCAAAGTATTGTTGAGATTTTATCAAGTAGTCATCTTCTTTCGATGTATTTTATCTTTTGCATATTTGGTTACAACCTCGTAACACATGAGTTTTTGTTATGCAGTTAGCTGAGAACATTTTTATTTGCATACTATACTGTAGATGCTAATCACGGTATAACAGTAAACGTAGGGATGGGTATTGAATTTGGTACTTTTATAGGTACCAACCGGATTTCTTCAATACTATCAGGTAGCAATTCATGTAGAATTAAACAGTGCTGTATTTTGATTCCTTTGTTGCACATAATGTAATTTCCAGCTTAAGCATTTGGCGAGCAATGACATGTATGAGTAGTAAGTAATATTGCAATTTTCTATGCCAACAAAACGAAGCTCAAAAGTAAAGCACTACTTTTCAAAATTTGCTACCTCGATGCTAATTTACAATGGATCTGCCATATAACGTGCCACTGATTAGCATTAGTGATTTCACATGGCGATTGCCAAACCTCCAAATTTGGCAATCAAATCTACAATTAAGATGCATGTTGCAATTAAACAGCTAGTGTGTAATAGGTACAATACATCCAGTATAAACACTTCGTAGGGCTCAACAAAAGACAAGACTGGCAAAATTTACTTTTTGACAATACCTGCATACTTCGGACAAATTGAAATTAATGCATACTAGCAAATGAGACTCAGAAGTGTAAGAAAATAAAAGTGTTGTCATTATTTTTGAATTTTAAATACAATAAGTTGCTTTTTATTAATATACAAATTAACGTTTTTCATAAAGTACTGAAAATGTATACATTTGGAGTACTTGGAGTTGGTACCGTACCGGTTTGAATGTGAAATGTACCCATCCCTTGGTAAACACAACATTTTATTGGTCAAACAGATATTATTTTTAACCTAGTAACACATTACAAGCAGAGACATACACAACTTGTATTTGTCAGGAACCATTATTACATGTATGGCTGTCAAACCATATAGATCTGCGTTGCAGGTGCTAAATTTGTAGAATAATTTTGTGGTTTAATGTTGTAAAAGACTCAACGAAAAGCGGTTTTTAATGCACACACACGGACGAGGTTTTGTCTTTGAAGAGTGATAATTCACCAATAAGACAGTAAATGTATTGCAAAATTCTCGATATTGCTGATTGGTTTGGGCTAAATCCAAAGTATAGAACGTTATCAAGGGGGTGTGACTATGACTCCTTGCCCCAGTGTGTGGAACATCCTTGTTCACGAGCAAAAATGTTGTGATCGATTAGAGAAAGCACCGTATTCGCCCTCCCTTGAATGAGTCTTCGACTTATAGATTTGGACCACTGCATGGTGCCATCCTACTTTTACATGCAGAGTTGACATGTTTTACAGTCCGCTTCATGTGTTTATTCAGATTGTGTGTCAGGTTCCCTCCTAAAAGGGTAAATGTTTGCTCGTCAGGGAAATAAATACAACGAAACAGGAAAGTGAAAATGCTGTAAGGTGCATTTGGGAAGACTTCCCATGTTTATCAGGCAGGGGGGGCCCCACTTCCTCATAAAACATTGTGCACCATCTCCATCTACAAGTCATCTAGACAGCAACAGTGCGCCACGCATTGATGTCTCTCTTGCTTCCCCCTCTTTCCTCCACACACACACACCTTTTCTACCCCATCTGGATGATTAGAATTATATTAATCTTCAAACAATCAGACTGAATTATATGGATTTGGTCCACAAGGTAAAATAAGTGTAAATTGAGAAAAACTATGGAAATTGGGGCTTGCAACTATGGTTTTTGTGCATACTCGCAAGTAGCTAGCAAAATTGAAGCATAACAAGAACAAAAACAAAAGTAGAATCACAGTGGATTACTTATGCTCGGTTTATAAATTGACTATTGTTTAAGAAGATTGACAAAGACATATTGAGTGGCCTAAAAAGTGAGCCAACATGAATTGTTTATTAGAACGTAACAGTGTGCATAAAATTGTCATTACCCGCCTAAAAACAATTCATATCAATTATTGCTTCATTAGTAATGAATAATTAATCAATGTGGAAGTAACAAGCTTGCAAAAATGTGTTTTGCTTGATTTTTCACGCAACCACACACACACACACACGTTATGGTCCAGAGTGTGGTCAGCTATGTAAATGTGACACATTCCCATAATAATTAGACCGGCCAAAAATGTGCAATGCTATGTTCTGACATGCATCGTGGCTATTTTGGCTCCTTATCTCTTTGATCTCATTATCTCTTTGCATATAATAAGCGTGGAGGTGTCTTGTGGGAATGCCCCACTTTTACAACCACGGCGGATACGCTGCAGGGGAGTGTTTCAAAGCCATTTAAAAAATAAAATAAAATAGAACACAATAAGAACCATCGGAAGGTGTTTTGTTGTGTGTCCATGCACATATTGACAGATAAAAGGATTGATTACCTTTTCGCACCCAGGACGCCACTGAAGGCCACCAGCAAGCAAGCCAACAGGCACAGTGAGGCCACGGTGCCCCGTCCACACATTGTTGAATTGGAGGACCTTTTACAGCTGAGGAGAAGAGATGCCATGAGCATTTGATCACATGAAGGGTGGGAAACATGCGGCACGTGGGCTATCCATGATCGCATTTACCGAACGGGATTGTCCTAAAATCTGTAATCGTATTTTTTAGATTTAGGAAAAAAAAACCTGTTTAACATTAAAAACAAGGCGGCATTGCATACAGACGCACGTTCTACAGCACCTGTGCGGCGCCTCCTTCGCTGTCCTGCAACGTGAAGCGACGCCACGCCGCAATATCAATCCCCCTTCCCCGCCCTCCTCCTCCTCCTTCTCCCCTCTCAAACTAAAATAAGAGCATTCGCTTCCTCCTCATGCAGTCATTAAGCTGGGATGTTGAGCATGATGATGCACGCATGCAAAAAAAAAAACAACAAAAAAAACCCCAACATGATTTAGTGGCTATATACGCATGTCAGCCAGAGCGAGGTGCTATTACTCATAAAAACCCCCTAATAATATACACATCAAAAATGACTAGATTTGTTTGACGTGTCAAAAATCGCACAACTCACACACACTCACACACACACACACATAGATAAACATGACATGCTTATCTACAGCCTATGGGTGCTGTGGCTGGGTGGAAATTTAGCATGCAACTGGCATCCCTGCAAGGCGATCTAGTTCGTGCGTAACGGAGCGACGGCGCGCTGTTGGGAGCGCTGTCCATGGTGCTGAATTCGGTCTCTCTCTCTTTTTCTCTCTCTCTCTCCCTGTCCGTGTCCATCCGCGCATTCACGCATCCAAAAAATGTCATCTCCAACTCGTCCTCTCTCTCTCTTGCATGCAAAAAAAATATAATAAAAAAAATAAAAAAAATAACACACTTACAGGAGATGGGCTCGATGGATGCCTTATAGTCGATCGTGTCGTTTCCAACTTATATGAGCTACAAAAAAAAATGATGCAAAAAAATAATAATAATAAAAATAAATAAATCCTATGTGATCTCAGATCTGACGAATCCTAGCTGGCGGCTGCTGGATAGGATATATGCGCAGCTCTATCTCTCTTCCTTCTCTCTCTTCCAACAAAATTAAACATGCAACAAATAAATAACCGCACTCTCCATGCAAAAGACGAGCACGAAATCTCCCATAAAAGACACTATCTAACTTCCACTGCTGCTAAGAGACAAGACACACACCCTTCCCCTAATTCCAACATTCAAACAGGAGGATGCACAAATAGAAATTTTTTTTAAAAAAGAGTGTGTATGCTCACCAGCTTGCACCGACGTGACGAGCCTGTACCCTCCTTCTGCTCACACACGCGCGCGCAGGCGCGTGCACACACCCACAGACGCACGCAATTAAATCCTCCTCCTGGTGCGGTGGCGATCAGAAATATATACTTTTTTTTTTTTTCTTTTTTTTTTCGCAGATAGATGTCGGCGTGGCGGGGGTGAGGGGGGAATGAGATGAAAGAGAGGGGATGGAGCCAATGTGCCGCTGCAGCCAGCCGCGCCACTCCACACTGAGCGCGCCGAGCTGCGTGCATCTGCAAGGGAGGAAGGGGAGAGAGACGGAGAGAGAGAGAGAGACAGAGAGAGAGAGAGAGAGAGAGAGGAGGAGAAAAAAACACACAAAAAAACTGGCTCGTCGAGCATCCAACCAACCAGCCAGCCTATAATTTTTGTAGTCAAGTTAAACTACAAATGAGAGGACATTTTTCATACAACCTCCCTCCCTTGCGCATTGCTAAAGCCAGACACGCCACATGATGGCATTGTTATCATTATTGCTTTCTGCCTTTTTTTATTTGCACTCTCAATGAAACATTCCAGCTGTGTGTGATGTGTCATGCGTCTATTTGCATCCCGGCAGGGGTCGTCAGCCGTGCTCGTCAGTGTGCACGATGTGATGCAGCCCCCCCCCCCCCCCCCCCAACCCCCCTCCACCCTCTTATTTTATTATTTTTTATTTTTGTGCACGCAGCTCATTGGTCAACAGTATAGACCAGGGGTCGGCAACCCAAAATGTTGAAAGAGCCATATTGGAGCAAAAATACAAAAACAAATCTGTCTGGAGCCGCAACAAATTAGAAGATATTACATACAGATAGTGTGTCATGAGATATACATTGAATTGAGATGACTTAAAGGAAACTAAATGAGCTCAAATATAGCTACAAATGAGGCATAATGGTGCAATATGTACATATAGCTAGCCTAAATAGCATGTTAGCATCGATTAGCTTGCAAGTCATGCAGTGACCAAATATGCCCGATTAGCACTCCACACAAGTCAATAACATCAACAAAACTCACCTTTGTGTATTCACGCACAACGTTAAAGGTTTGGTGGACAAAATGAGACGGAAAAAGAAGTGGCATAAAACACGTCCTAAAAAGTCGGAGAAAGTTATACACTACGGTGAGTTCAAGGACCGCCAAAATTAGTAGGACAAAACGGCGCTCGCCAAATACTCGAGTCAGTGAAGCATGTTTAATATAAACAGTGTGCTTTATAACAATTAGGGAGGTTTGTGTCATGTTTGTCCTCCTACAGAAACCATATTAAAACAAAAACTTTTTTTTTTTCCCCTCATCTTTTTCCATTTTTCATACATTTTTGAAAAAGCTTCAGAGAGCCACTAGGGCGGCGCTAAAGAGCCGCATGCGGCTCTAGAGCCGCGGGTTGCCGACCCCTGGTATAGACCATGCATGACTCTCCACTCCATACTCTCTCTCACCTCCTCCTCTTCTTTCCTCTTCCTCGTCGTCTCTTGTCTTATGTGATGCTATTCGACTTTGTGCGCGTGCTCGTGCCGGGGAGCCTTACCCAACACGTGCCCGCGTGTCAACTAGCTGGGGACGGGAGTGTGTGGTGTGTGTGTGTGTGTGTGTGTGTGTGTGTGTGTGTGTGTGTGTGTGTGTGTGTGTGTGTGTGTGTGTGTGTGTGTGTGTGTGTGTGTGGGCCACATTGCGTTCACGTCCATGCGCTTGCGCATGTACGCACACTAAAAAATGTTGGGTTAAAAAATAACCCATTTTTAACCCAAGTGCCGGTTCAGAATTTTTAACCCAAGTGCCGGTTCAGAAAAGAAGGCACCCCTTTTTTGGGGTGTTTTAACACAACATTTTGGGTTCATTTCTTCAAAGCCAATTTTTTGGGTTGGATTATTTAATCCAAAAGTTGTGTTGTGCTAATTCAATGTTGGTTTATTCATAACCCAACTTCTGGGTTTAATGTATTGAACACAAAAGTTGCCTTATGCTAACTCAATGTTGGGTTATTCCCAACCAAACTATTGGGTTGAATTATTTAACCCCAAAGTTGAGTTATGCTAACTCAATGTTGGTTTTTTCATAACCCAACTATTGGGTTGAATTATTTAACCCCAAAGTTGAGTTATGCTAACTTATTGTTGTTTTTTTCATAACCCGACTATTGGGTTTAATGTATTGAACACAAACGTTGAGTTATGCTCACTACAATGTTGAGTGATTCCCAACTAAACTATTGGGTTAAAATTATTTAACCCAAAAGTTGAGTTATGCTCACTCTATGTTGGTTTATTCATAACCCACCTATTGGGTTTAATGTATTGAACACAAAAGTTGCCTTATGCTAACTCAATGTTGGGTTATTCCCAACCAAACTATTGGGTTGAATTATTTAACCCCAACATTGAGTTATGCTAACTCAATGTTGGTTTATTCATAACCAACATATTGGGTTTAATTTATTGAACACAAAAGTTGCCTTATGCTAACTCAATGTTGGGTTATTCCCAAACAAACTATTGGGTTAAATTATTCAACCCAAAAGTTGAGTTATGCTAATTCAATGTTGGTTTATTCATAACCCAACTTCTGGGTTTAATGTATTGAACACAAAAGTTGCCTTATGCTAACTCAATGTTGGGTTATTCCCAACCAAACTATTGGGTTGAATTATTTAACCCCAAAGTTGAGTTATGCTAACTCAATGTTGGTTTTTTCATAACCCAACTATTGGGTTTAATGTATTGAACACAAACGTTGAGTTATGCTCACTACAATGTTGAGTGATTCCCAACTAAACTATTGGGTTAAAATTAACCCAAAAGTTGAGTTATGCTCACTCTATGTTGGTTTATTCATAACCCACCTATTGGGTTTAATGTATTGAACACAAAAGTTGCCTTATGCTAACTCAATGTTGGGTTATTCCCAACCAAACTATTGGGTTGAATTATTTAACCCCAACATTGACTTATACTAACTCAATGTTGGTTTATTCATAACCAACCTATTGGGTTTAATTTATTGAACACAAAAGTTGCCTTATGCTAACTCAATGTTGGGTTATTCCCAAACAGACTATTGGGTTAAATTATTCAACCCAAAAGTTGAGTTATGCTAATTCAATGTTGGTTTATTCATAACCCAACTTCTGGGTTTAATGTATTGAACACAAAAGTTGCCTTATGCTAACTCAATGTTGGGTTATTCCCAACCAAACTATTGGGTTGAATTATTTAACCCCAAAGTTGAGTTATGCTAACTCAATGTTGGTATTTTCATAACCCAACTATTGGGTTTAATGTATTGAACACAAACGTTGAGTTATGCTCACTACAATGTTGAGTGATTCCCAACTAAACTATTGGGTTAAAATTATTTAACCCAAAAGTTGAGTTATGCTCACTCTATGTTGGTTTATTCATAACCCACCTATTGGGTTTAATGTATTGAACACAAAAGTTGCCTTATGCTGACTCAATGTTGGGTTATTCCCAAGCAAACTATTGGGTTGAATTATTTAACCCCAACATTGACTTATGCTAACTCAATGTTGGTTTATTCATAACCAACCTATTGGGTTTAATTTATTGAACACAAAAGTTGCCTTATGCTAACTCAATGTTGGGTTATTATTCCCAAACAAACTATTGGGTTAAATTATTCAACCCAAAAGTTGAGTTATGCTAATTCAATGTTGGTTTATTCATAACCCAACTTCTGGGTTTAATGTATTGAACACAAAAGTTGCCTTATGCTAACTCAATGTTGGGTTATTCCCAACCAAACTATTGGGTTGAATTATTTAACCCCAAAGTTGAGTTATGCTAACTCAATGTTGGTTTTTTCATAACCCAACTATTGGGTTTAATGTATTGAACACAAACGTTGAGTTATGCTCACTACAATGTTGAGTGATTCCCAACTAAACTATTGGGTTAAAATTATTTAACCCAAAAGTTGAGTTATGCTCACTCTATGTTGGTTTATTCATAACCCACCTATTGGGTTTAATGTATTGAACACAAAAGTTGCCTTATGCTAACTCAATGTTGGGTTATTCCCAACCAAACTATTGGGTTGAATTATTTAACCCCAAAGTTGAGTTATGCTAACTCAATGTTGGTTTTTTCATAACCCAACTATTGGGTTTAATGTATTGAACACAAACGTTGAGTTATGCTCACTACAATGTTGAGTGATTCCCAACTAAACTATTGGGTTAAAATGATTTAACCCAAAAGTTGAGTTATGCTCACTCTATGTTGGTTTATTCATAACCCACCTATTGGGTTTAATGTATTGAACATAAAAGTTGCCTTATGCTAACTCAATGTTGGGTTATTCCCAACCAAACTATTGGGTTGAATTATTTAACCCCAACATTGACTTATGCTAACTCAATGTTGGTTTATTCATAACCAACCTATTGGGTTTAATTTATTGAACACAAAAGTTGCCTTATGCTAACTCAATGTTGGGTTATTCCCAAACAAACTATTGGGTTAAATGATTCAACCCAAAAGTTGAGTTATGCTAATTCAATGTTGGTTTATTCATAACCCAACTTCTGGGTTTAATGTATTGAACACAAAAGTTGCCTTATGCTAACTCAATGTTGGGTTATTCCCAACCAAACTATTGGGTTGAAATATTTAACCCCAAAGTTGAGTTATGCTAACTCAATGTTGGTTTTTTCATAACCCGACTATTGGGTTTAATGTATTGAACACAAACGTTGAGTTATGCTCACTACAATGTTGAGTGATTCCCAACTAAACTATTGGGTTAAACTTATTTAACCCAAAAGTTGAGTTATGCTCACTCTATGTTGGTTTATTCATAACCCACCTATTGGGTTTAATGTATTGAACACAAAAGTTGCCTTATGCCAACTCAATGTTGGGTTATTCCCAACCAAACTATTGGGTTGAATTATTTAACCCCAACATTGAGTTATGCTAACTCAATGTTGGTTTATTCATAACCAACCTATTGGGTTTAATTTATTGAACACAAAAGTTGCCTTATGCTAACTCAATGTTGGGTTATTCCCAAACAAACTATTGGGTTAAATTATTCAACCCAAAAGTTGAGTTATGCTAATTCAATGTTGGTTTATTCATAACCCAACTATTGGGTTTAATTTATTGAAAACAAAAGTTGAATTATGCTCACTACCATGTTGGGTGATTCCTAACCCAACTATTGGGTTGTGCAATTTGACCCAATAGTTGGGTAAAAAAATAACCCATTTAAAAAAAATAACCCATTTTTAACCCAAGTGCTGGTTCAGAAAAGGACGCAACCATTGTTTGGGTTATTTTAACCCAACATTTTGGGTTAATTTTTTCAAAGCCAATTTTTGGGTTGGATTATTTAATCCAAAAATTGCTTTATGATAACTCAATGTTGGGTTATTCCCAACCAAACTATTGGGTTGAATGATTTAACACAAAAGTGTTACGTGTACAGGAGGAGGAGATGGCACAGACAACAGGGGCGTAGTATTAAACTGTATTTATTTATATATATGAACTATATATGTATATATATATATATATATATATATATATATATATATATATATATATATATATATATATATATATATATATATATATATATATATGTATATATATATATATATATATATATATATATATATATATATATATATATATATATATATATATATATATATATATATATATATATATATATATTATATAAATAACAACGAGAAACGAGAAAGGCGGAAGTCCAACAGGGGCAGAGCGTGCTCGTAGATCCGTGAGCAGGCAGGAAGTCGGGGGCTATAGCGAGGCGTCGAAGGTCCGTGTCCAAGCGGGAGATCGAGATCCAAGAGGCAGCCCGGGAAACAGTGGGAACGCGGGAAAACGAGACACACAGCTCGAAACGTGGAACGAAGGCAGGCTGCAGGGAGGATGACAAGGAAGACACAAGACCAATCAAACACGACGGTGGAGAAACACAAAGAGAGAATGCATAGAGCTTCATTAGTCGGCTTACTGTACAGGAACAGATGACTACATTCTAGTGTGGAATAGCAGGTTGTGCAGGCTTATGAAGGCAGGCCTGATGATCATCTTCAGGTGTGCTGATTGCCGGTTATTGATTGCAGCAGTGCACCGGCACAGCCTCAGCCAGAGTGGCGCGCACAGGTGCGCTCTTGGAGGCACAATTGGAATGCGCCCTGGCCGTGACAAAAAGTTAAGTTATGCTAACTAAATGTTGGTTTATTCATAACCCAACTATTGGGTTTAACGTGTTGAACACAAAAGTTGAGTTATGCTCACTACAATTTTGGGTGATTCCTAACCCAACTATTGGGTTGCGCAATTTGATCCAATAATTAGGTAAACAAATAATACATTCTACTGCTGGTTTGTCCTACTCCTTCCCAACTACTTATCAGAATTATTTGTATTCCATTAAAATGTATATGAGAAGAAGAACAAAAATATGTATTTATTTTACAAAACAACAGTCGAACATATTACAGAAATGTCAACATGCAACATTTGTTTTTCTTTTTTTTTTCCGGTTTGTTTTGTATGACTCAAATGCAGTATACCTCCGTAAATTGAGTTCCTGAAATGAATTATTAAAAAGTGGCACAGACCAGGCTGTATGAGTGGCAAACATTGTGACCCTGGACATACACTGCTGTTCAAAAGTTTGGGGTCACCCAAACAATTTTGTGGAATAGCCTTCATTTCTAAGAACAAGAATAGACTGTCGAGTATTAGATGAAAGTTCTCTTTTTACGGTGTTAGCTTTCACTGTTATGCTGATGACACCCAACTCTACATGCCCCTAAACCTGACCAACACGCCGGATTGTAGTCAGCTGGAGGCGTGTCTTAATGAAATTAAACAATGGATGTCCGCTAACTTTTTGCAACTCAACGCTAAGAAAACGGAAATGCTGATTATCGGTCCTGCTCAACACCATCTATTTAATAATACCACCATAACATTTGACAACCAAACAATTAAACAAGGCGACTCGGTAAAGAATCTAGGTATTATCTTCGACCCAACTCTCTCGTTTGAGTCACACATTAAGAGTGTTACTAAAACGGCCTTCTTTCATCTCCGTAATATCGCTAAAATTCGTTCCATTTTGTCCACAAGCGATGCTGAGATCATTATCCATGCGTTCGTTACATCTCGTCTCGATTACTGTAACGTTTTATTTTCGGGCCTCCCTATGTCTAGCATTAAAATATTACAGATGCACAGTGCCTGTGTTTTTAAAGATGTAAATCTCTGTTGTTTTACACTTCTCTTATGTATTTTAAAATGTATGTCTTAATGTATTTATTTTGAAACTGCTCTGTGACATGTGCTGTTGACCTCTTGGCCAGGTCACCCTTGTGAAAGAGATCTTGATCTCAATGGGTTTTCTTATCTGGTTAAATAAAGGTTCTACTAGATGGTACAAAATGCGGCTGCTAGACTTTTGACAAAAACAAGAAAGTTTGATCATATTACGCCTATACTGGCTCACTTGCACTGGCTTCCTGTGCACCTAAGATGCGACTTTAAGGTTTTACTACTTACGTATAAAATACTACACGGTCAAGCTCCTGCCTATCTTGCCGATTGTATTGTACCATATGTCCCGGCAAGAAATCTGCGTTCAAAGAACTCCGGCTTATTAGTGATTCCCAGAGCCCAAAAAAAGTCTGCGGGCTATAGAGCGTTTTCTATTCGGGCTCCAATATTATGGAATGCCCTCCCGGTAAAAGTTAGAGATGCTACCTCAGTAGAAGCATTTAAGTCTCATCTTAAAACTCATTTGTATACTCTAGCCTTTAAATAGACTCCCTTTTTAGACCAGTTGATCTGCCGTTTCTTTTCTTTTCTTTTCTACTCTGCTCCCAACCCGGGGTGGACCGCTAGCCTGTCCATCAGATGGGGACATCTCTACGCTGCTGACCCGTCTCCGCTCGGGATGGTTCCTGCTGGCCCCATGGACTGGACTTTCGCTGATGTGTTGGACTTTCACAATATTATGTCAGACCCACTCGACATCCATTGGTTTCGGTCTCCCCTTTAGGGTATGCGGTCCTCTCCAAGGTTTCTCATAGTCATTCACATTGACGTCCCACTGGGGTGAGTTTTCCTTGCCCGTATGTGGGCTCTGTACCGAGGATGTCGTTGTGGCTTGTACAGCCCTTTGAGACACTTGTGATTTAGGGCTATATAAATAAACATTGATTGATTGATTGATTGATTTTTCTGGCCATTTTGAGCGTTAAATCGACCCCACAAATGTGATGCTCCAGAAACTCAATCTGCTCAAAGGAAGGTCAGTTTTGTAGCTTCTGTAACGAGCTAACCTGTTTTCAGATGTGTGAACATGATTGCACAAGGGTTTTCTAATCATCAATTAGCCTTCTGAGCCAATGAGCAAACACATTGTACCATTAGAACACTGGAGTGATAGTTGCTGGAAATGGGCTTCTATACACCTACGTAGATAATGCACCAAAAACCAGACATTTGCAACTAGAATAGTCATTTACCACATTAGCAATGTATAGAGTGTATTTCTTTAAAGTTAAGACTAGTTTAAAGTTATCTTCATTGAAAAGTACTGTGCTTTTCCTTCAAAAATAAGGACATTTCAATGTGACCCCAAACTTTTGAACGGTAGTGTAGAGTCAGGCATGGTTTGTATATCAGGCTCAATCGTAACTGCCCCTTATGTCAATAAAAAGAAAAACATGTCATGAATCCATCCTGCCCACTAAAAATTAAATGACAAAATGCGAGCTGACCAGCAAAAACAGGGAATGAGAACTTCAAAAGCAGCACTACGTCATAGTTGTATTTGTTTTTGGCAACCTTGATCACCTCCCAGAGGGTGATCAAGGGTGATAGGTCAAATGCAGAGAATAATTTCGCCACACCTAGTGTGTGTGTGTGTGACAATCATTGGCACTTTAACTTTAACTTACAATTGTCTTATAATACAAGGCTAAGATAGCTGCAAAACAAATTTAGCTAACCTTGCTATCATATCATTTACTCATTTCTAACCTTCTGTTAGTACTTACCGTTTCATTGTCTCCTTTGTTGCTACAAATACTTGTCACTAACTCCGCCATTAAAAGTACTTTTTCGGAAAATCCATCCTTTTGTGAATGTATGCGTGAAGCAGGACTCTTTTTGGCGCACACTCGAAACAACTTCTTC
Source organism: Entelurus aequoreus (assembly GCF_033978785.1). Taxonomy (NCBI): domain Eukaryota; kingdom Metazoa; phylum Chordata; class Actinopteri; order Syngnathiformes; family Syngnathidae; genus Entelurus; species Entelurus aequoreus. The sequence continues at coordinate 68,027,699 of NC_084735.1, read as the reverse complement.
ACAACTGAAGGCAAACTGCCACACATCATAGGTAGGAAACGTTGGTTTTGCATGATAGGGCCCCCTTAACGTCTATACCTATAAATTGAGTTCAATGGTATATGTAAATCATAGGCACAATTGCAAAGAAGGGGCGATGAGCATGATCATAACTGCTCCAAAAGGCCAAATTGACATGTATAAAGTTGAGTTTCGATTCCCAGGTTCCGGGAATTGGTACTGTATCGATTCAAACGTGAACAACACTCATTCCTAATGTTGATCTCATAGCGACAAATAATGTAAATGTTATTTTCCTGTTGACTATTTGGCTCATTGACCAGATTTGCACTTTTTATATTCATTCAAGTATACATTTTCTAACTATTCAATTTGTAATTTAAATGTAAGGAATTTTTAATCCAGCATATAGCACTATTATGAAACACATACACAGCACAAATGCAGTCAATACATCCAGTGAGTGTGCCACACACTCACTGAGCCATCATTTCCTCATCGCTACAGCCCTCTAAGCCCATGACAAAATGGCTGCATGAATGACTACAGGAACAGGGATTCATAGAGTACTATTTTTTATATTCCTGTTTTGTGGTAATATTTTGCTTGCCAGAGTTCCTATAACAAATGAGTGGTGTCCACTTACCTGTTTGAAAGGCACAGAAGTCTGCACAGATCAGGGATATTCAATTAAATTGTTTAGGGGTCACATTTCCAGACGTTTCTCCCTTCACTATTATTCTTATTTTGTACATTTCAAGGAACCAGCGTCGTCTACAATAGACATTTGATTTTGGTCTATTTATTTTGTCAGATTTACAGAAGTGCACTGCAAAAAGACCTTCAGCAAAAAGCTAGTCGAAGAAAGTTTTTTTGTGAGAGCACTCTGGTGTTCGAAATTATTTACTTGCAAATGTGAGTGACTCACAAGTTTTTTTTAACTAAGTTGATCCCCCAAATGATGAAAAAAGAGAGGACCTCAAATGGAACTTTGAGGAACACCACGAGTATACGGTAACTTAAGAAGTTGAATAAATGGTTGACTTCATCCGAAGTGAACAAGCTACAGCAACACCTTAGTTACATAAATCACTTTATGAAAAAAGGAGAGGACTTAAAGGGGTGCCTTGGGGCACACCTCAGTTATGAACATCACAAGTTTGTTAGCAAGGTTTAAATGTCCATGCAAGGATCTTGCCAATATGTTTACAGTGGTCCAAGTTTTTTCTATAAAACAGGAGCACTCTAGTGTTTTAAGGAATTTGCTGCAAAAATGTTTGCCTCCCAAGTTTTGAACTGAACTCGGGGGCCAATATGGTGTCATCCCCGGGCCGGATTTGAATTGAATTGCCCTGGCATATAAAAAACAGTTACTCACAAGTTTATGTTTTCTACTCTTAAATACTGTATGTAACAACGTCCTTTGTTGCGAGGCAGAGTCCAATGGGCTAATTGTGTTTACTAGTCACGCCCACAAGGCTTTAAATGACAAACTAGGGGATTACGACTCCATGATGCTCTGGGATAGTCTGGAACAGAAATTCAGACACACTAAGAAACGGACTAAGTTTTGCGAAGTAATCACTACTCTGTATTCAATATAAATATGATCAAGGAAGAAAACAGCTCCCTCTGGTGGATCAGGGTCTATCGGAACACAGAGTTGCATGCAGGAGTATTTTTCCATGCACTGTAATGGAACAAGAACAAGTCACCTCGGGCTGGGTGACGTGATGGAGAGGTAAAGGAAGGTGCTAAACGGAAGAAGATAGATGGCGGTAATTTGCTTGAGGGATGTGCACGTTATGAGCAAATAATCACTTCCGCTGAACAGGCTTTTTTTTTTTTGTAAGAATAAGTGCAAGGGAGTGAGGGGACTCTGTCCCTTCATGTGTGCATCCATCACACGCTCTTAATATGTTTGGTGTCACAAAATCTTACAGCAAGCTACACAGAAAATTGACATTCCCAAGCAATATGTGGCATCCAGCCTTGTGTCATATGAAGTGGGAAAGAAGAGGGAGGAGGGTTCGAGCCCTGCAGACATGTAAGTGCTCCTGTGAGGAAATGTGTGCCTTTTCCCGGTGTGCTCAGTGGCTCGTGTCATGTGTAGTTCATGTGCGCATGTTTGAGTCCCGTGGTTTGTTTTATCAAACATCTCAGCACAATGTTGTTTTGCTTTGCCGTGAAGCAATCCATCCATTCTCCATGATGGATTTAATGGAGATTTAGGTTTTCGGTATGAGGCTTTCCCATTCTGTTCAAACTTGTAGTTGAAATTTCTCAACTGATGCTTTAAAGGAGTGTTTTTCAACCACTGTGCATGATATACAGTCTGATGTGCCGTGGGAGATTATCTAATTTCACCTAATTGGGTTAAAAATCTTTTTTGCAAACCAGTAGTTATAATCCGCAAATGTGCCATTGTTGACTGTCGATGTTGTCTAGAGCTCGGCAGAGTAAACATGCAATACTCTTCCAAATCAATAGGTGGCAGCAGGTAGCTAGCTTTGTAGATGTCGGAACATGGTTTGTTCTGATCACAATATGCAGACGACAGCGGGAGGCAGCGTGCAGGTAAAAAGATATCTAACGCTTAAACCAAAAATAAACAAAAGGCAAGTGCCACTAAAAAAAGGCATTGAAGCTTAGGGATGGCTATGCAGAACGAAACTAAAACTGAACTGGCTGCCAAGTAAACAAAAACAGAATGCTGGACAGCAGCAAAGACTTACAGTGTGTGGAGCAGACAGCGTCCACAAAGTACATCCGTACATAAAAATCCTCAATGTCCCCACAAAGAAGGATAGAGTCCGCTAGTGATGGGTCCGGCAACACCGATGCATCGGCGCATGCGTCGAGCTCATAGAGCGAAACCCTGTGTCGGTGCGCGTACCCCTTTTAGAAAGTCACATGACCGATCATGAGCTGTTTTGGTCACGTGACCGATACGCGAACTGTGTCGCATTCCCGCCTCCTCTGTGCCCTGTGAGCAACGTTCCCTCTAAGGTGCGCGCCTGCGCAATTGCGCACTGCTCAAGCGTCCTCTGCACACAGCAAATATATGCCACGCACCAAATCAAATCCCATCTGAATTCTAAACAAAATAAACACATTTATTCTGTCTAATTTTGCAATGCAACTCTGAGTGACAGTGACAACAAGCGGCCCTAACGGTGTTTGTCAACACCGTTCAATTAAACACCGTTCAATTATTGTAACGTCTATCGAGATGCTTCAAGGACACGAATTATATCGATCACTTTATTGAGAAAAAACGGTTTATATTGGGCCATAACCACACCAAAAACATGAGTAAAAAACTTCTATCTCGAAAAACTAGTCATTTTCTGCCGTACAAACCAGGCCAAAACCAACTTGTCATCTGTCACCAACAAAACTTATTCGGGTGTTGCCATTTAGTGGTCGATTGTACGGAATATGTACTTCACTGTGCAACCGACTAATACAGGTTTCAATCACACGCATACCACTAAGCCACTGGTGCGTTTATGGCCACACAAAAAGTCGGACAACTCAAACACCACACAAAGTTACACTATGACTCCTCAGTCATACGTGTGCTTATTCTACTGTCATTTATTATTAATGTTAATTTATTTATTTTAATCATGGAATGCTGTTACTAGAGAAAGTTACAGGAATGCACACTTCATCCTATGCTTACATTTCATTGTGCAACATGAGGATGTTTAAGGGGAACTAAATGTGACCTCTGAAAGGGGTACAAATGATTTCCAAAGCAGGACCCCCACCCAGACATATTGTACAATACTAATCCATAGCTTATGAAAAACAAGATTTATTTTATTTTCATTACAAGTGGGCCCAATCACTAATATTAGAAAATAATCTCATAAAAATGACTCCTCTCATTTGAGTGTTATTATAAAAGATTGGTTTGAGACAGGTGTGCTGCTGGTATTGCCATGTGTGATGTTGCTCACATGTGCTCCAATGAATGCTCAGGGAGTTTTTGTGTTTACTCACACACATGAACAATTAGAGGGAACATTGCCTGTGAGCGGGTCTTTTCTACAGCCGGAGAAATAATAACCAAGAGAAATCGTCTAAAATTTAATACGTTAGAAAAACTGTTTTTTTTAATAAAAATGTGTAAAAAAAAATTGTTTTTAAATTGCCAGTCCACAAGCATCCTCATTCACAACACATTCTCTTAGTTTTCCATGTTATGATACATGTTCCCATTATTTATTGACTGTATCTAAAAAAGATAAGAATATATTTTTATTTAAATGAAGATATGAAATAATCCTAAATGAAATACAATGACTTAGTTTATATTATTGTATATACTAGGTCATAAAATCAGTGTCAGTTGAGTCGGTCTATTGGTTGCCTGTAGGGATTTTTAATGTCCAGCGGATGTCAGTATTTAGTGACACAGTATCAATACAGTTTTGCAATGTGTCAAAACGCTTCATGACGCCTCATCAACCCATCACTAGCGTCTGCACAACTTAAATAGTCTTGATTGCGAAAACAAAGCAGGTGCGGGGAATAGCGTTCAAGGAAGACATGGAACTGCTACAGGAAAATACCAACAAAAGAGGAAAAGCCACCAAAATAGGAGCGCAAGACAATAACTAAAACACTACACACAGGAAAACACCAAAAACCTCAAAATATGTCACGACGTGATGTGACAGGTACACCTACTTTGAGGCAAGAGCTATAGTGATGCATGGTTGGTTATGGTTTGAATTCATATCCAACACTTGCGAGAACGACTTTTTAATTGTCAATATCAGCTGCTGAGTTTCATTTTTTTATGATTTCTGCTGGTGGTGTGCCTCCGGATTTTTTCAATGAATAAAATGCCCCTCCCCCACCACAAAAAATGCAACAGGTAGGAGGAGCATGATAACATGAATGTACAGTAGATGAGTGTCTCCATTGCAAAAGCCGCATAGTACACGCAAAAAGCTCATTTAAATAAGGCGGTCTGCACCAGTTATTAATTGTACACACAATGTTACTACAAACCCCGTTTCCATATGAGTTGGGAAATTGTGTTAGATGTAAATATAAACGGAATACAATGATTTGCAAATCATTTTCAACCCATATTCAATTGAATGCACTACAAAGACAAGATATTTGATGTTCAAACTCATAAACTTTATTTTTTTTTTTTGCAAATAATAATTAACTTAGAATTTCATGGCTGCAACATGTGCCAAAGTAGTTGGGAAAGGGCATGTTCACCACTGTGTTACATGGCCTTTCCTTTTAACAACACTCAGTAAACGTTTGGGAACTGAGGAGACACATTTTTGAAGCTTCTCAGGTGGAATTCTTTCCCATTCTTGCTTGATGTATAGCTTAAGTTGTTCAACAGTCCGGGGGTCTCCGTTGTGGTATTTTAGGCTTCATAATGCGCCACACATTTTCAATGGGAGACAGGTCTGGACTACAGGCAGGCCAGTCTAGTACCCGCACTCTTTTACTATGAAGCCACGTTGATGTAACACGTGGCTTGGCATTGTCTTGCTGAAATAAGCAGGGGCGTCCATGGTGAGGTTGCTAGGATGTCAACATATGTTGCTCCAAAACCTGTATGTACCTTTCAGCATTAATGGCGCCTTCACAGATGTGTAAGTTACCCATGTCTTGGGCACTAATACACCCCCATACCATCACATATGCTGGCTTTTCAACTTTGCGCCTATAACAATCCGGATGGTTCTTTTCCTCTTTGTTCCGGAGGACATGACGTCCACAGTTTCCAAAAACAATTTGAAATGTGGACTCGTCAGACCACAGAACACTTTTCCACTTTGTATCAGTCCATCTTAGATGAGCTCAGGCCCAGCGAAGCCGACGGCGTTTCTGGGTGTTGTTGATAAACGGTTTTCACCTTGCATAGGAGAGTTTTAACTTTAACTTGCACTTACAGATGTAGCGACCAACTGTAGTTACTGACAGTGGGTTTCTGAAGTGTTCCTGAGCCCATGTGGTGATATCTTTTACACACTGATGTCGCTTGTTGATGCAGTACAGACTGAGGGATCGAAGGTCACAGGCTTAGCTGCTTACGTGCAGTGATTTCTCCAGATTCTCTGAACCCTTTGATGATATTACGGACCGTAGATGGTGAAATCCCAAATTCCTTGCAATAGCTGGTTGAGAGAGGTTTTTCTTAAACTGTTCAACAATTTGCTCACGCATTTGTTGACAAAGTGGTGACCCTCGCCCCATCCTTGTTTGTGAATGACTGAGCATTTCATGGAATCTACTTTTATACCCAATCATGGCACCCACCTGTTCCCAATTTGCCTGTTCACCTGTGGGATGTTCCAAATAAGTGTTTGATGAGCATTCCTCAACTTTATCAGTATTTATTGCCACCTTTCCCAACTTCTTTGTCACGTGTTGCTGGCATCAAATTCTAAAGTTAATGATTATTTGCAAAAAAAAAAAAAATGTTTATCAGTTTGAACATCAAATATGTTGTCTTTGTAGCATATTCAACTGAATATGGGTTGAAAATGATTTGCAAATCATTGTATTCCGTTTATATTTACATCTAACACGGTTTCCCAACTCATATGGAAACGGGGTTTGTAGATCACGACACACCCAGTAAACAGTACACACAATTGCATAGTTTGCACACGCTGTTTTGCATTTGTTATTAGCACATCAAGTCCAAAGTTTTCCTGACAAACTAAGTGCCTGAGGACGAGAGTTGACAAAGTTATTTATAAACAAAGACGGAAGAATGAGTGTGATCCATGTCACTTCCGTTGTCACTCATTTTTGTTGTGTTGAGGCGTCTGCAATAGTTGTGACCTTTTTTTAGCCCTTATATGAGATGACGCACACCCTTATTTTGACGGTTCAAACTCTAGTGGCCATTGTGGGAAAAGAAAAAGAAAGAACGATGCTGCGTGTTACATCTTCCCGTCCACAACGCACACAGACGCCACAAAAGGATGCCAGCAGCCTCTCCTTGCTCTCACTTGTCAGTTTACATAACACTGATTATAACCTCGAGATTTAGCCAACCAGTGCGCAACATTAAAATCCTGCAGACCATCTGCTCCGCTGCTTAGTCGCTTGACTTGGAATAGTTTGCCTATACACTGAAAAGTGCGTATGTCACATCAACAATTATCATTGTGTACTTCGGGCTTCATCACACGACAAACAGAAGCTCCATGCGTACGCTATTAGTCATTACAGTTAAAATTATTAAGGAATGTGTTCTTTGCTTTTGCTGACACCACATTGTTACGTGGCCTCCAGGACCTTGGCAGTTATATTTTAGTGCAGGGAGTTTATTAAAATGAAAGTAATTGAAAAAATAATTTTGAGCTATCCACATTTTTACTCTTATTCACCACACTACTGAATATGTTTTTGCTGGACACGTGCCAGCTATGTTATTCATTTAAGCTATGTTATTTAACTTTATAAAGTTAAAGTACCAATGATTGTCACACAAACACTAGGTGTGGTGAAATTATCCTCTGCATTCGACTCATCCCCTTGTTCACCCCCTAGGAGGTGAGGGGAGCAGTGAGCAGCAGCGGTGGCCCCACTCGGGAATCACTTGGGTGATTTAACCCCCAATTCCAACCCTTGATGCTGAGTGTTAAGCAGGGAGGTATGGGTCCCATTTTTATAGTCTTTGGTATGACTCGGCCGGGGTTTGAACTCACGACCAACCGATCTCCGGTTGGACACTCTAACCACATGGCCACTGAGTACAGTGGTACCTTGCGATACAGTGTAGGTGCTCTGATGTAGAAGTTTTTCAGTATAAGATGTGTGTCTGGGCCAATTGTTATGCTTTAGGTTGCGAGCAGAAATTGGAGTTACGAGCCTCTCCACCGCTAGTTGGCGTAACGAACCCCGTTAGATCTGACCAAAACATCCGGTCTGACTCGCGAGCATTAACTTATAGCTAGAGATCACAATAAATTCGTTTTTTTTCAATCATGTTAACGAAAAAAGTGAGTTTGAAGAAGATAGCTCAGAAGAAGAGGTGGATGATATTTTTTTTTAAAATTAAAGACAGAAATCATCAAAAACATGGAAAAGTGTGTAGCTAGTTAACTCGACAAAGCATTTCACTTGCAGCGTATCACTTGAGAGTCTACACCTCACTGAAGCAGAATGAGTTGATAACGCCAGCCAAGGATGTTAAAATAATATCAAAGGGCGTGCATGTATCCATGAAAATATGCAGAATGTACAAAGGCTAATGGTATGTTTGATGGACAAAAGCAGCTGGAAGGAGAGACTGTAGAAGTCACATCTCCAAGGTAAATGCTGTACATAATTATACATTACTTCAAAAAAATACAATACGGAAGGGATTCCAATGGCCCCGTTCCTGGGTGGATCTTGCGTGAGAGGAGGAGGAATCAATTTAAAGCAGTCTGCTGAAAATGATGGAAAGCGCCACTTTACACAGCAACTGACTGTGGTCAAAGTTGGAATTGGCACAAAACACATTTTAAGATATTCAACACTCTACGGCCATCTGGCAGCTAAAGTGGACAGTGCACCCTGCAACCCCAATCCGTTACGTTTCTTGTGTCAGGTAAACTCCAATAAATGGGCCTATATGAATTCCCTTCCTACTGTACTGTAGTTGTTAGTAGTACATTGTATTGTATTTTTTTATGGAACATTTCTTACTTGAAAGTTGTTGTCTTTTTAAAAGCACAATATGTGTTAAAATGATGCTGTGGGGGGAGCACCGATTAAGTTGATTTTAATTAATTTTAATGGGTGACGTTGATTTGAGATACCAGTTTTTGAAGGTACGAGCTGCATCACAAAACCAATTAAAAATGTCAGCTTGATCATCTTGGTTTTGCTAGTTATTGTTTCATTTCGCACCATTGCACCGAAAAAAATCCTCGTTCATGAACCCTCGCTGCCAATAGCAATACAAGGATTCTGGGTCTGATCCCGAGGTGACACTGTAACTATAACAAAAGTTTAATTGTTAGATTTTGTAGAACATTTTGACAAACCACATTCATTTGTTATTGATCTTTTTTTATTTGTCAAATTATATTTTACTATATGTTAATACATTGTGGTCGTCCACAAAGAGGACAGCTTTATTGGCATGTGTTTAAACCTTGTTCTCTAACACATAGACTGTGAAACCAAAAAATGTGTAAACGTTAATAACAATTTGGGGTGCGTGAGAAAGTGGAGATAAAAACTTAGCTTGTCATTTATTAACCAGCATGTTACATAACACTGCAGCAACACGGCCGTTGTTATAGTCGCGTTAAGGGGCGAACTGCTCTGTGAGAATTAATAACGCTGATGAGTTCATCGTGAAAATTAATTAAAATTTGAAAGTGCATGCAGAAATAGAGAAGTAATCATTTCCTAATATTTAATCAGTGTATTGCAATATGCTGTGAGGATAACTCTAGTTGTCTTTTTTTTTGCTCTTGCTCGTCTTCTTTTGAATACTTCAAAACGCTTCTTCTTTCCCTTGTTCTTCTTTCCCCCCCAGACACTTTTAGAATGTAACATCACCATAACACAGAGAGAAGTTTCTTCTCACTCTTCTTCTATGCCTTGTTCGTCTTTTCTTCTGCGGAGTTTTCCTAAATTATTTCCAAGACACTCTTCTTTGCAGACGTTCTTCTTTGGCCTTTTGCTCTCCTTTTCCGTCATTAAAAGTACTTTATTGACTCCGGTCATCTTCTAGAATTCAACACCAGCGCATCCTAACATATTCAAAAGACCCATATCCTCCAAATGACTGAAATGTTGCTTTATGTATTTTTTGCTGCTGAAATTTAGTTTTGCAGTCATTTCCCTTAATATACATTCATTTTTGAGTAATGTGTAGATAACCAACTGTACTTTGAATGCCCCTTTTCCCATCGTCAGACTCAATATGCCGCCCACTCCTGCCGTGACGTCATCTACAGAACTGGAGCCCATTTCCTCTCATAGACAGTGAGGATAAAGGCATGTAAAAATATTATTTTATCACTTAAAGACCTACTGAAATGAATTTTTTTTTATTTAAACGGGGATAGCAGATCCATTTTATGTGTCATACTTGATCATTTCACGATACTGCCATATTTTTGCTGAAAGGATTTAGTATAGAACAACGACGATAAAATTTGCAACTTTTGGTCTCTGATAAAAAAAAGCCTTGCCCCTACCGGAAGTAGCGTCACGTAGTCAGTTGATCGCCTCCTCATATTTTCCTATTGTTTTCAATGTAGCTAGAGCGATTCGGAACGAGAAAGCGACGATTACCCCATTAATTTGAGCGAGGATGAAAGATTTGTGGATGAGGAACGTTAGAGTGACGGACTAGAATGCAGTGCAAGACATATCTTTTTTCACTCTGACCGTAACTTAGGTACAAGCTGGCTCATTGGATTCCACACTCTCTCCTTTTTCTATTGTGGATCACGGATTTGTATTTTAAACTACCTCGGATACTATATCCTCTTGAAAATGAGAGTCGAGAACGCGAAATGGACATTCACAGTGACTTTTATCTCCACGACAATACATCGACGAAACACTTTAGCTACGGAGCTAACGTGATAGCATCGTGCTTAACTGCATATAGAAACAAAATAAATAAATCCCTGACTGGAAGGATAGACAGAAGATCAACAATACTATTAAACCATGGACATGTAAATACACGGTTAATGCTTTCCAGCCTGGCGAAGGTTAACAATGCTGTTGCTAACGACGCCATTGAAGCTAACTTAGCTAGGGAGCTAACGTGATAGCATCGGGCTCAAATGCAGATAGAAACAAAATACATAAACCCCTGACTGGAAGGATAGACAGAAAATCAACAATACTATTAAACCATGGACCTGTAAATACACGGTTAATGCTTTCCAGCCTGGCGAAGCTTAAAAATGCTGTTGCTAACGACGCCATTGAAGCTAACTTAGTAACGGGACCTCACAGAGCTATGATAAAAACATTAGCGCTCCACCTACGCCAGCCAGCCCTCATCTGCTCATCAACACCCGTGCTCACCTGCGTTCCAGCGATCGACGGAAGGACGAAGGACTTCACCACGATCAACCGTGCGGTCGGTGGCTAGCGTCGGCTAGCGCGTCTGCTATCCGAGTCAAAGTCTTCCTGGTTGTGTTGCTGTAGTCCGCCGCTAATACACCGATCCCACCTACAACTTTCTTCTTTGCAGTCTTCATTGTTCATTAAACAAATTGCAAAAGATTCACCAACACAGATGTCCAGAATACTGTGGAAGTTTGCGATGAAAACAGAGCTATTTTGTATTGGATACAATGGGGTACCGATACTTCTGTTTCACTGGTTACGTCACGCGCATACATCATCATCCAAAGACGTTTTCAGCCGGAAGTTCCGCGGGAAATTTAAAATTGCACTTTACAAGTTAACCCGGCCGTATTGGCATGTGTTGCAATGTTAAGATTTCATCATTGATATATAAACTATCAGACTGTGTGGTCGGTAGTAGTGGGTTTCAGTAGGCCTTTAATTGCATGTTTTTGTCACCCTGGTTCATGATTTCTTTCAAACTGATTCGGAGCAAAAAAATAAATATAAAATAATCGTCATTTCTGGAATTCTTTTGCTCTTCCATCTCCTCTTCCATAGACACCAAAGCTTGTGTTCCTTCATGCTCTTTCAGCATTTCCTCAAGATGCATAAATAAATCATCAGTAGAAAAGGACACGGCATAGAATACTAGTGACTTACCTTCTTTGTCTCTCGTTTTTGATCTCCAAGTCTTCTCTTCTTTCTCTGCAGTCTTTCTCTCGTCGTAGGTGCTCCTGATTTTCAGTATTGCATTTGGCTTGCGTCTTTTCATTTCCATCCAGGTTTCAACCAAAACCTTTCTTCATTGAAGCCATTCAAATCATGGCTGCATATTACACTCCTCTTGCTTGGTTTGTCCCATTCTGTACGAGTCATTTTAACTGCATACTTTCCTCAAATTCCCATCATTTGGAAATGTATGCAGGCTAACCCCTACCTTTAGTTGTAGGGCTATAACCTGTAACAATGCATCTGGCAGGCATATTTGATCATTCCTTCAAAGAATTTTTGTGATTAGGTGTGAATACCAAAACACATTGGGCCTGATTTACTAAAGGTTTGCATGTATTAAAGCATATGAAAACCAAATAGCACACACAAAGGTCATCTACTAAACGTGTGCAAAGTACTGTGTCTGTTAAGTCAGCAGAATAAGGCGTGCAATCCATTTTGCTTCGCTGTCTTCATTAAAATGCAAAACATATGTTGATCATCAGAACGCCCACAATACTGGGAAGATGTAAATATAATTATTTTGCACGCTCAATGTGATTTGTCAACACACATCACCGTTTTGCGAGCACTTTATTGTGTTTTATTTAGCACCTGTGCAAACTAACAATGGCTGCAGCATCAGCCCTACGTGTGTGTGAGTGTGTATGTGTGTGTGTGTGTATGTGTGTGTCCGCATTTTGAACGTTCAGAAATAAATAATATTAGACACATCATCTATTCAGCAACATCATTTTATAATTTAATAGCTGCTAGAAAACTTTTAAGAGGCTGATTAAAACAAATTCAAGTGATGCGTTTTGGTATTATTTAGTTGTTGTTATTTTAATGAAATTAGTTTTTCTCACGTATAATATATATTATTAGAATATTTCCTATATGAAAAAAACTTTAAGTATGCATTTTTTGCAGCCTCTCTCCAATGAGTGCACCTTTGGTGGTAGATGCACTGCAGGTCTGCTTCTAAAATGTAAAAGTAGTACATGTCTCCTGCAAACATAGCAAAACGCCGCAGGTGGGAGCATGATAACATGAATGTGCAGTAAATGAAAACAATCCTTGTTTAAATAAGGTAATCTGCACTAGCTATGAATAGCCTGTGCAAAGTTAGTAGATCACAGGCTGAATGAGCAGGTATCGGAAGAGGTATCGGAGCAGGTATCGGACACCTCTGTCTCCTTGGACGTATCCTCGCTCATCCATGCGGACTGGACACTGACCGAGAGTTGGTGGGCGGCCGAGGGTGTAATCGGCTCTCTTGGTTGCTTTGTTGGGTCTGCTCCTGTCTCTGGCCATGCTCCCCCCACCCCGGCAGACGATGGCATGGACACCGCAGAGGCCACCACAGTGTATATGTTTTTGTTATTGTTGTTGTTGTTGTTAAACTTTTGTGACTGTTTGTAGAAATGGCTTGTTGCATCAGCTCTGCTCTTTTAATATCTTTAATGTCTTTTGTGTTCTTTGATGTTTCCCTCTTACACACATGTTTATGTGTGCTATGGCTATGAGGTTTTTTTCTTCCTTGGCCTCAGTCTGGACCCTCTCCAGGGGCCCAGGCTTAGACTGATTTTTTACAATCGTTTACAATCAGCAATCCTGTTCTGTCTCCCTGTAATGTTTGTCTGCTCTTGAATGGGATTGTGCTGAAAATCTTAATTTCCCCTCGGGGATTATTCAAGTATTTATGATTCTGATTCTGATTCAAACGCAACACGCCCACTAATAGTACACGCAATGTTATAGATTGCTTATAGCGCTTGTTATTTGGATCTAAGTAAATCAGGCCCATACTACTGGACGCAATATGAAATGACCAACTTTCTTCTGTACATGACGTCAGAAGGCTGATGCAGGTAAATGGTAAATGGGTTGTACTTGTATAGCGCTTTTCTACCTTTTTTAAGGAACTCAAAGCGCTTTGACACTATTTCCACATTCACCCATTCACACACACACATTCACACATTCACACACTGATGGCGGGAGCTGCCATGCACGGCGCTAACCAGGCCCATCAGGAGCAAGGGCGAAGTGTCTTGCTCAAGGACACAACGGACGTGACTAGGATGGTAGAAGGTGGGGATTGAACCAGTAACCCTCAGATTGCTGGCACGGCCACTCTCCCAACTTCGCCACGCCCGCCCACATTTTGGATCTAAAAGTGGGCATCGCAAATTGTGCTTGTTTGAAAAAAATCACCAGTGTGTCTGTTTTGCAGGGAATTTTGCATGGCGACATCATTTGTCGGTCCAGAACTATGAAATAAGTCCCAATGTTGTTAGCATTAGAGGTGCCCTTTAACACAGCAAGGTGCATAACCTGAATATCCCCCAGAGTGTGCCTCCTCTTCAGTGGAAATTTATTTTTAATATATTTCTTTTGTCAAAGTTACACATTGTGAAAGACAAATAAATACATGCATGTCCACTGCAGAGGACACTGATTCTCATGCCGCAGAATCTGGTGGAAAGTCCAGTCCACTGACATCTAAACTTGCACTATAAGTCAACTCAATGCTTTTTTTTTGCCCCACACAGTCCCTTCTTTTTGTCCGTAAAGAGCACTGACCTTATTGCATCATAAACCATTATTTTTCCGTGCGGGAATGCTATGTGCAGCGTCATTAACAAAGGCAATTATATGCAATGACAGTTCCTCTCAAACATCCCACTGATCTCAAAATAAAGCTGGTGCGTGACGGGGGAAAGGGGGAGCTTGAGAGAGGTTCTCGCAGGATTGTTAGCACAAGTTAATGAAACACTGGGAAAAGGTGACATTATCAACATGTGGGCTGAGAAAAAGGAAAAAAAAACACTGCGACTGTTGCTTGCCTCTATTTCTGAAGGTGTGGGAGGGTTTGTGTGTGCTTTGGTGTCAGAGTGTGAAAAAGAGAGAAGGACTAGATAAGATAAAAATTGGACTGCGAGGGTGCAGATTCTTATTTGTATACAGCACAATTAAATACAATTATAAAGTGAAGTGATTTATTAAACTGTCCATTCATTCAATTAATTGTGGCCTGTATTCTTAAATACCATAAGTGTATAGAACATACAAATGTAATATTTCAACAGAATTAAATTAATTGAACAATGTCATTGTTATATATTTTATGATGCTGTAATTACAGGAATCTGTCAAAGCCACTCGTCATAGGGGGTAGTAGGAGGGATCAAGAATCTGATTGGTTGTCAGCCTTCTATTAACATTTTCAATACGACATGACTCTAATAATCTAATTATATTTACATTCAATCATTTAAACACAAATGTCGTTGAATTTCTAAATCGACAATAACATGAATATTGAAATCGATAGTTATATAATTATTGTCAGAATTTTAAAAAATTAATACTCAACTATTTTCACATTTTAATTAATTGTATTATTATGTATTTAGTTGGCTTAATGTTAATTTAATTTTACACAACATAACATACTTATACTGTTGTTATGTCATGCTAGAAGCGCCCTAAAATTTCTAATTATTTATTCCACTCTTCATTGCAAGAAAATGAAATGCTGGCTCTTGATATCACAAAGCCGTTGTTGACCTCACGCTGACCCACTGAGAGGCACTCGGAATCCAAATAGATCAACACACACACACACACACACACACACACACACACACACGCATGCACATGCATGTTTAAATGCATTGCTGTTATATTAGACCAATGTGGCACAATAAAACCCTGCTAACACACATTCAAGTGCACAATGGCCCTCTAGATGTGAACTACCGTATGCTTCAATGGTCACAGCCAAAGTTAAGTGCCTCGTGAAGACCGATGCTACTTTTGCGTGCAAAGTACAAAACACCTTAATTGAGCCTCTATCTAGCAGAAAGTGCATCACACCTTTTTGTATACATTTTGCATTGCCTCCAGGCGCTGTAAAAACAGCTTTAAAAGACTTTTAGACTACATCAGATGGCCTCAGATGCTTCTAAATTGCCGAGCGTAACCTCCACAGCTGCTTGAACATGACCGATGAGAGCCACTAGAGTACATTGGTGAGGGAGAGGTGGCCACTGGAGCTTACAGGGTAATAAGGTGTGATGGCGGCTGAGATGACCAAGCTGGATGTAATTGTGTCGCAAACAATAGATTGTTGCTTCACATTCTGTTAAGTGTCATTCTACCTTTCGGATGACACAACCTGGCCTGTGGCGGTCGATTGAATTGAACGTATTCTCTGGGCGTCAGTGAAAAAATAGTTGCTATTTAAAAGCATGTAAGCAGAACCTATTTAATCCTACCCCTTTTCATTTTATAGCAATTTCTAACAAACACGTTTGTACTCAATCTTTAACGCAATGACTACATAAAAGGGTATAGTAAAAAATTCCATACATGAATGAATCAATAAATAAACAATAAATAGGGTTTTTATAAACAAATAGTTACAAAATAACAATGATCCTGTTTCAATTATTATATTATTTGAATAGATTTTGAATCTCTGTATCTGTTTTTATTCAGTCTCCCTTTCTTTTCATATTTAATCAAACCTTTAAAAATTTCAACATGTGTTTTTAATTTTGCTTAATAACTGTTGTGTACGGGAGGAGTAGACGGCACAGACAACAGGGGCGTAGTATTTAACACTATGATTTATTATATATATATATATTTTATGTATATAATAACAAACAAGAAGTACAATAAACTAGAGAATGATGTGTGACAAAAATACAAGAGTGTGTGGTGTGTGACTATGTGTGGGAATTACTTGCTGAGAGTTACCATGAGTGTTGAGCGAGAGGCAAGTCCAGAAGGGGCAGGGCAGGCTCATAGATCCGTGAGACAAGCAGGAAGTCGGGGGCTATAACGGGGGGTGGGAGGTCCGTGTCCAAGCGGGAGGTCGAGATCCAAGAGGCAGTCCGGGAAGCAGAGGGACAAGGAATGAGGAGACACACAGCTCGTCAATGCGGGAACGGAGGTCTGCAGTTGGAGCGACAAGAAGGACACGAGACAATCAAAAACACGGGGAAGAAAACACAGAAAGAGAGCAAAGTTGCATAGAGCTGGATGATCGCTTACGGCACACAAACAGATGGTTAGGTTCTGGTGCGGGATAGCAGGTTGAGCAGGCTTGTAAAGGCAGGTCTGATCATCAGCTCCAGGTGTGCGGATTGCTGATAGATTGCAGCCGCCGGAGTGACGCGTGCAGGAGATGAGCGGCCGTGGGCGTATCCCGATGTTGCGCGCCGCGGGGCTTACTGATGAATGCACATTGGCATTCGCCCGGGCCGTGACACTAAAAATATTTTTTGTTGTTTTGTTTGTTTTATGCTTTACCTTAGTTTTACATATTTTGGTGTACACAGCACTTTGTTTTCATCTATGGTTGTTGGTAAAGTTGGTGTGGTGTTATGTACGTGAGGGTTGGAAGGAGACGACACCAAGAAGGACTTAAGGTTACCAGGTTTATTGTAACCTTTGATGATTGTGTGGGATGTGTATGCTACTCTAAGTGTTGGTTGCAGGATTAAGTGTAAAATTAACCATGTAAATAATTCAAGAGGATGTTGTACATGTGTGATGGATGAAATCTTCGTCTGACCAAGAGGGAAGGCACAAGAGAGATCCGGGGACAGGCAGGACGTTGAGGGCAGGCGGAAAGCAACAATGTCCGAGTCCAGACGAGTGATCAAGGATCGAGGGAGGCAGTCCAATTTCCGGGTGGAGGTTGAGGTACAGCGCTCGAGCACACGGGACAAGATGGGCACTGCAAGGAGGACAAGGGACATAAGTCAACCAGACAAAAAGGGCAAAAGACAAAAGAGGCGAGGACAACGAGAGGGAAGCCAGAGACGTAAATGCTTACTACAGTAGTTAACGACGTTCCGGCGTAGGATCCAAGGAATGTGGATCTTATGCTGTCCTCTTGATTGCTGCCAGGTGCGCTGATGACAGACAGCTTGCAGCTGCGGCAAAGAGTGGGCGTGGTGCGTTCGGCGCGTGCGGGGGCGTGTACTGGCATGCTGCCAGATAGAGTGTGGGAACTTGCTGCGGAAGAATCTTGGGTTTGCATCCGCGCCGTGAAATGTGGTATGCCAACAAATACACAAATGATACATAAAGAATAATGTATGTATTTTGTATTTTATTTTTAAAGTGAAGTAATTATTTACAAATTAATGCAATTATTTAAAATATAAATCATCAATCAATCAATCAATGTTTATTTATATAGCCCTAAATCACAAGTGTCTCAAAGGGCTGTACAAGCCACAACGACATCCTCGGTACAGAGCCCACATACGGGCCAGGAAAAACTCACCCCAGTGGGACGTCGGTGAATGACTATGAGAAACCTTGGAGAGGACCGCATATGTGGGTAACCCCCCCCCCCCCCCCCTCTAGGGGAGACCGAAAGCAATGGATGTCGAGTGGGTCTGACATAACATTGTGAAAGTCCTGTCCACAGTGGATCCAACACATCAGCGGGAGTCCAGTCCACAGCGGGGCCAACAGGAAACCATCCCGAGCGGAGACGGGTCACCAGCGCAGAGATGTCCCCAACCGATGCACAGGCTAGTGGTCCACCCGGGGTCCCGACTCTGGACAGCCAGCACTTCATCCATGGCCACCGGACCTATGTAACTCCCCCTCGCAAGGGACAGGGGAGAAGAGGAGAGAAGAAAAGAAACGGCAGATCAACTGGTCTAAAAAAAGGGGGGTCTATTTAAAGGCTAGATTATACAAATGAGTTTTAAGATGGGACTTAAATGCTTCTACTGAGGTAGCATCTCTAACTGTTATCGGGAGGGCATTCCAGAGTACTGGAGCCCGAATAGAAAACGCTCTATAGCCCGCAGACTTTTTTTAACATTTGAATTACCTTATAATTACCTTTAATCGAATATTGAATACAAATAGAGTATCAATTATATATATATATATATATATATATATATATATATATATATATATATATATATATATATATATATATATATATATATATATATATATATATATATATATATAAATATTAGGGCTGTCAAACGATTAAAATATTTATTGCAATTAAGTAATTTTTTTTTATAGTTAACTCGAAATTAAGTATACCTTAGACAGAAAATGTATAAAATAATGTTATAATGTGTCAACTAGAACATTTATTTTGAAGCCGGCAACGTGTGTGATTGTTTTGAGAAAGTGTGATGACATGTTTTTGATGTCGGATAAATATATAGTTTGCAATAAAAAAGTCTCCTTTCGAGATCCTGCCAAACGTCTTTCATTTCTGTTGAGCCTTTCTGTCGTTTCACTTACTAAATCAGTCCCAGGAACACTACAGATGTTATGTTATCACTGCACTTTAATCGTAATCTGAACACAGAAGTCAAGCACCACCCACCTGAACGACGCGCGCAGCAGGTGTTTGCTGCAGGGATGTCGCCTCTTCCCACAGCGGAAAATAGTCTTTTCTTGTCGGGAGAACAACTTATACTGGCTTTGAACCTGATATTTCTATAAAGAAGACTTGCCTTTGTCCATTTCTGTTCACTTGTGGCTTTTCAGTAGCAAGTGAACAGCAGCCAAGTTCCCCCGCTACGGCACGAACCGAGAGTCAAAAAGAAAGTGTTCGCGTTAATCGTCCGTAAAACAAGTTAGTGCCGTTATTGAAATTTATAATTAACGTGGTATTAACGGGTTCTTTGACAGCCCCAATATATATATATATATATTATATATATATATATATATATATATATATATATATATATATATATATATATATATGATAAAAAGAGATTGTCTCACCATTTATCACATTGCACCTTGGGCACACGTCGTAATCTCATGCAGTTCCTGCTGTTCCCTCCTGTGTCCTGTGTGCTTTCTCCACCTGTGGCAATTCTCCAACAGTGACTGGGGATTGTCATATTAATGTCATGTGTGACCTCCAGGGGCAAACACTTCAAAGCCTGCAAGAAAGAATAAGATTTGTGTCGGACACCTGGGGCCTTTCACCTTGCTAAGCAGTGCAATTTATTGAAGCTACAAGTGCGAAACTTCAACCATGAAGGGTTTATGTTGTAATACTTCTCCTACGTTCTGATGTTTGTTGTTTTTAATCAGCACCTCAATTCTATATCCTCTTTACTGTTATTAGGTGTTGATTTCAAGGTTCCATAGCAGGGATTCTCAAACTGTGGTACGTGTACCACTAGTGGTATGCGGGTGCCATCTAGTTGTACGCCAAATAATCACTTGATTAAAGTACAGTGTTTAATATTCCTATATTCAAACTGTTCAAACTGTGTGTAATGTCACAGTGGCCAAAAATATTAAAGATGCTTGTTAAATGAAACCTCTGCCTTGTTTTTAATGAATGATTAGGCCTACCACACTACCGTATTTAAATTTTGGTCATTATGGTGGTACTTGGAGAGCCAATTTTTTTTCTGAGGTGGTACTTGGTGAAAAAAGTTTGATAATCACTGCTCTATAGCATTAGGTTTGTGTCCCTTAAGGTGTAAAAAAATAAATAAAAATACATGGAATAGCGATTCTTATTTGTAACGATTCCTAATCGATTAAAAAAACTCAAAAATCTATTTTATGTATCTATTTATAATCCAACTTGTCCAGCCACTAAGACAAATCATATTGTAGATATAGATGTCCATATCTGTTGTTCAGATTTACTTTTAAAAATACAATATTTGGATACTTCTCTTGTTGCCTTATTTGTATTTTACTTTATTAAATGTTTGAGTAGAATTGTATTAAACAAAGCCAGTTTTTTTTAAAGGCCTACTGAAATGATTTTTTTAAATTTAAACGGGGATAGCAGATCTATTCTATGTGTCATACTTGATCATTTCGCAATATTGCCATATTTTTGTTGAAAGGATTTAGTAGAGAACAACGACGATGAAGATCGCAACTTTTGGTATCCGACAAAAAAAAAGCTTTGCCTGTACCGGAAGTAGCGTGACGTAGTCAGTTGAACATTTCCTCAAAGTTCCCTATTGTTTACAGTGATGGCGGCCAGAAGTGAGAGCGATTCGGACTGAGAAAGCGACAATTTCCCCATTAATTTGAGCGAGGATGAAAGATTTGTGGATGAGGAAAGTGCAAGTGAAGGACTAGTGGGGAGTGGAAGCGATTCAGATAGGGAAGATGCTGTGAGAGGCGGGTGGGACCTGATATTCAGCTGGGAATGACTACAACAGTAAATAAACATAAGACATATATATACTCTATTAGCCACAACACAACCAGGCTTATATTTAATATGCCACAAATTAATCCCGCATAAAAACACCTAGGTGTTTGTTATGCTAGCTCCTAGCTCCCGTCCACATAACCCGCCAATGCAATTCAAACACCTGCACAACACACACACAATCACTCAGCCCAAAGGACCGTTCACCTAACCCAAGGTTCATAAAGCTTATATATTTACCCAAAGTTATGTACGTGACACGCACGTACAGGCAAGCGATCAAATGTTTGGAAGCGCATCTGCGTATTCACGGTACCGCGTCTGCGTCTGTGTATCCAAATCAAAGTAATCCTGGTAAGAGTCTGTGTTGTCCCAGTTCTCTACAGGCGTCTGTGTATCGAAGTCAAAGCCCTCCTGGTAAGAGTCTCTATTGTCCGAGTTCTTCGATCTTGACTGCATCTTTCGGGAATGTAAACAATGAAACACAGGCTGTGTTGTGTTGCTGACTTCCCTCGCAAAATACTCCGCTTCGCACCGACAACTTTCTTCTTTGCTTGCTCAGCTTCTTTCTCCATAATGCAATGAACAAATTGCAACAGATTCACCAACACAGATGTCCAGAATACTGTGGAATAATGAGATGAAAACAGAGCTATTTTGTATTGGCTTCAATGGGGGATCCATACCTCTGTTCTACTGGCTACGTCACGCGCATACGTCATCATCCAAAGAAGTTTTCAACCGGAAGTTTAGCGGGAAATTTAAAATTGCACTTTATAAGTTAACCCGACCGTATTGGCATGTGTTGTAATGTTAAGCTTTTCATCATTAAACCATCAGACTGCGTGGTCAGTAGTTGTGGGTTTCTGTAGGCCTTTAAGTAATAAAGACATTTGTCACAGGTGTTTATCTATTTTATGGAGGAATGTTGTTAATCATAGAACTGGCACCTGATGTTATAAAAAAATGTTTGATTTTGAATCGAGAACCGTTTTTAATGGAGAAATGATTCTGAATCGAATCGTTACCCCCAAGAAACGAATCAAATCAAATCAAGTGGTGCCCAAAGAGGTCCTTGCATCCCTTGTATCTTAAAGGACTGTCTTTTCATGCTAATTTGCATGTTGGCATGCAGCTGATGCTCCCAGCCAGAGCTCTTTAAGATGTGCAGGTAATGCTTCAGTGTCTGCCTCAATGACACTCACAACACATCGACTGCTGAGGCGGCAGATTGGAGTTTTAACACCGCATAACAGTCCAAACTGCTGCTCTGGAGGTTAAAAACCTGACTAGTCTGAGCCAAATAAAGTTTTCTGTGCATGCCCTGACTCTTGATTACATTTTAATTGCACGGCCTACATGAATACATACATTAGGTACACCTGCGGCATTAAAAAAAGCTGCCTTTACAGAGATAAATCTGCTCAGTTCTTATTAAAAACTGTATTATTAAACAATGTCTTTATTACCTCCACCAAGCTAGAAAATTAGGGCTTTTGTATTTTCTGCTGGCGGTACCTTAACTTTAGTTGTTTGCTTTTTTCATAACCCCCACGAGACTTGGCGGAGCACCCTTAAATAGTTATATTTTTATGAATACACTTTACACACATATGTTAGTAAAATAATTTCAAAAAGTTATTTGTCTTTGTGTATCTATAATTTTTTCACCCTGGTGGAGGTCTATTTACATTCTACTGACTGTGTGTCTACAAAAGTTATTACGGTAATTTGTACAGTAGTGCTGAGGAACTGCATCACTTCATCCTAAGAACTGTGTCTAATATGTTGGCACCTATTTTGAAAAAAGCAATACATTAAGGTAAACAAAAACTAGATTTTTTTGTATTAATTGATTTTTTTTTTCTTATTTCATAATTTTGTATTTTTCATTAATGTTTTATTTGAAATGTTTTAGTTTAGTTTTATTAGTTACTATTTATTTATTTATTATACTATTAAACATATTTGTTTTTTTTTAGGGCTGTCAAATTTAACGCAAAAAAACCCGTTAACTATAAGCTCCTTAAGCGCGATTAACATACATACGCCTTGACTCCTTTTTTACCTTTGGCCCGTTCCGTAGCTTGAGGCAGTGTAATAGCGTCCAGTTACTGTGGAGACACAAGTTCTAAAATAACGAGCAGAAATGAACAAAGGCAGCGGGACATTATAGATCTCAGGTCAAAAGCTATGGCAAGTCGTTCTTCGGACCATTTTTATCTTCAATCGCTGTGAGACGACATCATTGGAATGAACTCTGCTGGCGCACTTTGCCGCTTGTAGAGAGGAGGAGCTACATGTCCGTGTTTGGATTACAATTAGGGGAATTTTAAACATAAAATGTAGATTGTTACCCAAACTGCTTTATTAAGATGGAATAAAAGCTCAGCAATAAAAAAGACGGTAGAGAGGAAGTCTAAAGTCACTTTAAATGGAGACTTCCTTCAAAAAAGGTCAAGTCTTTTCTCATACCAATCACACAATAATAGCGCTACGCTTCACATCTGGTCTAACCACCAAAACAACAACAAAATCGTCTTACAATAACGATCATGCTTTGTCAAATATAATTTGGAATGTTGATCTGTGATATTTCTACCTAAATAAATGTTTTCTGGCATATTGAAATAAGGGGAATCGTAAAAGCAGCTGCGATATAAAGCAGGTAGACTGTTTTATGTCCACAAATAGCACTGCCAAAGCAGAAGCGCAAAACATACAAACAACACACAGGCCCCTCGAACACTTTCTCTTTCACTTCTTCTCCTTTCTTCTCGTCGCTTCATCTTCTCTTTCATCTTCTTATTCGCTGCCACTGAGACTAGGTCTAATACTGCAGGCATGCCTGCCATTACCCTCTGTAGCCCACATTGGGTAATTACAGGTCAATACACAGTATTCCCTATGGTATATTCCTTTGTAAACGTTTCTGATTGATACAAATATTACGTTTTTATTAATAAATAGAGAAAGTTAAAACATTGTCATGCAGATATATGAATACCATTAACGTGTGCAGCATGTACAGAATATCCATCCATCCATCCATCCATCCATTTTTCTACCGCTTGTGCCTTTCAGGGTCGCGGGGGGTGCTGGAGCCTATCTCAGAATATCAGAATCATTTATTCAAGTAGAAACATCACAGTTTACAAATTGATTGTCAAACATCTTTGACAATCAAAGCATGACCGTAACAATCCACATTTTGTGTTATTAATGTGTGAAATTGCGTAGCTCCTCCTCTGAATGCAAGGGTTTCTACAGCAGGAATACAAAATCTGGCAAAACACCAATGCACTGCAGGTATATATATTATTTTGTGTTATGTCTTTAAAAGCGTGTTTGTCCTTTCTGTATTGAGCTGTTTAAAAGAGCAAAAATGTTTAAAACACATTTCAGTAAAGCAAATTAATTGTCCAGTCATGGTATTAAAACTTGAACATGATCTGTGGGCGTGGGTTACACTTATTAATGACAAAAAACTGCATGTATCTGCGATTAATCACAATTAATTTTGAGTTAACTATGAACAAACTGTAATTAATCACAATTGAATATGTTAATCGCTTGACAGTTTTTTTAAGACACTAACATGTGTTTCTACCATCACAGTATTATAATACTTTTTTACCATGTTAAATGTATTACACTGCATTACTTTTGGATTTAAAAATGTCCATCCATCCATCCATCTTCAACCGTTTATCCGGAATCGGGTCGCGGGGGCAACAGCTCCAGCAGAGACCCCCAGACTTCCCTCTCCAGAGCAACATTAGCAACTTCCTCCTGGGGAATCCCGAAGCGTTCCCAGGCCAGAGAGGAGATGTAATCCCCCATCTGGTCCTTGGCCTGCCACGGGGTCTCCTCCCAGTGGGATGTGCAACGAGGACCTCCCTAGGGAGACGCTCGTGAGGCATCCGCACGAGATGCCCGAACCACCTAAGCTGGCTCTACTCCGAGTCTCTCTCGGGTGACTGAACTTCTCACCCTATCTCTAAGGGAGATGCCAGCCACCCTTCTGAGGAAACTCATTTCGGCCGCTTGTATCCGCGATCTTATTCTTTCGGTCATGACCCACACTTCATGACCATAGGTGAGAGTAGGAATGTAGATAGCTCGGTAGACCGAGAGCTTTGCCTTCTGGCTCAGCTCCCGTTTCGTCACAACAGTGCGGCAGAGAGACTGCAATACTGCCCCAGCTGCTCAGATTCTCCGGCTGATTTCCTTCTCCATCTTTCCCTCACTCGTGAACAAGACCCCGAGATACTTAAACTCCTACACCAGGAGACAGAGTCTCGTCCTCTACCTGGACTGTACAAACCATCGGTTTCCTGCTGAGAACCATGGCCTCAGATTTGGGGATGCTGATCCTCATTCCAGCCGCTGAACACTCGGCTGCGAACTGATCCAGTGAGAGCTGAAGGTCACGAACCGAAGGTGCCATCAGGACCACATCATCTGCAAACAGCAGTGACGCAACCTTTAGCCCCCCCGAGACGTATACCCTCTCCGCCATGGCCACGACTCTGCCTTAAAAATGTATACTAATTTATTTTCACAATTTTATGCCTTGTTATTTTTTTGTGCCATTTTTTTTAGAGAGAGTCTCCATTTTGAAGTCCATTCGAACCTCTTTGTATAGTGAGCGTAATGGGCATATAATAATAGCTACCCCTTATTAAATTCCAAATTGTCCTTTTCCATATTACTTAAATCGCCTGGCAGTGCGAGCTCAAATTGCCTAAAAAGTCATTTTCACAGTGGGTCTATTTTTATGATAGCATAGTTTGCGTGATGGAAGCTGCTCTGCGTTTTTGCATGATAGCAAAAGAAACGCTTTGTTTGGGTTGAGTGTCAGGCCCACCATGATATATGCTGATGTGAAATATGTCAAGTCAACGTTGGCGAGAAAGTTCCCCAAGCGGAGCGGGTATTTATTCCAGCTTCCGTCAGCACACTGGAGCCGCACGGCTGGAAATTGGTCGAAGCAGAATTTGGCGGCTTTGTGTCCTGATGCGCCTTCCAGTGGCAGTTTTCCGAGATGCAATGCATGCTGGGTGGAAAGTGGGCGTTTGAAGAAGTGCTGTGGTTATCTGTGATTTCCAATGGAAATTAAACTTTAAAGCATAGGACAACCAACTCACTAATAAGCATTTTTTGGACCCATTATGGCCATCATATTTATCGGCTGAATCACTTTCGGTCAGTTTGTTTAGCAACACAAATTATGTTTGTGACATTTATGTACATGGATAGAACATGTTAAAGGAAAACTGCACTTTTTTTTTGTAATGTTGCCTATCGTCCCCAATCCTTATGTGAGACAAGAACACACGTCTTTTCTTTGCGTTCTAAATAGTAAAAAACTGCTAGTACGAAGTGGCTAATGATGCAGAAAATTTGAATTAAAAACAAAACACTCTTAAAAAAAACATCCAGAAACCGCTGATAAAGCTCCGTTTACATGCTGTGATCTGCATATTAACCAAGCTATAGCGACATTATTATTGTAGGAGCTAACATAGAGGAACTACTTTTTTCTGGAATAGTAACACAGTGCCTTGCTCACACTGCTCCTCCGACCACTAACAAGTAAGAACATGGGTTGTGACCGTAATTAATCAATCAATCAGTTAATCAAAGTTTATTTATAGACCCCCTCAAAGGGCTGCACAAACCACAGTGACGTCCCACATCAGGGCAAGAAACAACTCAACCCAATGGGCACAATGTGAAACCTTGGAAGGGACCACAGATGTGCACCCCCCAGCTAGGGCCTCCTGATCCGTGGCTTCTCCGTGCAGAAGAGGGGGGCAGAGCAGAAAAGAGAGATGGCAGATCAACTGGTCTAAAAAGGGGCCTTTTTAAAGGCGAGAGTATAGAAATTAGTTTTAAGATGAGACTTAAATGCTTCTAGTGAGGTACTGGAGGCCGAATAGAAAACACTTGATAGACCGCTGATTTTTTTAAATGAAGAAGAAGATATAAAATGAGCCGCTGCTGTGTCGCCTTTGAATTAGGACTTTTTCATGCTAGTAGATAATCATACATTTTCTTCTATATTGTCGGAGGTTGTGGCACCAAGCCGAAATTACAGCCAACTTTCAAAATTCACATGCTACCAACTTGATACTTTATGGCAGGGGTCCCCAAACTACGGCCCGCGGGCCATCATCCAAAGTCCGGCCCACAGGAAGTCCCAAGTTAAAATTGTTTATTTTTTAATTTTTTTAATTTTAATTTTAATTTTAATTTTAATTTTAATTTTAATTTTTATTTTTATTTTTATTTTTATTTTTATTTTTATTTTTATTTTTATTTTTATTTTTATTTTTATTTTTATTTTTATTTTTTATTTTTTAATCTTTCCTTTCTAATCCATTCTCTACCGCTTGTTACTCTTGGTGTCTCCTAGCTGCTCAGGCAAATCATTTTGTCTAAAAATGAATTTTCCCATCGATAACGTGACAATGTTAAATGTTGATGAACATCAATGTTAATTGATGTTAAAGGACAAAACGGATTATAAAGACAATGTATATATGTATATATATATATATATATATATATATATATATACACTACCGTTCAAAAGTTTGGGGTCACCCAAACAATTTTGTGGAATAGCCTTCATTTCTAAGAACAAGAATAGACTGTCGAGTTTCAGATGAAAGTTCTCTTTTTCTGGCCATTTTGAGCGTTTAATTGACCCCACAAATGTGATGCTCCAGAAACTCAATCTGCTCAAAGGAAGGTCAGTTTTGTAGCTTCTGTAACGAGCTAAACTGTTTTCAGATGTGTGAACATGATTGCACAAGGGTTTTCTAATCATCAATTAGCCTTCTGAGCCAATGAGCAAACACATTGTACCATTAGAACACTGGAGTGATAGTTGCTGGAAATGGGCCTCTATACACCTATGTAGATATTGCACCAAAAACCAGACATTTGCACCTTCAAAAATAAGGACATTTCAATGTGACCCCAAACTTTTGAACGGTAGTGTATGTATATATATATGTGTATATATATATATATATATATATATATATATATATATATATATATATATATACATATATATATACAGCCTGGCCCCCGGCCAAATTTTTTTAACCCAATGCGGCCCCCGAGTCAAAAAGTTTGGGGATACCTGCTTTATGGCTTTCAACAGATGGAACGCAGCATAAAACCAAACAAGATTGCTGGGAAACGGTTTGTATCCGAATCTAGGCAAGCACAGGTGATGAAAAATACAACCATCCCATCAGTCGGCATCCCAGGGAGAGCGAATATTGTAAGTCACTGTTTTATGTTCTTATTTGAAACGTTGAGCAATAGTGCTACGTGGGAACACTCGAAGACTCTAGCAAAGTCTGTGATTGGTGTTGGCAAACACACAAAGTGCTCTCTTTGTTGATGAGTTGCTGGTGGTAGTAGCAATCATTGCAATGTGCTCCAAGTAATCAATGCGCGCAGAAAAAAATTACCAAAATACTATAAATATTACATGAATGTACCTCTTATTGAAACGGGTGGGTCGCATGGTGATGCGCGGATTGTTCTTCCAGGGCGCAGACGGAACGACAGGAAACGGTGTGCAGGTAAGAGTACGATTTATTCTCATAAATTAGGCGGGAATAAAGAAACGCAAGAAAACAAAGAAAACAAGCGTGCATATAGCACCGGAAGCTAACGGGATAACTACACAGGAAAAACTAAGGCAAAACACAAGGAGTTGCATGAGAGCAAACATAAGCACCAGACTGAGTGAGGCGAAAAGGCAGGACTAAATAGCTCTCTGATTAGTGCCCAGGAACATGTGAGCGTCCCGAACACTAATCAGAGGCAGGTGAATACAATGAATAACCATAGCAAACAGAACTTAAACAACAAGAAAATCAAAACGTAAATAAACTATCATCTGGGCAACGGATCATAACACTTATTATATTACATGCAAACTTAAAGCATGTCTATAAAACAGTGTTTGAAGTTTTGGGATATTTGTTCGAGAGCTATTTCCATCATTTACCATGAATTGATTAAAGTGGACCCGACTTAAACAAGTTGAAAAACTTATTCGGGTGTTACCATTTAGTGGTCAATTGTACGGAATATGTACTGTACTGTGCAATCTAGAAATAAAAGTTTCAATCCATCAATCAATCAATCAATCAATCACCTTCATTGTTCGCTGCCTCTTACTAGTAGTTTGTCACTCTTTAGAAAGCACAGCAAATGTAAAGACGTGTTCTTGTCCCACATAGAGATCGTGAATGATGGGCAAAATTCCCCGATTAGTGCCGTTTTCCTTTAGGCGTGCAAGGCAATAACTGCTGGATCTGGCCGGGGCCCCCAGCGCCATCCCTCATCGTACGCTAATCGTTGTCGCTCGCCTTGAACAAATTGTCCTATCATTCTCTCGGTTTCGTCACTTTCACTTATCTTGTCAACACGTTGACCTTATTCACATCACTTCCCTCTAATTTATTTTCTTAGACCATCCATCCATCAATCCATCTATTCTCTTGCATGACTCTGTCCTCCCAGCCTGTCCTTTATCTTCTTTCTGCAGTGTTGCCCCTTATCCCAAATTCACTAGCGCTGCAGTACGTATAGTTCATCTATTTGCTTCACCTGTATGCTAATCCGTCATCACCACTCCTTGGCCATCACCTGTTTTATTTGCTTCCTTCATCAACACCCATAGAACTAACCAATGGACATATAACAATTTTACAATATTGTTTTCTTTCCTCTATTCAATTTTGGACTATGTTCAACTGATCATAATGCATGTTCTGGTACTTTGGCTCCTCATTAATTCACCACCACCCCACTTTCACCTGTGCGTGATCCCCTTTTCCCAGAAGGATTGCTCCGGCACGTTTTTCTTTCCCGAGCTATTTTTGTATTTCCCTCCACACCGAAGGGTCTATTTTATCATGTCACGTCCACCGCTTACTTCTAGCACCCAAAAATATTTGAATGTTGTATCACTCTCGTTGCCTGTCTTATACATGGAAACATACCAATAAAGCATCTATATTTATAGGCCGGGTATTTAGAATAGAATAGAATAGAATAGAATAGAATAGAATAGAATAGAATAGAATAAAAAGTACTTTATTAATCCCTGGGGGAAATTCAGCACCACAGTTCGCTTACAATAAACAATAAACACTTAGGTATTTTTTACATGTGAATAATATAAATACAGTCTATTATACAGCATTATTCACATGTGAATAATATAAATACAGTCTATTATACAGCATTATTCGCATGTGAATAATATAAATACAGTCTATTATACAGCATTATTCACATGTGAATAATATAAATACAGTCTATTATACAGCATTATTCGCATGTGAATAATATAAATACAGTCTATTATACAGCATTATTCGCATGTGAATAATATAAATACAGTCTATTATACAGCATTATTCGCATGTGAATAATATAAATACAGTCTATTATACAGCATTATTCGCATGTGAATAATATAAATACAGTCTATTATACAGCATTATTCGCATGTGAATAATATAAATACAGTCTATTATACAGCATTATTCGCATGTGAATAATATAAATACAGTCTATTATACAGCATTATTCGCATGTGAATAATATAAATACAGTCTATTATACAGCATTATTCGCATGTGAATAATATAAATACAGTCTTTTATACAGCATTATTCACATGTGAATAATATAAATACAGTCTATTATACATTCAAGTACAGTCAAGTTACACATTTCCCTTAGCTGTTTAGTAATCAATACATGGGTTTTAGCTAGTGATGGCCAAATGACACATCAGGGAGTGTGTGGCACACTCACTGGCTGTATTGACTCGGCACTGACACTGTGTTGCTGTTTCATAATGGCACTATCTGCCAGGATAAACATATCACTACACTTAAATATGTAATTTGGCGCTATATGGCCTGCTCAGTGGCCTTGTGGTTAGAGTGTCCGCCCTGAGATCGGTAGGTCGAGAGTTCAAACCCTGGCCGAGTCATACCAAACACTCTAAAAATGGGACCCATTACCTCTGTGTTTGGCACTCAGTATCAAGGGTTGGAATTGGGGGTTAAATCGCTAAAATGACTACTGAGCACCGCTGCTGCCCACTGCTCCCCTCGCCTCCCAGGGGGTGGAACAAGGGGATGGGTCAAATGCAGAGGGTAATTTCACCACACCTAGTGTGTGTGTGACTAACCGTGGTACTTTAACTTTAATTTTATAATATCTAAATCATGATTCCAAAATATTTTTCTTTTCTTAGTTCCATTTTGATCGATGATAACTAACAATACCAATGTCAGACGAGGAAGACTACCCTTCCCGCTTCTTTCGGTACGAGCTGTAACTCGTGAGCCGGAAAAAGGGCTTTCTAGATGAATACGCTTCACAGTCAAATGTTTTTTTGTGTGTGTCGCTAAAGTGACACACACATCGAGGCATCAAGGGACACAGTATTAACTCCTTGTGTTTCATAATACATCAGTATCGTTTAACCCAGGGGTAATACTCCAATGCATTTCTTGTAAAGGGTATAAAAAAACGAGCATGGAAGCTGGAAACATAAAAATCTAAAAACAACTACTTTTATGGGGCGGTATAGCTCGGTTAGTAGAGTGGCCGTGCCAGCAACTTGAGGGTTGCAGGTTCGATCTCCACTTCCGCCATCCTAGTCACTACAGTTGTGTCCTTGGACAAGACACTTTACCCACCTGCTCCCAGTGCCACCCACACTGGTTTAAATGTAACTTAGATATTGGGTTTCACTATGTAAAAGCGCTTTGAGTCACTAGAGAAAAGCGCTATATAAATATAATTCACTTCACTTCACTTTAATGTTGTGTTGGAAAGAGAGGAGGACTTTTTATGGTCAGCCATGGTTTACATGTACAACTTTCTCCGACACAGCCAGAGAAAGACGTTTTTTTATACCACTTCTTCATTGCCTCATTTTGTCCAACAAACGTTTAATGCTGTGCATGAATTTAAAAAGTGAGCTTTGTTGATGTTATTGACTTGTGTGGAGTGTTGAACAGGCGTGTTTGGTCAGTGCATGACTGCAAGCTAATCGATGCTAACATGCTATTTAGGCTAGCATCAAAATGCTAAGTTTGTAGGTATATTTGAGCTCATTTAATTTTCTTTACCTATGTGCTCTGTGTATTTAATTTAGATTTGCATGTCTCATGACACATTAACTTTGTGTAATATTGGCTGCATTTCTGATAGTTGTTTGTGTGCCGTGTTGTTCCAGACCACAGCAAACGCTACCCAGTTTGCCAAAGATTGTAATAAATCCATTAGAAGAAAACAGCCTGCTGTTAACTTTGACTTGGACACACACATCTATACCTTTGGCCATTCTAAGCCAGTAATTTCCAGGCGTGATCTCACCCTCTGAGAAGCCTCCGTTTTACTAATGTTTTGCAATGTTGTAAAAATGTGTAGAATAAATATTACATTTCAACATTTCTGTAAATAAAGATTTGTGTTAGCCTGTTTCTTTCAGCACGGTGTGGTTCCAGGCATCTGGCTGTTGCAAACATAGATATTCTCAAACATGAACAACATCAAATTCAAATACCGCACCTACACAGATAAGAGCTTGCCGTCTAATATAGCTAATACAGACACTTATATCATGTGTTGCTTTCATTATAACACTTATATAGGACATTTCTTTTTTTTTGCAACTCATGACAGATTTGTTTTTTTGTATTTTTGGTCCAATATGGCTCTTTGAACATGTTCTGTTAACCCATCAGTAGTTGTAGCCCTGTATAGGGTCCCGATACATGTGTGGGTCCAGGTTTTAAGTATCATTGTATTTGTATTTATGTACATATTTATTTTTGTATTAATTTTACATGTTTTTCTATTTCCCAGTAAAAATAATACATGGATTGCCAGCCAAGAAACCATATTTGGACTTTAGGTTTAGGTTTAGGTTTAGGCTAAGGTCACAGAGGCCTGAAGTGTAACTAAAAACAAAATCAATGAAAGTATGTAAACAAAAATAAAAAATAAAAATATATTGTGATTATTAAATAATTTCTTATTATCATTAATGTTTTTGTATAATTCTCAGTAAGAATAATACATGGATCAACAGGTATTTATAGGTCAAGGTCAGTTAATATGAATGGGATAACTTAAAATTAAATAAATGTAAAAAAACAAAAATATATTCTGATTATCATTAATATGTTATTGTTCATATATTTCTCATTAAAAAAAATACTGTATGCTGTAATGTGGATAATTAGCCACTAATAGGACAAGGAACAATTTTTTCTTACTTTAACATACATGGAAGAACACCTGATCTTACTGTAAATTATAATAAAACAATTATTTATTGACAGTCAGAAAAAAATATATATATTTTTTTCTAATTATTTTTATTATTAGTAGTATTAATATTAGTAGTATTATTCATTTAAAATATATACTATGTATATATATATATATATATATATATATATATATATATATATATATATATATATATATATATATATATATATATATATATATATATATATATATATATATATATATATATATATATATATATATATATATATATATATATACTCTACTTTGATATGTGCTTAAATTGAAATATTTACATTTCAAAGAGTTGTCTATAATATGCACAAAGAGTACATTTGTATGAATGTAGCACATTTAGCACTTTATTAACATATTATGCAACATAATTTTTTCCCTTATTTGTCAGGCTGCAATTTGGTATCAGGCTTGACATAAGTGACTAACAGAAGCCATAACATTGACACGTTTATTTTTAGCGCATCTATTCTAATGTAAAGAAAAAACAAGTAAAACAAATCAAACTAAGGATTAGTTTTGCTTGGATATTGTTTTGTTTTTCCCCAGGGGTTTTTAATGCCTACATTTCACACCACATTCCGCTCTTGCTTGTGTCACAGAGGAAAACGGGATTATGACGCAGTGTGTTGCCATGAAAAATGCTGTTTAATTAATGTGTGGGATAAAAAAAATCAATTTTACACATACTGCAAGCTCAAAGGGGGATTATTTTTTCGCCTTTTTAGCTTGGTCATGCAAATCCACCTACTACATTTTTTTTTTGTATATTCTTTTATATGACGTCCAGTGCGTGGCCTGCAGCAACAGAGGAAGTCAGTAAGGCTGTTGACAAGTTCACATTATTGGCATACTATTTGTTGCATAATTTACTCATCTTAAACCCATTGGTTTACATTTTTGGCATATTTAGGACACTGTTGCTAGGGTAACCGATCCCTGCAGTTTCCAATTTAGTATTTTCAGCACATTTACAAAAGCAATAAATTATATTATTTAACACAATGATTGGATTTGGTTCCAAAGTAAATTGCAACATTGAGATTTATCTTTCTTTTCGTTCTTCAGTTAATTTCGAACATGAACACACTTACATCATAATAAATCACACAATTTCATATCATTTCATTTTACATCATGCCCGAAAAGGAGTAGGAAGAAGCAAAGCTTATTTAATCCTACCCCTTTCCCACTTCAAAGCGTTAACAAATATATAGAATCATTTACTGACCCTTTTATATTATAAAATAACATCTATGAATTAGTATACACAACAGTTTTGTAATATGTAATTAATTAATTCAGTCATTATTAACATACTGAGATGAAGAATATCTTATTTTCAATAAGGTTGGAAGTATTTCTCATAATTCTTCTTCTTTGTACTTTGTAAGCACTATAATTTTGAACAACCTCTTAAACTGGATCATATCAGTACAATTTTTAACTTCTTTACTTAATCCATTCCATAATTTAATTCCACATACAGATATGCTAAAAATTCAAAGTGTTGTACATGCATATAAATGTTTAAAATTATTTTTTCCTCTAAGGTTATATTTCTCCTCTTTGGTAGCAGGTTATAGTTTGCTTTGTACATCATTTTAGCTGTTTGCAATTTTACCAAATCACCGAACTTTAATATTTTTGACTCAATAAATAAAGTGTTTGTATGTTCTCTATATCCAACATTATGTATTATTCTAACTGATCTTTTTTGAAACACGGTTAGCGAATGTAGCGCACATTTGTAGTTATTTCCCCATATTTCTGCACAATAACTCAGATATGGTAACACTAGCGAGCAGTAGAGAATATGAAGTGATTTTTGGCCCAGGACGTATTTTGCTTTATTCATTATTGAAATGTTTTTTGCCACCTTATGTTGTATGTTTTGTATATGAGATTTCCAGTTCATTTGATCATCTATTAAAACGCCCAAAATCTCCAAAATCCAATATCTGCAAAACTTACCAAAGTCATACGAAAAGTAAGTTGGACAGGAGCATTCAAAAGTGTAGTGAAGGACTAATTTAGTTTACATGTAAGTAGAGATGTTGAACAAGTCTTAGCGATATCGGATACACCGATGTTGTCCAACACAATCCCAAAGCAAATTGTGTGAATAATTTCAGAAGGCAGTCATATAGAGCTCACTAGCAAACGTGTTTGCATCGATGCTATACTTTATCGGATATCATTATCAAAAGCTAAGTATACCTAACTTTTTGTAGCTTGTTTATTCATCACTGTTTTTTGTATCACTATTACACTCAAATAATGTGACAAAGCCATTCCAATACGACAACGATATTGGAGCCTTCATTACTGGCCGATAGAGATAGTATTCCAATATGATATCAAAATACGTTCATTATTGTGTAGTGTGGATTGTTAGAAAGAGAATTTGCTCAAACAGAGAACAACGTTTGGTATGAAAATCATGAACCCATTTATCATTAACTATCTGAAATGCACTTATGCTGTCTTTAAATCGTTTACAGTCATTATGAGACAAGAACATGTCTTTTTTCAGGATTCTACAGATGATAAAAAACCTTTTAAAAAATTTGGCTAATGGGAGTCACCATTGTAGCCTTCAAAGCCCTCTAAAACAACTTAAAAACCCTCCATCAACGTTTTATATACAAACTGTAAGTCTATATATAATGTAGTAACAGACACGTTCATAACAATATGTAAAAATGTCTATACTTATCATATTGTGGTCATTTTAACTGATTTCCTCAGCGCATTTATTTCCGTTTCCATAACAACGCACATGTGACTTCGGGCAACAAATGTGTGTTCCTACTTCTGGAAAAAAAACGTGAGTGTTTTCTTATCATGGCAGACTTGGTAACGGACAACGAAGACGACTATTTTTGGACAAATGACGATCCACAACCTTATCTTTTTTAAGCTGAATATACGGAGGATGAACTGCTGGTTATAGAAGCGAGCACTAAGAAGAGGGTGAAGCGTTGGAGCAGACGGAAGCTGAGGGATTAAGGTCGGCGTGACTCAAAGCTGTAAATGTGGAACTTGGAGTCAAGCTATGCCGACATAAATGGAGTGCTTACCCAAAATAAACCAGAAAAAACGTCCCCGGCCAGCTGGACCAAACGCACAACTGTCCATCGAGTGAGTCACTATACAATCGATCATGATACAGCCAGCACATCATACATGTTACTACAACTGCAGTACATACGCTGTCTGGCTAGCTGTGTACAAACAAAACATGAAATGTGGACTAATATTTTACAGATATTGTGGTTTGATTGTTCATGTTTTTTCAGTCAGTACAGGCTGTTGTCTTACCGCATTGTTGTGTGCATTACAAACTCAAAGGCGATACTGGTGCTGATGTAGAAGCCAACTTATCTCTTGCCGAAGCTTGCTTTTAAGACTAATACTGAAGCGTGGAGATGTGTTACTACGCTAGAAAAAGAGTTCCTTAGTGTTTGCTCCTACAATAACAATTTCGCTACAGCTTAGTTATTATGCAGGATACGGAATGTAAATTAAGTATTGTTGGCAGCTTTTAGATGCATTTTTAAAGTGATTTGGAGGTATAATGGATTGCTCCCATTAACTGCATCGCTAGCCACCTAGAACAAGACAAGTATTACATGTTAGACTGCAAAAAACAACAACAACAAAAACGACCTTTTGTCTAATTGTCTCTAGTCAAAAAAAAAAAAAGTGCAGTTCCCCTTTGAGTTGGAATGGAGCGACAATTGTTTTTGGGCGACACCTAGTGGCTACAAATATTCATTAAGTTTTAGCTCATTAAAGGCCTACTGAAATGTGATTTTGTTAGTTAAACGGGGATAGCAGGTCCATTCTATGTGTCATACTTGATAATTTCACGATATTGCCATATTTTTGCTGAAAGGATTTAGTACAGAACATCGACGATAAAGTTCTCAACTTTTGGTCGCTGATAAAAAAGCCTTGCCTGTACCGGAAGTAGCAGACGATATGCGCGTGACGTCACAGGTTGTGGAGCTCCTCACATCTGCACATTGTTTACAATCATGGCCACCAGCAGCGAGAGCGATTCGGACAGAGAAAGCAACGATTTCCCCATTAATTTGAGCGAGGATGAAAGATTTGTGGATGAGGAAAGTGAGAGTGAAGGACTAGAGGGCAGTGGAAGCGATTCAGATAGGGCTGTGAGAGGCTGGTGGGACCTGATATTCAGCTGGGAATGACTAAAACAGTAAATAAACACAAGACATATATATACTCTATTAGCCACAACACAACCAGGTTTATATTTAATATGCCACAAATTAATCCCGCATAACAAACACCTCCCCCCTCCCGTCCATACAACCCGCCAATACAAATCAAACACCCGCACAACACACTCAATCCCGCAGCCCAAAGTACCGTTCACCTCCCCAAAGTTCATACAGCACCTATATTTCCCCAAAGTCCCCAAAGTTACGTACGTGACATGCACATAGCGGCACGCACGTACGGGCAAGTGATCAAATGTTTGGAAGCCGCAGCTGCGTACTGCGTTACACATACAAATGAAACAAAATGCTTATGGCAACATTCTGGTTGCGTACTCACGGTACCGCGCCTGCGTATCCAACTCAAAGTCCTCCTGGTAAGAGTCTCTGTTGTCCCAGTTCTCCACAGGCCAATGGTAAAGCTTGACTGTCATCTTTCGGGAATGTAAACAATGAAACACCGGCTACGTGTTTGTGTTGCTGCAGCCGGCCGAAATACACAGCTTCCCACCTACAGCTTTCTTCTTTGCTGTCTCCATTGTTCATTGAACAAATTGCAAAAGATTCACCAACACAGATGTCCAGAATACTGTGGAATTTTGCGATGAAAACAGACGACTTAATAGCTGGCCACAATGCTGTCCCAAAATGTCCTCTACAATCCGTGACATCACGCGCAGGGGTCATCATACCGAGACGTTTTCAGCAGGATATTTCGCGCGAAATTCAAAATTGCACTTTAGTAATCTAACCCGGCCGTATTGGCATGTGTTGCAATGTTAAGATTTTATCATTGATATATTAACCATCAGACTGCGTGGTCGGTAGTAGTGGGTTTCAGTAGGCCTTTAAGGTGTAAGTGTCATGTCTGTTCATGTTTTTGTTTTGGTCATGCGTCTTGTCTGTTCATGTTTTTGTTTTGGCCATGTGTTTGTTTGTTGGACTCTTTTTAGTTCCTGGTTGCACTTCCTTGTTTGGTTTGGTTTCCATGGTCACCCATTAGTTTTCGCCTGTCTTGTCACGCACCTGTTTTCACTGATCACGTCACTATTTATATCTGTCTGTTTCTGTTGTTCGTCCTGGCGTCCTCACACATTCACACTCTGATGATCCATGCTGCTCTTTTTCATGTTTTTCTCATGCCAAGTAAGTTTTGTTTATTAAGACCACAGTTAGTGTTTTGTTTCTTTGTTCATAGTTTTTGTGCCCACGTGCATGTCTTTTGTTTCTTAGTCAAGTTTGTAATTCCGCCTTTGTGCGCACCATTTGTTTGCTTCTTTTTTTTAGTTTCTTAGTGTTAAAAATAAATCATGTATTCAAACTCACGTCTGGCTCGCGCCAACTTTCCGTTGCCTTCTGGAGAAACACAACCCGAGAACCTAGTCTTGACAGTAAGTTGAATGATGCGGACAGGTTTGTTACTGGATACAATACTTTCGAATACACTTCTGCCTTGGAGACTTCATAGCTGTAAGCAATATGCAACTATAATTATTTGATACTTGTTAATAGTGACAAATGTCTGGTTTTAGACTGCAATATTGTTCAATGAAGGACACTTGTTTAGTATGTCTACCTTGTGTGCTAATCTAGCTGTTGTCTACCTGTTGGCTCCTCGTACCCTACAGCCTAACACGTTTACTTGTTTTAAATGACTTGACTAACATAAAAGAAAAACTTTTAAAAAACTTGCTTGCTTATTGGAGGACATTTAAATAATAATAAGCTGTCCAGCTTTGCACAGGTAAACACTTGTTTTGGAAATGTTCCTGTTTAATAAAGAATTGTAATCTTAGATCCTTTAGTTATTTATTTGAGATGACAAATAACACCAGATTACAAAGGAGAATGTTAACGCTGCTACAGAAACATCCTATCTTGGGACGGGGAGGTAGATGAGCAAAACACATTTTATCTGACTGTGATATTAGCAAAACCAGAAATGTTTTAAGTAAACATTTGACAGGCAGTCACAATCACACAATCAACAAAATAAAAAAATACCTTTTGATCAAAAGACAAAAACAATATAAATTAGTGATCTTCCAAAATCACAGCAATATTTGTCCTACTCACAGAGAAGGTGACGGTTTGGTGACATCTCCAATAGTCTCCAAGAATGCTTCTGTCATGTTCTGTGGTCTGGATTATGTTTTGTTATTTTCTGATAGTTTTGGACTCCATAGTTCCTGTTTTTGTGCACCCTTGTTTGTTTTAGTTTCCATGACTACTCATTAGTTTCACCTGCCTTATGCACGCACCTGTTCTAATCATGATATTATTATTTAAGCCTGTCTTTGTCAGTTAGTCTGCCTGGCGACATTGTTTGTTTCATAGTTCTTGATGATAGTTTCATGCTCTGTTGATGTTCATTTCATGCTCTGCTCATGTCATAGTTCATGCTGCTCTTTTCAAGCCACAGTAAGTGTTGTTTGTTTTTTTGTTCAAAGTTTACGTTCAAGTGTTAGTTTGTTCCCTGCGTCAAGTTCGTGCCTTTGCCTTGTGCGCCTTTTTGTTTTGTACTTCGTTGAGTTATAGTCAAGATTAAATCATGTTTTTACCTTCAAGCCATGTCCGGTCTAGTCTGTTTGCATCACGGGAGAACAAATCTTGCAGCAAGCTGCGTAAAAATCCCCGTCCTGACAGCTTCAAGGCCATAAAAGTGTTTTATCTTTGACAAAACCCAGGCACGGCAGCTGAAGAGAATAACCACTACACAAACATTTAGGCTAAAATTGTGGTTTAGACATGAGATGACTAAAATGTAAATTTTGCCATTGCACACACTGCAGGGTGTCATGTCTGTGTTGATCATGTTTTAGTTTTGTTTGGTTTTTGGACATTTTTTAGTTCTTGTCTTCACTCCCTTGCTTTGTCACCATAGTAACCATTATGTTCGGGAGCCTGTAAAGGACTGTATATTTACTTTAGGGGATGCTCTAATTTTCACTATTTACCAAATAAAGATAGTCTAGGAGAGAGTGAGAGGACACCACTTATATAGTTAACCAATTTACTATTTACCATATAATATACAATAATCAGACAATAATAAACACACATTAATTACACTCATACACTCATCCCCACTCACACGTCACCTCCCCAATGAAACCTCCCGCACTAAACCAATTACACAACACACACACACACTGTCCAACCTGGGCCCCTTGGCTGGGCCAGAAGATAGTCTGTTGTGGTCCTGCTGTATCGTTGGTGCACGTAGGGTGGGGGTGGTGAGTTGCAACTGCTGGATACCAAGGGGGCGTTGGAGAGGGGGGGACACCTCCCGTAGTAGAGTAGAGAAGGGGGATGGGGGGGCGGGGGGGGCTCGGCCGTACTTCCTCTTAGCTCCCTCACGAGTCTAGTCTGGAGCAAGAGGAGAACCAGCCTCATCCTGGGTCACCTCTCTGACGACTAGCCCGTGAGCGCGAGCCACTAACACTCGCACCCCTCGCTGTCCACTTCCCTCGCAGCAAGGTAGCCACGATAGCACACAACTAAACTCTACAATCGTTCACGCTCGCTCTCCAAACAATAAATAGTCACGGGGAGAGTGTCTCTTCAATAAACTTAGTCCAAACGTGACTGAACCTGGCGTTCGTGAAGTCACTGGGCAGCACGCAAACACAGGTGCGAGCTGCGGTGAGCTAACTAGCGGTTAGCATGCGCTTCACCTCCTACTGGCAACGTGAAGCGCCCAAAACGTCCTTAAACTTAAACTAGTGCACTGGCACTTAACTGTCACTTATAACAAACTTAAATACAACGCTTAGAGTACTAGTTACTTATCTGATCTGCAAATGTACAATCCAGGATAAATGTTGGAATCCAGGGGAAAAGGGGGGGTAAAGGAGACGGATTCTAGGGGCCCATGATGGAGGTGGGCCCAGAGAGGCCCCTAATGATGATGAAATTATAATGTTGCCGCTGTGTTGGGGGCCCTGTAAAGATTATTTTAATGGGGCCCAAAATCCCTAGCGGCGCCCCTGTAACCACTACACAAACATTTAGGCTAAAATTGTGGTTTAGACATGAGATGACTAAAATAAACATTTTGCCATTACACACGTTACATCCGAGATTTTAGGTGTAAGCCAAAATAGCGTGACACTTGTTTTTTTTGCTCATTTCAGACCGATATCTGATAAATGTCGGAATCCAGTATATTATCAGTCAGTTTCATTTATTTTTTACTTACATTGCAAGACTGTTTTTTCTGTCGATGATGTGACTTTTTGCCTGTTGACTGCAGTGATGAGGAGTGGCAAAGCAGCACAAAGGACTCCGATGAATCACAAGCGCTCAGCTTCAACGTGAAACAGCAACATGTGTCGTCACGCCTCAGTAACTCACTGCTGGGCCCTCAGCTGGTAAAGCAACACACTGACTTGACGGAATTAACGCATCTCCCGTGGGAGCTTTTCTGCGGAGGTGGCCCTCTGACTGGGATAAAATAACAATTTTCTGCGTCCGTGTCGAGCGCTTAAGTCGCTCAATTGCCGTTTAGAAAAAAAGGAATAATTGAATATTGATTTTTTTTTTGCGTCAAACGGTGACGCATTCCTTTTTTTTCTCACATGTACCTTTGTACTGAATGAAATAGCATCCACATGAGCATGGAAGCCATTAAAAAGTGATTACTATGTAATCACTTTTTAATCTTTATATGAAGGGTATATCAAGTGGTTATTAACTATCGACACTAATCATGCTTAATTGCTATCAGCCTTAATTTTTTATACGTAATTAGTCCCATATTAAAAGTTCATAAATGTGGGTTGTGGTTTGTATTGACTCATATGTCACAATAAATAGCTGTTAAGCAATATCATTGTCCTAGCGCCCATATATTTATGTGAGTGTGACTTTGTGGATTATTGTGTTTTATATAGTCTTTATTGATGTCTTTCGTAAAAGGTTGATAGCTATCATGCATAAATGGTGAGCTCATTCATTTTATGACGTGTCTGCACGTTGTCATGATCCGTGGCCGGATCATGTTTTGTTTGGTTATGTTCTTTTAGTTTTGGACTCCCCTAGTTCCTGTTTTGTGCACCTCTGGGTTTGTTTTAGTTTCCATGGGGATTAATTGGGTTCACCTGCCTCTGGTTAGTGGTCGGCACGCTCACCTGCTGTCGACCACTAATGTATTCACCTTTCTCGCCACGCTCAGTCTGGCTTCATTGTTTGCTGAATGCAACAGTTACTTTAGTATTTCTTGTCTCCAAGTTTATGCTTCCTGTGCTAAGAGGTAACCTTAGCTTCCCGTGCGATCGGCACGTTTCCTTCTGCTTGTTTTCTGTTTTTGGTACGTGTTTGATTTTCGAAGATTAAATCATGTTCCTACCTGCACGCCTTGTCCGGAGTGGTCCGTCTGCATCCCGGGAGAATGAACCCAGCAGAAAGATGAGACCCCCCCCCCCCCCCCCCCAATCGTGACACACGTGTTTTTGTCAGTGTTTGTCAAACATTCCTTAAGATGTAGTAACTTGCTATTTGTTAATAACAATTACCAAATAGTGAGTCATACTGCTTTGCAACTCTTGGTCATACATTGTCGTACTTCATTCTTCCATATATGATACACATTACATAAAAACAGAACTTATTTTCTTTGGGTGGACTCCCAATGGAGGGGTGTGGACTTTCAGTATAACATGTATTGATTAACAAGTGG
Source organism: Entelurus aequoreus (assembly GCF_033978785.1). Classification (NCBI taxonomy): domain Eukaryota; kingdom Metazoa; phylum Chordata; class Actinopteri; order Syngnathiformes; family Syngnathidae; genus Entelurus; species Entelurus aequoreus. Next base: position 67,984,348 of record NC_084735.1, on the reverse strand, counting down.
CTGTCTATCCTCTGTAGGCAACAGGGACTAACGTTTATTGATAACTGGCCCTCTTTCTGGGGCAAACCAGGCTTGCTGATGAGAGACGGCCTTCACCCTAACCAGGAAGGCGCCATCATCCTGTCTAGAAACATAGACTACTATTTAAGTCTCACTTGACTGACTACACTAGAGCAAGCCCGGTCACAGGCAATTACAATGTCTGTTAGTCCGGGTGAGGAGTCAGTTAAGCTAGAACTAGCCAGCGCCAGGCTGGATAATCCATGTACGCATAGCAATTATCTTAGAATAATACACAATTCACATAATGTTTTTTCTGTTGTGTCTGTGTCAGAGGTGGACATGCATTCTACTGAGGTGGCAAATTATGATATGTCCAGTCTATTGCAGCACCAAGCAAACAATCGGAAAATTCCCGTCATATCAATTCCTAGATATGGTCGAAACTATTTAAAGTGCACTACGCATTATAAACGCAACATTGTTAATATTGCTACTACGGATAATCTTAACAAAAACTCGTCAAAACAGCCCAATACCTATAATATGGGCTTTTTAAACATAAGAGCATTGTCTCCCAAGGCGTTATTAGTTAATGAGGTCATTAGAGACAACAATCTTAACGTCATTGGTCTTAGCGAAACCTGGCTCAAACCAGACAAATTTTTTGCGCTCAATGAGGCATCTCCTCCTAACTATACGAATGCGCATGTTGCCCGTCCTCTTAAAAGGGGAGGGGGTGTCGCACTAATATACAATGAAAATTTCAACCTTACCCCTAACCTAAATAATAAATATAAATCGTTTGAGGTGCTTACTATGAGGTCTGTCACACCGCTACCTCTCGACCTGGCTGTTATCTACCGCCCCCCTGGGCCCTATTCGGACTTTATCAGTGAATTCTCAGAGTTCGTTGCTGATCTAGTGACGCACGCCGACAATATAATCATAATGGGGGACTTTAATATCCATATGAATACCCCATCGGACCCTCAGTGCGTGGCGCTCCAAACCATAATTGATAGCTGTGGTCTTACACAAATAATACATGAACCCACGCATCGCAACGGTAATACAATAGATCTAGTGCTTGTCAGGGGTGTCACCACCTCCAAAGTTATGATACTTCAATATACTAAAGTAATGTCCGATCATTACCTTATAAAATTTGAAGTTTTGACTCATTGTCAACAAGCTAATAATAATAATAACTGCTATAGCGGCCGCAACATTAATGCTGCCACAATGATGACTCTTGCTGACCTACTGCCTTCGGTAATGGCACCATTCCCAAATTATGTTGGCTCTATTGATAACCTCACTAACAACTTTGACGATGCCTTGCGCAAAATTATTGATAGTATAGCACCGCTAAAGCAAAAAAGGGCCCCTAAAAGGCGCACCCCATGGTTTACAGAAGAAATTAGAGCTCATAAATTATCATGTAGAAAACTGGAACGCAAATGGCGCGCGACTAAACTTGAGGTTTTCCATCAAGCATGGAGTGATAGTTTAATAACTTATAAACGCATGCTTACCTTAGCTAAAGCTAAATACTACTCAAATCTCATCCGCCTCAACAAAAACGATCCTACATTTCTGTTTAGTACAGTAGCATCGCTAACCCAACAAGGGACTCCTCCCAGTAGCTCCACCCACTCGGCAGATGATTTTATGAATTTCTGTAATAAGAAAATTGAACTCATTTGAAAGGAGATTAAAGACAATGCATCCCAGCTACAACTGGGTTCTATTAACACAAATACGACTGTATATACGACGGACACTGCCCTCCAAAATAGTCTCTCTACTTCTGATGAAATAACATTAGAGGAATTATTACAGCGTGTAAGTGGGATAAAACAAACAACATGTTTACTTGACCCACTTCCTGGGAAACTTATCAAGGAACTGTTTGTATTATTAGGTCCATCAGTGTTAAATATTATAAACTTATCACTTTCCTCCGGCACTGTTCCCCTAGCATTCAAAAAAGCGGTTATTCATCCTCTGCTCAAAAGACCTAACCTCGACCCTGACCTCACGGTAAACTACCGACCGGTCTCCCACCTTCCGTTTATTTCCAAAATTCTCGAAAAAATTGTTGCACAGCAGCTAAATGAACACTTAGTGACTAACAATCTCTGTGAACCTTTTCAATCCGGTTTCAGGGCAAATCACTCTACGGAGACAGCACTCGCAAAAATGACTAATGATCTATTGCTAACGATGGATTCTGATGCGTCATCTATGTTGCTGCTTCTTGATCTTAGCGCCGCTTTCGATACCGTCGATCATAATATTTTATTAGAGCGTATCAAAACACGTATTGGTATGTCAGACTTAGCCTTGTCTTGGTTTAACTCTTATCTTACTGACAGGATGCAGTGCGTCTCCCATAACAATGTGACCTCGGACTATGTCAAGGTAACGTGCGGAGTTCCCCAGGGTTCGGTTCTTGGCCCTGCACTCTTTAGTATTTACATGCTGCCGCTGGGTGACATCATACGCAAGTAGGGTGTTAGCTTTCACTGTTATGCTGATGACACTCAACTCTACATGCCCCTAAAGCTGACCAACACGCCGGATTGTCGTCAGCTGGAGGCGTGTCTTAATGAAATTAAACAATGGATGTCCGCTAACTTTTTAACTCAGCGCTAAGAAAACGGAAATGCTGATTATCGGTCCTGCTAGACATCGACATCTATTTAATAATACCACCTAAACATTTGACAACCAAACAATTACCCAAGGCGACTCGGTAAAGAATCTGGGTATTATCTTCGACCCAACTCTCTCGTTTGAGTCACACATTAAGAGTGTTACTAAAACGGCCTTCTTTCATCTCCGTAATATCGCTAAAATTCGTTCCATCTTGTCCACTAGCGACGCTGAGATCATTATTCATGCGTTCGTTACGTCTCGTCTCGATTACTGTAACGTATTATTTTCGGGTCTCCCTATGTCTAGCATTAAAAGATTACAGTTGGTACAAAATGCGGCTGCAAGACTTTTGACAAAAACAAGAAAGTTTGATCATATTACGCCTATACTGGCTCACCTGCACTGGCTTCCTGTGCACTTAAGATGCGACTTTAAGGTTTTACTACTTACGTATAAAATACTACACGGTTTAGCTCCAGCTTATCTCGCCGATTGTATTGTACCATATGTCCCGACAAGAAATCTGCGTTCAAAGAACTCCGGCTTATTAGTGATTCCCAGAGCCCAAAAAAAGTCTGCGGGCTATAGAGCGTTTTCTATTCGGGCTCCAGTACTCTGGAATGCCCTCCCGGTAACAGTTAGAGATGCTACCTCAGTAGAAGCATTTAAGTCCCATCTTAAAACTCATTTGTATAATCTAGCCTTTAAATAGACCCCCCTTTTTTAGACCAGTTGATCTGCCGTTTCTTTTCTTCTCTCCTCTTCTCCCCTGTCCCTTGCGAGGGGGAGTTGCATAGGTCCGGTGGCCATGGATGAAGTGCTGGCTGTCCAGATTCGGAACCCCGGGTGGACCACTAGCCTGTGCATCGGTTGGGGACATCTCTGCGCTGCTGACCCGTCTCAGCTCGGGATGGTTTCCTGCTGGCCCCACTATGGACTGGACTCTCGCTGATGTGTTGGATCCACTGTGGACTGGACTTTCACAATATTATGTCAGACCCACTCGACATCCATTGCTTTCGGTCTCCCCTAGAGGGGGAGGGGGGGGTTACCCACATATGCGGTCCTCTCCAAGGTTTCTCATAGTCATTCACCGACGTCCCACGGGGGTGAGTTTTTCCTTGCCCGTATGTGGGCTCTGTACCGAGGATGTCGTTGTGGCTTGTGCAGCCCTTTGAGACACTTGTGATTTAGGGCTATATAAATAAACATTGATTGATTGATTGATTGATGTATTAAAACGTGCAAACTTGATAACACACACAATGCTGATTTACTCAGCTGCTGCTTAGAGGATTGCATCTCTTAAATTAGCAAAATAGACAGCGCAAACCATTTAGCATGTTTTTCTTCATGTATTCTCAGGGCATTCAATCGATCACAACTGGACGTTTCGCCGCTCATCCGAGTAATAATAATAAGAAGAAGAAGAAGAAGAAAAAGAAGAAGAAGAAGAATTAGCTTTATTGTCTCTGAGGAGAAATTTGTCTTGGACATCAAGACACAGCGTTTTACATACATACATACATACATACATACAAACATACATACATACAGTTCATCCGACAATACAGTGACGACAGTGAACAGTGCGCAGGTATATCAGTTAGTTATGAGATCACACATTACACTCCCCCCGTATTCCACACCTCCCGTATTGTACTATCCCAATATTGCACTCCTTATTATTGCATCCAGTTACTACAGTAGTTTTCTGTTGTTAAGTGCTTTGATTGCCAGTGGGACAAAGTAAAATATATACCTGCTGAGTTTGTATATTGCTTTTCTGTACCGTTTACCATTTAGCATCAACACAATTTCACTATGAAGTATGGGGTGTGGGACACAAGTGATTTTAAGACCCTGCTTCCTCACAGTCTTGTCGAATATTTCTTGAAGGAAACAAGGGGGCTGCATACCAATTATTTTACCAGCCCTTTCGATAAGGTTTTGAATTTGAGTTTTGAGTTTGACGGACAGATTTCCAAATCATGTGGAGATGCCATAACGGATGACAGATTCAATGTTTGCCTTATAAAACAACATCATGATATTGCTTGCCACACCATGGACCCTGAGCCTCCTTGGGAAGTGCAGGCGCTGGTTAATATGGGAGCAAACAGAGTCAACTTGGTTGGCCCAAGTTAACTGGGAATCAAAACAAATACTCAAGTACTTATAGGAGGACACCTGCTCCACTCTCCCCATGGATAATGATCGGGCTGTGATCCCCCACAGATTTGGGATCAAAAACCATCTCCTTTGTTTTTTTTACATTTAAAATCAGATTTTTCTCCTCACACCACCTCACAGCCCCTTGTATCTCTTGTTTGTATGAGTCGATGTTGGTGGATAGTTTAGGCTTTGTTAATCGTTTGGGCTTTGGTTGGGGCTTTGTCAGTAAACTAAGGATGACTGTGTCATCTGAAAATTTGATTATATAGTTGTTTGGTTGCTGATTCCATAGATCGTTGGTCTATGCAATAAACAGGAAGGGGGAACTTATACAGCCTTGGGGGACCCCTGTGCTTATAACCTGTAGGTCAGAGAGAGTGGAGTTTACCTTTACTTGTTGTTGCCTTTCTATAAGAAAATTGCAGTGCCATTTCATTATATACGGGTTGACTTCCATCTGTTTTAGGCTAGCTGACAGTATCTGAGGGAGAATTGTATTGAATGCACTACTGAAATATATGAATGTTAATCTAGCATACGCTAAGGGATCCTAGAGGTGTTTTGAAACCAGATGAGTAATGGAGATCAAAGCATCTCCAGGGTAGGGCGAAACGTTTTATGACCTGGATGAATGAGAACCTTCATAGACATGTATGTGCAGAATATATGTTGATAATGAGAGGGGGAGATGCAAATATATTCATTTGGCACTGGCAATGTGATTTTAAACAGTCTTACCTTAAAAAAGTAATTAGTTATAGTTACAAATTACTCTTGTCAAAATGTAATTGAGTTAGTAACTCAGTTACCTCATTGTAAGAGTAATTATACTCAGCAAAGTAACTGAGGCATTATTTTTCATTTTGTTATTTTATACTCTACTATGTTTTATAACATCTGTAACGCCAAAGTTGTTTATATTAACTGATTGAAGAATAAAAACACTATACAGCATTTTAGAACTCAATAGACTGTAGTGGGCCAAATGATACGCATAACAATAAAAAATGTATTTAAAAAATATTCAGTTAAGTAACAACAATAAATATTGAATGTATTAAAAGACACAAAGGAGCATTGGGCCTTTAAGTAGCGCAATAAAAAATACAAGTAAAATAAATCAATTAAAGTATTCTTCATCCACATTTTATCAACCATCACAACGTTTATCTTAACTTGATGGCATAATTCTTGAATTGAATTCAACCTTAAGTAGGACTTCACACACAATAGTCAATATTTACAAAACTGAAAAATAGTAATACCAAAAACATTCTTCTCATACTAGCGTATCAAGAATTATCTTCAGGTCAGCTGCACCGTGTCTCAAAGTTTATGTATTCGCCACTCATTTACCCACAGAAACTTAAAAAAAATGTATGTATGTGTGTTGTGGAACAAAGTTCCACAAAGTGTCTTCATCATCATCATGTGATTATTAGTGTGGTAGAAGCAGCAAATACATATACTGTAGCTCACTGACAGTCTGGAGATGCCACGATAACTCGCCAGCTGTTGGCGTCAAAAATTATAGGTACCCTCTTTACTGTTCACCTATTACGGCGTGGAACAAATCCACACGTTTTTGTTTTGGCGCTGCAGAAGAATTTCAACTCCCTAAACAAGGAAGGGAAAGTATCTGATTGGGCCTACATCGATGCTAACCCCCAAGTTCCCACCCTCTCTCATATTTGACCCTATTAAAGAGCTGTAATTGGATATATTCCCAATTTGTCCCACCCACCTACCAGAATAAAGGAAATATGATTGGATGTTTTGTATTTCAACATTTTCTTCGACACCAGTTTACTGAGGGCTGGGGGGTCGTGTGCGCACGGGCTCACAGAGCTTGACACTGACAGTGGAGGGACAGTGAAGAGGGAAGATGATACTAGTGTATCGTGTCCCTTTTTCAGCATTTTTTTTTCCGTTACTGCCCATAATTTTATCATCCCCACCCTTGCCCAGAAAATGTGTGCCAAAACCAGACACTTTGCGTTTCATTCAACCAAACTGTAGCCACTTCATATTCACAGTAATGTTACCGGCGTTGCAACGTAATTAATTAGATTACTCGTTACTGAAAAAAACTACGCCGTTAGTAACACCGTTATACTCCTAACGCCGTTATACTCGTAATGCCGTCATTACCAACACTGTTTATCAAGGCTAAAACTCTTCTGTGACCGCTGTTTTGCCTTTATATTTAGCATGTGCAAATGTTTGTGCAACTGGCACAGTTACGCACAAATGGCTGGAGAAAGGAGGTGATCGCGTGCTGAAAGACAGACAATGGACAGATAACTATTCATCCTACATGTGGATGTCAACATATTAGACATATTGTCTATTCAGCAATATGATTTTGTAATTGTAAAGCTGCCTCTTGTCAGAACCTCTGGTATATAAATTCGGTATGAAAACACCCCACACTACCAGGTTGTTTATTGAAATTTAACTTGTGGCGTCGTCTCACAGGCCGAATTGAAGATGCCGGCGGGCTGCTTTTAACCCACGAGCTGGGGTTTGGAAACTCATGCACTAAAATTATAGCAATTTAATATTTTGCACACGTTATTTCAGCAAGACAATGCCAAGCCACGTGTTACAACAGCGTGGCTTCATAGTAAAATAGTGCAGGTACTAGACTGGCCTGCCTGTAGTCCACACCTGTCTCCCATTGAAAATGTGTGGCACAATATGAAGCCTAAAATACCACAAAGGAGACCCTGGACTGTTGAATAACTTAAGCTGTACATCAAGCAAGAATGGGAAATAATTCCACCTGAAAAGCTTCAACAATTGGTCTCCTCAGTTCCCAAATGTTTACTGAGAGTCGTTAAAAGGAAAGGCCATGTAACACATTGGTAAAAATGCCCCTGTGCCAACTTTTTTGCAATGTGTTGCTGCCATTAAATTCTAAGTTATTGATTATTTGCAAAAAAAAAAAAAAAGTTTCTCAGTTCGAACATTAAATATATTTTCTTTGCAGTTTATTCACTTAAATATAAGTTGAAAAGGATTTGCAAATTATTGTATTCTGTTTTCATTTACAAATTACACAACGTGCCAACTTCACTGGTTTGGGGTTTTGTATGTTTCACTAACATTTCAACTAGCATTCTTTAATATTTCAACCATTCCCACTGTACGTTCAAACATATTCTTACAATCATTTTACATTTCTTCTGCGTTTTAGTTTGGCTTCAGTATTGGGAGCACTCACTCACAATTTCTACAGAAATGTTATTTTTTATTTGAAAATGTAACTCTTCATGGACTTAAAAAAAAACAACCTATCAAAATTATTTGAAAAAGTCAAACATTGATTAGCCCCAAATATTCTTCATTTTAAAGTAATAGGAGCATGATGGCGAGGCAAACTATAGAAATTTGTTTGTCAGAGTCCCATATTTCGTAAACAAATTACTGTTTTGCATTTCAATAAATGCTCACTGCTGAGGACACTGACTCTCAGGAAAATATGACACTAGACAAGTATTAAAAAGATAAGTCTTTGAGTCATAAAATATGTTTTTTTGTTTCATTCTATTTTCAGGAAACTGACTCGTCATTCATTTATATGAATTTGATAAAGTCTGCCCACATTCTGTGTGATAACACTATCTCAGCTCTTAGCTCATTGTGGTTTGGCTGTTTTTGATTAAAAACTTTTTTTTTAATCATCCAAGAATGCAGAAAGCCGTCAATCCTTTCTGCCAAGCAGCCACTCAGTCAGCCATCTGTTATTGTTCCATCTATTTCTACCTTTTGCTAATTCCGTCTTTTGCCTCTTTTTTATTCCACCCAAAGCTGACACCACAGATAGACCTCACAACTCAATGTTCCTCACGAAATTGAGACAAGAGGAAATATGGTAATTCAAATTGTGACAAAATATGCAAATCTTACACTTCAATCGATTGTAATAGAATTTATATGGAAACGATAAAAAAGGTGATTGAAGAGATCTCAGGACCATTAATGTATAACAGTAACCTATCATTTCAAACAGACACATTCCCAAACAAAATTAAATTACCTAAAGTTGTACTGATTTATAAGACTGGAGACAAAACCAGTTTACAAATTATAGACCTGTTTCTTTCCTTCCACAATTTTCTACAATCATTGAAAAATGGTTTAATAACAGATTGAAGAGTTTCATAAACTGTAGGCAGCAGGGACTAACGTTTATTGATAACTGGCCCTCTTTCTGGGGCAAACCAGGCTTGCTGATGAGAGACGGCCTTCACCCTAACCAGGAAGGCGCCATCATCCTGTCTAGAAACATAGACTACTATTTAAGTCTCACTTGACTGACTACACTAGAGCAAGCCCGGTCACAGGCAATTACAATGTCTGTTAGTCCGGGTGAGGAGTCAGTTAAGCTAGAACTAGCCAGCGCCAGGCTGGATAATCCATGTACGCATAGCAATTCTCTTAGAATAATACACAATTCACATAATGTTTTTTCTGTTGTGTCTGTGTCAGAGGTGGACATGCATTCTACTGAGGTGGCAAATTATGATATGTCCAGTCTATTGCAGCACCAAGCAAACAATCGGAAAATTCCCGTCATATCAATTCCTAGATATGGTCGAAACTATTTAAAGTGCACTACGCATAATAAACGCAACATTGTTAATATTGCCACTACGGATAATCTTAACAAAAACTCGTCAAAACAGCCCAATACCTATAATATGGGCTTTTTAAACATAAGATCATTGTCTCCCAAGGCGTTATTGGTTAATGAGGTCATTAGAGACAACAATCTCAACGTCATTGGTCTTAGCGAAACCTGGCTCAAACCGGACAAATTTTTTGCGCTCAATGAGGCCTCTCCTCCTAACTATACGAATGAGCATGTTGCCCGTCCTCTTAAAAGGGGAGGGGGTGTCGCACTAATATACAATGAAAATTTCAACCTTACCCCTAACCTAAATAATAAATATAAATCGTTTGAGGTGCTTACTATGAGGTCTGTCACACCGCTACCTCTCGACCTGGCTGTTATCTACCGCCCCCCTGGGCCCTATTCGGACTTTATCAGTGAATTCTCAGAGTTCGTTGCTGATCTAGTGACGCACGCCGACAATATAATCATAATGGGGGACTTTAATATCCATATGAATACCCCATCGGACCCTCAGTGCGTGGCGCTCCAAACCATAATTGATAGCTGTGGTCTTACACAAATAATACATGAACCCACACATTGCAACGGTAATACAATAGATCTAGTGCTTGTCAGGGGTGTCACCACCACCAAAGTTATGATACTTCCATATACTAAAGTAATGTCCGATCATTACCTTATAAAATTTGAAGTTTTGACTCTTTGTCAACAAGCTAATAATAATAATAACTGCTATAGCGGCCGCAACATTAATGCTGCCACAACGATGACTCTTGCTGACCTACTGCCTTCGGTAATGGCACCATTCCCAAATTATGTCGGCTCTATTGATAACCTCACTAACAACTTTGACGATGCCTTGCGCGAAATTATTGATAGTATAGCACCGCTAAAGCAAAAAAGGGCCCCTAAAAGGCGCACCCCATGGTTTACAGAAGAAATTAGAGCTCATAAATTATCATGTAGAAAACTGGAACGCAAATGGCGCGCGACTAAACTTGAGGTTTTCCATCGAGCATGGAGTGATAGTTTAATAACTTATAAACGCATGCTTACCTTAGCTAAAGCTAAATACTACTCAAATCTCATCCGCCTCAACAAAAACGATCCTAAATTTCTGTTTAGTACAGTAGCATCGCTAACCCAACAAGGGACTCCTCCCAGTAGCTCCACCCACTCGGCAGATGATTTTATGAATTTTGTTTATTAAGAAAATTGAACTCATTAGAAAGGAGATTAAAGACAACGCATCCCAGCTACAACTGGGTTCTATTAACACAAATACGACTGTATATACGACGGACACTGCCCTCCAAAATAGTTTCTCTATTTTTGATGAAATAACATTAGAGGAATTATTACAGCGTGTAAGTGGGATAAAACAAACAACATGTTTACTTGACCCACTTCCTGGGAAACTTATCAAGGAACTGTTTGTATTATTAGGTCCATCAGTGTTAAATATTATAAACTTATCACTTTCCTCCGGCACTGTTCCCCTAGCATTCAAAAAAGCGGTTATTCATCCTCTGCTCAAAAGACCTAACCTCGATCCTGACCTCATGGTAAACTACCGACCGGTCTCCCACCTTCAGTTTATTTCCAAAATTCTCGAAAAAATTGTTGCACAGCAGCTAAATGAACACTTAGTGACTAACAATCTCTGTGAACCTTTTCAATCCGGTTTCAGGGCAAATCACTCTACGGAGACAGCCCTCGCAAAAATGACTAATGATCTATTGCTAACGATAGATTCTGATGCGTCATCTATGTTGCTGCTTCTTGATCTTAGCGCCGCTTTCGATACCGTCGATCATAATATTTTATTAGAGCGTATCAAAACACGTATTGGTATGTCAGACTTAGCCTTGTCTTGGTTTAACTCTTATCTTACTGACAGGATGCAGTGCGTCTCCCATAACAATGTGACCTCGGACTATGTCAAGGTAACGTGCGGAGTTCCCCAGGGTTCGGTTCTTGGCCCTGTACTCTTTAGTATTTACATGCTGCCGCTGGGTGACATCATACGCAAGTACGGTGTTAGCTTTCACTGTTATGCTGATGACACTCAACTCTACATGCCCCTAAAGCTGACCAACACTGTAGTCAGCTGGAGGCGTGTCTTAATGAAATTAAACAATGGATGTCCGCTAACTTTTTGCAACTCAACGCTAAGAAAACGGAAATGCTGATTATCGGTCCTGCTAGACACCGACATCTATTTAATAATACCACCTTAACATTTGACAACCAAACAATTAAACAAGGCGACTCGGTAAAGAACCTGGGTATTATCTTCGACCCAACTCTCTCGTTTGAGTCACACATTAAGAGTGTTACTAAAACGGCCTTCTTTCATCTCCGTAATATCGCTAAAATTCGTTCCATCTTGTCCACTAGCGACGCTGAGATCATTATTCATGCGTTCGTTACGTCTCGTCTCGATTACTGTAACGTATTATTTTCGGGCCTCCCTATGTCTAGCATTAAAAGATTACAGTTGGTACAAAATGCGGCTGCAAGGCTTTTGACAAAAACAAGAAAGTTTGATCATATTACGCCTATACTGGCTCACTTGCACTGGCTTCCTGTGCACTTAAGATGCGACTTTAAGGTTTTACTACTTACGTATAAAATACTACACGGTTTAGCTCCAGCCTATCTCGCCGATTGTATTGTACCATATGTCCCGACAAGAAATCTGCGTTCAAAGAACTCCGGCTTATTAGTGATTCCCAGAGCCAAAAAAAAGTCTGCGGGCTATAGAGCGTTTTCTATTCGGGCTCCAGTACTCTGGAATGCCCTCCCGGTAACAGTTAGAGATGCTACCTCAGTAGAAGCATTTAAGTCCCATATTAAAACTCATTTGTATAATCTAGCCTTTAAATAGACCCCCCCTTTTTAGACCAGTTGATCTGCCGTTTCTTTTCTACTCTCCTCTTCTCCCCTGTCCCTTGCGAGGGGGAGTTGCATAGGTCCGGTGGCCATGGATGAAGTGCTGGCTGTCCAGAGCCGGGACCCCGGGTGGACCACTAGCCTGTGCATCGGTTGGAGACATCTCTGCGCTGCTGACCCGTCTCCGCTCGGGATGGTTTCCTGTTGGCCCCGCTGTGGACTGGACTCCCGCTGATGTGTTGGATCCACTGTGGACTGGACTTTCACAATGTTATGTCAGACCCACTCGACATACGTTGCTTTCGGTCTCCCCTAGAGGGGGGGGGGGGGGTTACCCACATATGCGGTCCTCTCCAAGGTTTCTCATAGTCATTCACCGACGTCCCACTGGGGTGAGTTTTTCCTTGCCCGTATGTGGGCTCTGTACCGAGGATGTCGTTGTGGCTTGTACAGCCCTTTGAGACACTTGTGATTTAGGGCTATATAAATAAACATTGATTGATTGATAAACAAATAAAGAATAATCGCTGACAACCAATATGGATACAAAGCTAATATTTCAACTTTGATGGCTTTAATCAAAATAACAGAGGACATTACCAATGCAATAGATGGTAAACAGTGTGCGTTTATGGATTCAACCAAAGCATCAGAGGGTTGGTCTTACTTCGGATTAGAAGCTACTTAACCAACAGGAAGCGATACGTGAAGCTAGGCTAACACACATCTACTACACTAAACATATCCTGTGGCATACCATAGGGATCAATACTTGGACCAAAATTGTTCAGTCTTTACATAAATGACATTTGTAAAGTTACAGAAGACCTAAAGTTAGTATTGTTTTCAGACGATACAACAGCATCTTTCTGTTCATTTATTCTGTTATTATAATACAAATAATAACAGAATAAATGAACAAATTAAAAAGATGGTTTGACAAAAACAGTCTATCCTAAAACCTCAGTAAAACTAAAATAATGCCATTTGGTAACAGTAGTAGAGAAAGTCAAACAAAAATACAATTAGACGGAATAGAATTTGAAAGATGATAAAATGAACTGGAAATCTCATATTAAAAAAATATTCAATATAAGGTGGCAAGAAACACGTCAATAATGAATAAAGGTAAATATGTATTGGACCCAAAATAATTTCATATTCTTTACTGCTCACTAGTGTTACCATATCTGAGTTATTGTGCAGAAACAACTACGAAAGCACACTTCAATCATTAACCGTGTAACAAAAAGATCAGTTAGAATAATACATAATGTTGGATATAGAGAAAATACTGTACAAATCCTTTATTTATTGTATTGAACCTATTGAAATTCCACGATATTGTGAATTTGCAAACTAGGGTACTAATGAATCATTTTCGGTACGATACCGTCTCTGAAACATACCGGTCCCGCACCCCCCAGAAGTCTAGACAGAACATGTTAAAATATAGAAAGTAAGCAGATATTAACAGTAAATGAAAAAGTAGATTAATAATTAATTTTCTACCACTTGTCCTTAATAATGTTGACACAATAATAGAATGATAAATGACACAATATGTTACTGCATACGTCAGCAGACTAATTAGGAGCCTTTGTTTGTTTACTTACTACTAAAAGACAAGTTGTCTAGTATGTTCACTATTTTATTTAAGGACTTAACTGCAATAAGAAACATATTTTTAATGTACAATGTAAAGATTTGTTGTTAAAATAAAGCCAATAATGCAATTTTTTTGTGGTCCCCTTAATTTAAAAAGTACCGAAAAGTACCGAAATAATTTTAGTACCGGTACCAGTACCAAAATATTGGTATCGTTACAACACTATTGCAAACAGCTAAAATGATGTACAAAGCAATTTATAACATGCTACCCAAGAACATACAACAATTCTTCTCAACAAAATAAATATAACCTTGGACATAAATCTAATTTAAAACATCTGTATGCACGTACAAGACTTAAGACCTTAAGTATATCAGTATGTGGAATTACATTATGGAATGGATTAAGCAAATAAATCAAACAATGTACTAATAAGATCCACTTTAAGAAACTGATCAAACTCAAAGTGTTTACAAGGTACAAAATAAGAAGAACCATAATTATTATTATTTATTTGTTTAATGTTATTACCTATGGAGTATATTGTGAATACATTGAGAACAGGAAGTGAACAAAATGTGACGACCGGGTCGCATGGTGATGCAGGGTTTGTTCTCCCAGGATCCAAACGGACTTCGGACACAGCGTGCAGGTAGGAAAATGATTTATTTTAGAAATAAATCAGAAAGAAAAACGTGCTCATAGGCAAAAACTAAAGGGGGCTAGCGTGGGAGCTAGCAAGTAAAAGAGCCTAGCGTGGAAGCTAGCAGGTACAGAGCAGGAAAAAACTGTCGTCGACTGTTGCATAACGCAAATTAGGAAGCCAGACCGAGTGAGGCCAGGGCATAGACTAAATAACCCTCTGATTAGTGCCCGGGCAACAGGTGAGCGTCCCGAACACTAACCAGAGGCAGGTGAGTGCAATCTGCCGTCATGGCAACTGAAAGAAACAAACTCAAGAGGTGCTGAAAACACAAGTGACTTGAAAACGTAAACAGACTATGATCCGGGCAGCGGATCATAACACAAAAGTGTTAGCAACTGCCATGAAAAGGAATAAGGGTAGGATTAAGTAAGCTCTGCTTCTTCCTTCTCCTTTTTAAACATGTTGAAAAGAGAAACTGGAAATTGTGATGTATCATGTTGTAATTGCATGAATGTTCGGAATAAACTCAAACTCAACTCACAGCTCATCCGTGTGATAAACAACCTGCAGTGAAGTACTGTTATTATTTTTAAAAATATATAATAAACAATAGCTTTTCTTTGTACTATGCATTATTGAATACCTTTTGTATAAGACATCATTTATTTTCAAGCATGTGTCATCAAGAAAGCAATCATAGCATTCAATACAAACACAATGTACTGTATGAGTGGGTGCACGTGTAATACACACTCATAGGTGCCTAAAAAGGTTAGACCTTTGTGCGGAACATGTTCACATTTTATAATAGTACTTAAGTTGTCAGCATGGGCCATTTATTTTTACATTTAAATCAATGTGTCACGGAATCAAAAGCCACCAAAAACTGTTATTTACCTACTTGCCCCCTTGCGTAGAGCTATGTTCCCTTTATTTACTGCGTGTAAGGGTGTATGACAGCATCCAGTGGATGTCTAGTGGTATACATTGTTTTTTTCTTACACTTTTTCTTATACTTTCTAATCTCTCTCTTTGTCCACTACTTGCGATATACAGTATATCCTACCATGTCAGTCCTACACTGTTTGAATATCCATTTCTCTGATGATGCAATTGTTGATGCTGATTGTTTATGTCTGAAGTGTTGATACCAACCAAAGCTACCCCCCCCCCCCTCCATATCCCACACCCCGGTTTATAAATAATGTAAATAATTCAATGTATATACTCTGATGATTATCTTGTGTGATGACTGTATTATGATGTTAGTATATATTTGATAGTATTTGATGAATCAATTTAAGTGGACCCCGACTTAAACAATTTGAAAAACTTATTCAGGTGTTACCATTTAGTGGTCAATTGTACGGAACATGTACTTCACTGTGCAATCTACTAATAAAAGTTTCAATTTCACCATACTTACAGTACTGCTTTGAATACTCATAAACTGCTAGAATAAAAAAAATACTAAAATTAATATTTGTTGTTTGCCTTTTGGACGATAAGCTTTATAAACATGCATTTAACAAAATAGACGTTTTCCACAATGAAGAACTACATCATATGAGCAGAAAAAAAATCAAATCAGTCAAAAAAGATTAAAACACAACAGAAAGAAAGGAACGGAAATGGTCAAAAAGAAAAAAAGAGGAAAAAAAATAACTGAATCAGTCAAAAAACTGAAAAAATAAAATCATTAATGAGATTATGATTTTCTTTAAATAAAAAAATCAATATTATTGTTAATTTTTTTTTAACTTGTTTAATATTGTTACATGTTTTCTGATGTTGTATTTGCTACCATCATTATCACTATTATCAAATTGTTTTTCATTTTATTTTTGCTGCATTCGTTTCCTGTGTGCACTTTTTATATTGAATTGTCTACAATCAATAAAGAGAAGATAAAAACAAAAAAATCAGTCCAAAAAGTGATTAAACAAAACAGACAGAAAATAACAACAATAGTCAAAAGAAAAACAGAACAATATCAGTCAAAATAAATGCAAATGTTCTCACACCTGTCAAAGAAGTCTTTGCATTAACTTACAATTTCTAACTGAATATTTTATGCAACATTTTTATAAATAATAGTTGCAATATTAAATTGCTATTATTTTAGTATTGTGTTTCATGTATTCAAAAATTAAAGATGACTCTATGAAAGCAAACAAATCCATTCATTATACAAATACATAATACTAATTTACTGATATACTGTAGTAGACATAGAACATTATGTGTATCTATTGATCCATTTATTTATGTTTGACACAAAGAAAAAAAAGGTCCCTACAAGAACATATAAACATATATTACTTCATTAATGCCACATGCTTTATATTTTCCAAGTTATCGTCTTTAGAGTATAATTTGTTAGTTCAAAAAAGTACCCACGGAGTGCAGAAACACGCAGATGGGTTTTTTTGTGTTTGTTTTTTAATGCAGTGAGGTGTGGGAGGACCAACGCAAAGTTGGCTGAGGAACAGATGGACCAGCTGATCTCTTCTGCTAGGTTACCATGGTAATGTGCTTTTGACCTTATTTGGGTCGAATATTTATGCTGCGCTCCAAATCCCGCAGGTCCATAACTGGAGAGATCCATGCAGAGGCTGACTCGTAACCGTCAACCAAAATACACACTTTTTATTTTAGTAAAGAGTATGTAAACCTGATTCTATAGTGAAAGTAAACCCAGGGGATGTCCTCATTAGCATAGCTTTTGTCTTTAGCATTAAGCATATCATCAATCTTCATCTTAACATACTGCATGCAAAGCTGCAGCAGAATAGACACAAAAAACATACATTGCAAAAATAGGAGTTCTAATACCCTTTATAAGTTCTAATGCACATTGTGTTGCATTAGCTCGCGGTAGTGCAGGATAAAAGAGCAATAATGTGCAAATATAAAAAAATAGATTACTGTACAGAAAAATATATTGCACTTTTGCATATGCATCCACGTTTATGGATGTATGTTATATTGTCTTTATATTCCAGCGAGTTAATCTGTTTTTGGGGGGAATTGAGGGGATTATTATGATGCGTTCAAGAGTCTTATGACCTGAGGGAAGAAGCTGTTACAGAACCTGGAGGTTCTGCAACAGAGGCTGCGGAACCTCTTTCTAGAGTCCAGCAGTGAAAACAGTCCTTGGTGGGGGTGGGAGGAGTCTCTGCAGATTTTCTGAGCCCTGGTCAGGCAGCGGCTTTTTGCAAATTCTTGGATAGGAGGAAGAGGAGTCCTTATGATCGTTTTCGCCGTCCTCACCACTCTCTGCAGAGACTTCCAGTCTGAGGCACTGAAACTAGTACACACAAACTCGACAGAAGCAAAAAATACTACTATTTTTTTTCCCCTCAAAGTTTTTTGTGTCCAAGGAATTATTTCATCAGCTTTTAAACGTGGACAAAAACAATAAAAAAATATCTAGAGATAATACAAATATTTACCTAATCACTCTATTGATCATTGACTGATACTTCCCTTGGTATCAACGCCAATAAATTATGGATCGATCTGCCCTCCTCTTACGTGTCGTGTAGAGACTGTGACGATGCTGACACACTGACAGATATTATTACATTATCCTCTCTGTAGTTTCTTATTAATCATCTTGTTAAAGGCCTACTGAAATGAATTTTTTTTTATTTAAACGGGGATAGCAGATCCATTCTATGTGTCATACATGATCATTTCGCGATATTGCCATATTTTTTCTGAAAGGATGACGTATGCGTGTGACGTCAATCGTTGAACCGGAAGTATTGGTACACCATTGAATCCAATACAAAAAACTCTGTTTTCATCTCAAAATTCCACAGTATTCTGGACATCTGTGTTGGTGAATCTTTTGCAATATGTTTAATGAACAATGAAGACTGCAAAGAAGAAAGTTGTAGGTGGGATCGGTGTATTAGTGGCGGACTACAGCAACACAACCAGGAGGACTTTGAGATGGATAGCAGACACGCTAGCCGCCGACCTCACCTTGACTTCCTCCGTCTCCGGGCCGCCGACCGCATCTATGATCGTCGCTCCGTCGATCGCTGGAACGCAGGTGAGCGCGGGTGTTGATGAGCAGATGAGGGCTGGCGTAGGTGGATAGCTAATGTTTTTAGCATAGCTCTGTGAGGTCCCGTTGCTAAGTTAGCTTCAATGGCGTCGTTAGCAACAGCATTGTTAAGCTTCGCCAGCCTGGAAAGCATTAACCATGTATTTACATGTCCATGGTTTAATAGTATTGTTGATTTTCTGTCTATCCTTCCAGTCAGGAGTTTATTTATTTTGTTTCTATCTGCCTTTAAGCCCGATGTGCTATCACGTTAGCTCCTTAGCGAAAGAGCTTCGCCGATGTATTGTAGTGGAGATAAAAGTCACTGTGAATGTCCATTTCGCGTTCTCGACTCTCATTTTCAAGAGGATATAGTATCCGAGGTGGTTTAAAATACAAATCCGTGATCCACAATAGAAAAAGGAGAAAGTGTGTAATCCAATGAACCCTTATACCTAAGTTACGGTCAGAGCGAAAAAAGATACGTCCTGCACTACACTCTAGTCCTTCACTCTCACATTCCTCATCCACAAATCTTTCATCCTCGTTCAAATTAATGGGGTAATCGTCGCTTTCTCGGTCCGAATCGCTCTCGCTGCATTGTAAACAATGGGGAAATGTGAGGAGGCTTTCAACCTGTGACGTCACGCTACTTCCGGTACAGGCAAGGCTTTTTTTATCAGCGACCAAAAGTTGCGAACTTTATCGTCGATGTTCTCTACTAAGTCCTTTCAGCAAAAATATGGCAATATCGCGAAATGATCAAGTATGAAACATAGAATGGATCTGCTATCCCCGTTTGAATAAAAAAAAATAATTTCAGTAGGCCTTTAATTTCCACTTAATATATGCTTACTTTCTGCTGTAACGTGGTTCCATCTACTCTTAAACTTCACCAAATTTAGTCTATTCGCCATAATGGAGGTGGGTATCTTTAGCTTAGTGAAGCGGCTCCACATTGTGTATGGAGACACATAATTAGCTGCTACCCGCTTGTCAACCGGGTGTTAAAGACAATACAGTGTCAATAACAGATGATTAATAACGATAATGCAAGGCAGCTTATTTGGATCCTGGTCAATGGAAATGTCTGCCCTCTGCTGTGTCAATCTACATCTTTTATACGTCCCCAAATGCCAACATATAATTGGAAATGCATTGACTTGTCACCGCCATAAAGGCAGCATCTCCTGGTCGTAAAGTTATATTCCCCTTGACTGCATGCTGCCAAACAGCCTGCCTTAAAGAGGTTTGATTCAAAAATCATGGCGTCACATAGTGTCACCAGTGACTATAAATGACTATAATTGGCTTTTTAAGTCTTTTTGTGGGCATGTCAGTGACCAGGGCAGATCATGGGTATGTCTGTGCAGGGTTTCCACGTGCCGAAATTACGCATGGTAATATTTTCTTAGTCCACGTTGTGTGGATTAATGTGCGATCACATCTGCAGAAGGTTACACTCTATCTACACCGTAATCTCCGTGTTGAGGTCGCAACAAGCTGCTTACTAGCGACGACTCGTCTTTAGGTAGACGTTGGCTCTCCCTGGCTATCACCCACCATGTGAATCTTTCTCTCCCACTTTTGTAATCCTCACCATGAATGTGATGTTGTTTTTTTTTTAAATTCTCTTTCATGCTTTTTTTATACTGCAGTGTCAGGGGTTCGCGGACGTGAGCTCGGTTAAATTGTACACAATGTAAAACTCATTGGGAGGGAATCCGAGAGGGACAAGCGATAGAAAATGGATAGATGGATGTTTTTTTTTTTAAATTGTGTTTTTTATCATCTTTGTCTTTTAGCAAAAGTAAAACCGTTTTTTATCTTTTAACCTTTTTGAACACGTCGTGCATGCTTTTATTTCAAGTCGCCTGGACTACTACAATGCACTTTATGCTGGCATTAGCCAAAAAGTTCCATTTTACAATTTATTTGAAATTTTTGCTGTTTGGTTTTAAAGCTTTGAATGGACTGGTATCTCATTATATCTCAAACCTCATCCAAATTTACACTCCTGCGCACGCTCTGAGGTCCGAGAGCCAGCTCCAGCTTGTGGTGCCCAAGACAAGACTTTAGAACCAGGGTAGACAGGGCCTTCTCTGTGGTCGGCCCTAAGCTCTGGAACACTCTGCCCCTCCATGTTCCAACTGCTCCCCACAGTGGAGTGTTTTAAGTCTCGTCTTAAGACCCACTTTTATTCTCTGGCTTTTAACACTATGTGAGTTGTGTGGTCCTCTGTGTTTTAAAATTGTTAGTTATATTTATTGTTTGAATTGGTTTTACCCTTTAATATCGTTTTTAATCATATTTATTTGTATATTGTTTTTGTATTTATTTATTTTGTTTTTATTCAGTCATTGGTGGAGCTAAGGATAGTATTTGAATCTTGTTTTATATATTTTTGTGCAGCACTTTGGAAACATTTTTGTTGTTTAAATTTGCTATATACACTACTGTTCAAAAGTTTGGGGTCACCCAAACAATTTTGTGGAATAGCCTTCATTTCTAAGAACAAGAATAGACTGTCGAGTTTCAGATGAAAGTTCTCTTTTTCTGGCCATTTTGAGCGTTTAATTGACCCCAAAAATGTGATGCTCCAGAAACTCAATCTGCTCAAAGGAAGGTCAGTTTTGTAGCTTCTGTAACGAGCTAAACTGTTTTCAGATGTGTGAACATGATTGCACAAGGGTTTTCTAATCATCAATTAGCCTTTTGAGCCAATGAGCAAACACATTGTACCATTAGAACACTGTAGTGATAGTTGCTGGAAATGGGCCTCTATACACCTATGTAGATATTGCACCAAAAACCAGACATTTGCAGCTAGAATAGTCATTTACCACATTAGCAATGTATAGAGTGTATTTCTTTAAAGTTAAGACTAGTTTAAAGTTATCTTCATTGAAAAGTACAGTGCTTTTCCTTCAAAAATAAGGACATTTCAATGTGACCCCAAACTTTTGAACGGTAGTGTAAATAAAGTGGATTGGATTGGATTGAATTTATAATACTAATAATTAATTTTATTTACAAGGACACCATATAAAACAATGTTTATTGTTTAAGGGAATGTGACTAGGTGATTAGGTACACCAGCATATTTGAATGCAGTGTTTCTTAATCATAGGGCCAGGACCCACTGTTGGGCCGCCAGCGCCCCCTAGAGGGTCGCTAAAAATATCTGTTTCTCAGCTGTGGTCCATATGGGCCGCGGCGGTACTCAGTTGGAAAACACTTTTTCCCCACTTGTGGCAGTAATGACAATAATATGACAATAGCAGCATTTCCACTACCCCTAGAAATGCGCAAAACCTAAATATCGCAATAAGAAACTAGTGATGATAGATAGATAGTACTTTATTGATTCCTTCAGGAGAGTTCCCTCAGCACCCATATTTTGAAAAACCTATCAAAAATCGCGAACATTTTTTTGCACTCTTTGAGGTGGTTTTTGAGACATTTGGATATTGAAGTGTTTTGCAAAAGCACGATGAAAACGCTTTTTTTTTTTTTTTTAGGGCACCTACACACCGAACCGGTGCCGAAGCAGGACAACTCGGGCATACCGGTGTCGGACGAAATTCGGTATCCCTAAAGTGTTCTGTAACTCCTCCCGCGGGAGAGCGCTAGGGGGCGGAGCTCTGCAGCGGCAGGATTTCCGTGTTATTAGCGATGTCAATGATACAAAATGTGGATTATTACGATCATGCTTTAATGGTCAAAAATGTTGTTGGTGTAACATGCGTCATTCTTACCCGAATAAATGCTTTTGATTATCCGTACATGACGTGTGGTACTTGTATTCAAGCTTCTCTATTGTATACGTGTCATGCGGCAGAGCGGCTAGTCAGCCTGCTATTTTCTGCAAATTACATTAATAACATCCTGTAATTTGGTTTATTATTTATTTCATCTTCTGATAGATTATAAAATAACACCAATATAATGGGAACAAACACCACAGTGTAGACCAGGGGTCGGCAACCTGCGGCTCTAGAGCCGCATGTGGCTCTTTAGTGCCGCCCTAGTGGCTCTCTGGAGCTTTTTTTAAAATGTATGAAAAATGGAAAAAGATGAGGAAAAAAAAAAAGTTTTTGTTTTAATATGGTTTCTGTAGGAGGACAAACATGACACAAACCTCCCTAATTGTTATAAAGCACACTGTTTATATTAAACATGCTTCAGCTTCACTGATTTGAGTATTTGGCGAGCGCAGTTTTGTCCTACTAATTTTGGCGGTCCTTGAACTCACCGTAGTTTGTTTACAAGTATAACTTTCTCCGACTTTCTAGGACGTGTTTTATGCCACTTCTTTTTCTGTCTCATTTTGTCCACCAAACTTTTAACGTTGTGCATGAATGCACAAAGGTGAGTTTTGTTGATGTTATTGACTTGTGTGGAGTGCTAATCAGACATATTTGGTCACTGCATGACTGCAAGCTAATCGATGCTAACATGCTATTTAGGCTAGCTATATGTACATATTGCAGCATTATGCCTCATTTGTAGCTATATTTGAGCTCATTTAGTTTCCTTTAAGTCATCTTAATTCAATTTATATCTCATGACACACTATCTGTATGTAATATGGCTTTTAATTTGTTGCGGCTCCAGACAGATTTTTATTTATTTTTTTGGTCCAATATGGCTCTTTCAACATTTTGGGTTGCCGACCCCTGGTGTAGACTCAATTCCATGTAAAAAAAAAAAAAAAAAACGCCAAAAAAAAGCCACATATTTTATGCCAGAAAATATGTGTCCCACGTACGTCCCTCAAGATATGTACTAATATCATGTGGATTATATGTACAGACTTGGCATTGTACAAAACTTGTCAATTTGGACTCATGTTATTAAACACAAAAGAAGTTAGTAGGGTATACATAATATGTATAATCATTGACATCGCTAATAACATGGGAGTGCTGCTGCTGTCTGAACAATGCACAGAGCTCCGCCCCCTTTTGCGCCCCCGAGGCAGGGGATACAAAATACTTCAGAGACACAGAATTTTGCACGACACCGGTCGTGTCAGTCTCGCCTCAGATGTGTCGGCCGGGGCGAACGAGGCTGCACCGAGGCTGCACCGAGGCTCCGGGCCGTTTGCAGGTCCCTTCCCGGCAATAAAAGCCGACCCGCAGGCTCGGAGAGACCCACATGCCCGAACAATATCAAGGGGGCCGTAAAGATGTTGCCTGTAAGCGATCACACTGCCTTCGTCTTCTATTGACAACACGGCAACAGCGGTGGCTGCACTAGGCTCCTCAAAGTGGAGTCTCGCGGGATGAGATTTTACGAGAATTACAGCTCATGGCGCAAAACACCGGCAAGTCACAAATGTGCTTTGTCGAAATTTTAGAAATATTGCTTTTATTTTGCAAAAAACTGCAATGGAAACGCAAATAGAGAATATTGTTAAGCGCAAAAAATATGATTTAAGTGGTAAAACTGTATTACGAGTTATGCTTTAATTGTATTAACAGTTTATTTAAGAAACATATATATTTGTAACGGTACAGTGGAGAAGGAGACGGCGCGGAGGCAGGGACGTCGTTTAGCTTGCAGCGTATTTATGAATACACAAGAATGATGTGTGTGATTAATCCAAATATATTGGGTGAGACTATGTGAAGTGATTATATGTAGAGTGTTACCGGGAGGTGTTGAAGGTGCGTGTTGAGATCGATGCGGAAGTCCAGAAAGGGCAAAGCAGGCTCGGAGATCCGGGGACAGGCAAGTGGTCAGGGGCTGGAGCGAGGCGTCATTGTCTGGGGGCAGGCGAGAGGTTTGAGATCCGGGGAGGAAGCAGGAATTCCAGAAGGAATCCGGGGAGACGAGACACACAGCTCGAAACCAGTGAATGACGTGGAGCTGCTGGATGACAACACAGGACAAGAAATGATGAGCACAAAGGAAGGGAAACACGGAGAGCAAGGAAGCACATAGGCGAGGAAAGCTAGAGACGTCTAAGGCTTACTGTACTGGTTCAAGTACGTTCTGGCACTGGAACGCAGGACACGCTGGCTTGAGAAGGCAGGGGAGCTCTCATCAGCGTCAAGTGTGTTGATTGCAGCGGAGCGCACAGCAGAGTGTGAGGCGGCAGGTGTTTGAACCGTAACAATAATGTTATTATCTATATTTGTTTTAATTCAAATGGATTAATTTTAGTACTTTGTAATTGTATGTAAATATAATTTTCTTTTTTTTTTTGGAGTCCTTTATTTTGAATTATATTTGATTAGTATTTATTTTTATAATCAGCCTGACCTACGACTTAATAATATCTTTGTAATTAACACATGGTTTTATATACAGGTTGTTTATCCTTTAAAACTATGAGTAATTTTGATATAATTGTTGAATCGATTAAAATCAAGAGTAAAACTAACTCATTGCTAATATTTGCGTGGGCCCGGTCCCTCTGTCTTGGAAGAGTTAAGATTAAGAACTCCTGATCTAATGCAGGAAGGGTCCAACTCAAACTTTGATTATATTATTATTATCATTTGTTTTTTGCTGACTGTGTTTCAATGATGTTTCAATTCTCAACTCAATAGTATTTGATGCAAAAAGCCTTTTATTTTTGTAATTGAAATCTTTTTTTAAATCACTTTGTAAGCACACAGTGTGATGGTTAATAATAGAAAATAACAATTTTGTAATAATATCATGTGGTGATTATGGATGTACTGTTAATGGTTTAACAGTTACAAGTGCCCTGCTAAGGGCAGCCATAACTGCAATGTGGCCCATGATGAAAATGAGTTTGACACCCCTGCAATGAGATCCAATTAAAGCGCAAGTCAAGTCATGTTAATATGGTTCTCAAAATTGCCTATAGAACTTCTCAAAATGTTACTTACTGTATTTTAGTACCCTTCACAACTTTGAGCCAAAATATTTTTGGTAAACACACTATTTTTGATCAAAGTAAGTGCAAAAAAAGAGGTGAAACTCAAAAATGTGAATATCTTGCAAAGGTTTGATCAATCCAGCAATTATTTGTCAAGGTGTAACTAATAAGGCATAGTTTTAGAACATACAACTTAGATTTATCAAGCCCATCCATCCATTTTCTACCGCTTGTCCCTTACGGGGTCGTGGGGGGTGCTGGAGCCTATCCAAGCTGCACACGGGAGGAAGGCGGGGTACACCCTGGACAAGTCGCCACCTCATCGCAGGGCCAACACAGATAGACAGACAACATTCACACTCACATTCACACACTAGGGCCTTATCAAGACTTCTTTTGATATAATATTGATGATTATGGCTTACAGCTTATGAAGACCTCTAACTAAATTTCTGAAAATTTAGAGTTTTTAAAAACTGCAAGCTAAATATTTGAATCATAACAAATAAAGGTTTGACATATCTCATTTTGCATGTAATGACTTGGTTGTACGGTCACTGATGAGGTCAATGCATACGTGCAAATGTCCCTTCAAAATAAAACTGCAAGTTTTGAACAATAAATGATGCACATTCCAGTAAAACATTTTAAAAGACTAGACTTCCTTTTTATTGTCATTCAAATTTGAACTTTACAGTACAGATAAAAACACAATTTTGTTGCATTAGCTCATGGTAGTGAGGGATAAAAGTGTTCCTGTGTGACATTCAGATAATACAATTACATTTGTGTCCAAATATATTTTTTCAAGGTAATTTAAGTTACGCACACAGGTAAATTGAATCACAATTGATCAAAATTCAAAAAGGGAATTCATCTGATTTAAACATTTAATCATTTTACAGCTCTAGTTGGACCCGTCACAATTTTTGGAGGAATTAAAAAAATTAAAATACAATTTCATCACCTTTTATAACTTTTAACAATTGGACTGCAAATTAATTTAGTATCCATCTGTCAAAATATGGGCCCTCATGTAACGAGCTTGCGTACGCGCAAAAACCTACCTTATGCTCCTTTTCAAGGCAACGTTGAGATTTACCAAAACTGACGTCGACGTGGAAATGTGCGCTGTTTCACAGCAGCTTCATATTAGTAGTACCCACATTTCTGCAGGCTGTGGATACTTTAACGACACACACAATTGATAAAGGGTTACATTTCACATAAAAAAGTGCCAACTTTACTCCTCAGACTGATTGATGTGCCCATCAGAGATATATGAACAATCCCACCCCAACACTAGATTTCAACCTTGGAAAAAAGGTCCAGGCAAGGACACACAAATTCATATTTTTGGCAATGCGTTTATTGTTTAAAATTCATATTAATATGTGTGGTGACGTCTGTTAGGCGATTTTTTTGCCACCTATTGCTGTTGCAGTGTGTTTCTGTGTGTCCAGAGGAAAGCAGCAGAAGGTCTGGGCGTACTCTGTCATGCACTGTACGTATGTGACAGTCCTCTCCTGTATTATAATAATACATTGAGTAATGAAACAAGAGTAAAATTATTTTTTATCGGGTTTTTTTATAGCGCTGCAACAAAACATAATTTTCACATGAAACTCCAATCTTGCTGTGAGCATACTACAGTATGAACACATTTTGTTGTAAGTTACATGAATTATATTTACATGAATGGTAAATATAGTGGTAAATCAGAGGCACCTACTCTTCTAAAGTTTTGAGTATAATGCCGTGAATGGTCATCCGTCGAGAAGGGGTCAGGGGTTCACTCCAAGCACGAGAAAAAAGCACCTCCTACTTACTTGTGATTGGACAGAGCGTGCAGTTGTCAGTGACATGGCTATTTTGCATATGACTTGCGTATTCATAAGGAGGCGTGGTCCAGCCGTGCCAAGCCCAGCAACCTCCCCCCGACCAAATCCCAGTAGATCGCGATGCAACAAAAAAATGTGCTTGGATTTTTACATGTGAACACTTTAATACATCTGCATTTTTACTTGCGTTTTCTGGATTTGAACTAAGTCTATTTTTAGTAGGAAAGCCATGCAACTGTTGTTACGTGAAGCCCCTGGTGTTTGTCTGTACTCCAAAATGCAGAGATGGCAGGTGAAGTGCAGTTAAGAGCCCTCTTTATTAGCGGCAGTGCAGGAAGATAAAAAACAAATATGTGCAGCAAGGAAGTGCACAAAGGGAAATTTGGTTTAGGCAGTACAAAACAAAAAAAAACAGAGGACAGAATTGGCATATAATGCATCCTGAATAGCAAACAGGAACAGGTGGGTCCTGATTGACAACTAGGGGACGGGTGAGAGAGCCAGCACTCAGACTATGGGAGTGGTTACAAATGGGGGCGACAGGGAAGTGGATTGATAAAATAAGAGCACCGGAAAGGAAATAATAGCAAATACAGGAACCTAGTAGCAACTGTCATGTGCTTTAATGACACCAACTTTCTAAATCAGGGTGGTCAAAGGTACGGCCCGAGGGCCGGATCAGGCCCGCAAACAGGTTTTATCCGGCCGGCGGGATGAGTTTGCCACGTATAAAAATTAACCTGAAATTTTTGAATGAAAGAAACTGCTGTTCTAAATTTGTCCACTGGATGTCACAATAGCAATCATTTGTATCTTTGTAGATGATGCTATATATGTACAAAATAAACCACATGATGTTAGTACATCAGTCGAGGAAAATTATCAATCTACATAGATAACATACTGTAATTTGATTTTGATTTAATGTTTTTATCTTGATAGATTTCAAATGAACACCAATGAGTTGACTGATTATTGACATTATCACATAATGTATTCAGAAAGTATAAATAACGACAAATAAAGTATATATACAGTTAACCGCAACAGGTAATTGTAAAAAAAACAAAAAAACCATAATGATTTGTACAATTTCAGAATGTGCTTGTTCTATTTTTAAACAAAGAAAACAATCTGAAGTTGTCTTTATGTTTAAGTTATCGTGCCGTGATTTTACCGGTCCGGCCCATTTGGGAATAGATTTTTCTCCATGTGGCTCCCGATCTAAAATGAGTTTGACACCCCTGTTCTAAATGAAAAAATATCAAATTTTATTAGTACCCTTTACAAGTTTTGGCAATCCGCTTGGCAAAATGTTATTTATTTTTGGTAATTGTCAGCAAGTTTGGCTACGCAATGTTTCAGCACAATTTGCAACTTTTGGCGGTGTTACTGTACCATTTGTTACCTTAAATGCTTTTTGTCGATTTTTTGACAAGTGTAAATGTAAAAAGACACATTATTCTGGAGTCCTTCCCAAAAGTGGGCACTGCAAAAAACGTGAGTTATTTTGAATGCAAAATATAAATGCCGTTGTGGTTTGTGCAGCCCTTTGAGACACTTGTGATTGAAGGCTATATAAATAAACAAAGGGAAAAAAATGTTTCCCATGCACCTCAACTTGTTATTTAGGTCTTTCCCCAACATTAGTGTGCCAAACTGATGAGGAAGCTGACTGTACAGAATATGGACCAGATATGAAAGTACCCCTCTTTAGCTTTTCCAGAAATCCAGCAGAGATATAGTGGTATGCTCAACATGATGAATACATTTGTCACATGATTATAGCCACCTATTCATCTTCTATTAAACATACTCATCTGCACAGTTTGGTCTTTCCGAGCGCTCTGAGTACTGGCATGTACCAAAGGAGGTCATTTGTCATTTGATTCCGTGTGTGGTTATTTTTAAACGAGTCATCGGTGCGGGTCTAATCAGAACAGGAACTTCCTCATCAAATTAACCAGGAAATGGTTTTTCACTGCATGTACGTATATTGTAGGCTACGCACTGAGGGTCTCAATTATACAAGAGGGGTGCATAAAAACTTTGTTGTTGCCAGGGGTTCTTCTTCCTCTTCGCATTTATGCTCTTCTTTGTTTTCTTCTTCTCCATAGTTGTATTTGTATTCTTTAACTGAGTTGTATTCTTCTTTTTATTGTTATTCTTCCTCTTCTTCTTTTGTTTTTGAATCGCATCGTAATCCATGTATCGAGATGCGACTCAAATTGTCCATCACAAAGAGATTTACACCCCTAGTGTTTTGTGATGTGGGTGCTTTTTTTCTTTGAGTATGATGGTATACACTCGTATATATGAATATACACTACCGTTCAAAAGTTTGGGGTCACCCAAACAATTTTGTGGAATAGCCTTCATTTCTAAGAACAAGAATAGACTGTCGAGTTTCAGATGAAAGTTCTCTTTTTCTGGCCATTTTGAGCGTTTAATTGACCCCACAAATGTGATGCTCCAGAAACTCAATCTGCTCAAAGTAAGGTCAGTTTTGTAGCTTCTGTAACGAGCTAAACTGTTTTCAGATGTGTGAACATGATTGCACAAGGGTTTTCTAATCATCAATTAGCCTTCTGAGCCAATGAGCAAACACATTGTACCATTAGAACACTGGAGTGATAGTTGCTGGAAATGGGCCTCTATACACCTATGTAGATATTGCACCAAAAACCAGACATTTGCAGCTAGAATAGTCATTTACCACATTAGCAATGTATAGAGTGTATTTCTTTAAAGTTAAGACTAGTTTAAAGTTATCTTCATTGAAAAGTACAGTGCTTTTCCTTCAAAAATAAGGACATTTCAATGTGACCCCCAACTTTTGAACGGTAGTGTATGTTTGATTAAGCATGATTGTATGCATGAGTGTACAGTATGTACACGGTATGTTTATGTTTGTTTGTTTGTTTGTTTGTACAATGAATGTATGTGTGAATGTATGTACAGTGTGTGTATGTGCGTGCATATGTATGTATGAATGTACGTATGTGTGAATGTATGAATGAATGTACATCTGTGTGTATGTACGTTTGTATAATGAACAAAAATATAACATACCGTATTTTCCGGACTATAAGGCGCACTTGAAATTCCTTATTTTCCTCAAAACTCGACAGTGCGCTTTATAACCCGGTGCGCCTAATGTAAGAAATACGTTTGGTTGCGCTTACCCACCTCGAAGCTATTTTATTTGGTGCATAGTGTAATGATATGTGTGACCAGTAGATGGCAGTCAAACATAAGAGATAAGTGTAGACAGCTCTATGATGGCAATATGTTTCAAGTAAACAACACCAACATTTTAAATGTTCCATTGAAAATATATAACATTACACACGGCACTCAAAAATCTATCAAAATGTTTTAGTACGACTTTGGTAAGCTATGAAGCCGCACTGTTTGAAGCACTGTCGTCGCATTAAACATACAAGTATTATTATGGTGTGTGTATAAGGTAAGACATATTATCTGGCGTTTTGTTTTGCAATATTATGCAAAAGCAACTTGTCTTACCTGCTGGTACCTGCTGATCTGTATTTGGGATCTGCATGAATCCTAAAGAATTGCGTGCGTCTGCGCAACGCACCGTAGTTGATAAGCTTCTTCTTTTTCTCTATCTTCTTATTATGGGACATTCATCCTCCGCTGTTGCCATTTATAATATAAAGTAGTGTAAAGTTCTTACTTATATCTGTCAGTAAACTCGCCATGAAAGCGCTAAAACATACCGGTGTAGTGAGATTATATTATTCACCCAAGGAACTTTAGTTATTAGAGTTCTGGTCGGACGGTTTTTCACGGGACACATTTCCGGTGTGGTTGTTTCCGGATGAGGAGATGCTGCTCCGTTATTGATTTAAGTAAAGTCTGAATGTCATTAAAACAGTTAGCTCCATCTTTTGACACTTCTTCCACTCCCGTCCTTGCACGCTACACCGCTACAACAAAGATGACGGGGAGAAGACGCTGTCGAAGGTGAGCCACGTGAATAAGACCGCCCACAAAACGGCGCATCCGCAAGCGACTTTCAGAATGCGGCTTGAAGAAGGTCTGTAAAACATAATCTATGCAACATTTTGAACAAAGAACCACCATTACATGTTATGTAGACCACAAGGAAGTGTTTTACATTTAGAAAAAAATATATAATATGACTCCTTTAATGCGCCCTATAATCCGATGCGCCTAATATATGAAAAAAGATCAAAAATAGAAAATTCATCGGCAGTGCGCTTTATAATCTGGTGTGCCCTATGGTCCGGAAAATACGGTAGTATAAATATACGGCTGGGATTATTTTGGCAAATAAGAAGTGCTCACTAACACAGATTTAGGCAGATTTGTGAACAATATTTGAGAGGATTAGGTCTTTTGTGTATATAGTTAAAGTTTTAGATATTGCAGTTCAACTCATGAAAAATGGGAGCAAAAACAAAAGTGTTGCGTTCATATTTTGTTTAGTGCAGTGGTTCTTAACCTGGCTTCGATCGAACCCTAGGGGTTCGGTGAGTCGGTTTCAGGGGTTCGACAGAGGTCAAGACACACCCAACTCATCGTGTAAATAAAAACTTCTCCCTATCGGCGTATTACGGTTACGGCAACAGCAGAAGTAACACTGATTTGCAGGTGAGTAATTTGTTGTGAGTTTATGCACTGTGTTGGTTTTGTTCTTTGAACAAGGTGATGTTCATGCACGGTTCATTTTGTGCACCAGTAAAAAAACATGGTAACACTTTAGTATGGGGAATATATTAATATATTAATTAGTTGCTTATTAACATGCAAATTAGTAACATATTAGCTCTTAACTAGTCATTATTAAGTACTTATTAATGCCTTATTCGGCATGGCCTTATTATAATCCTAACCCTCTAACCCTGGCCCTAACCCTCTAACCCTAACCAAATAACTCTAAATTAAGTCTTTGTTACTTAGAATATGTTCCCCATAGTAAAGTGTCACCAAAAACATATAACTTTGTCTTGAATTTGAAAAAAAACCATTAGATTTTTCACTAAAGAAGGGTTCGATGAATGCGCATATGAAACTGGTGGGGTTCGGTACCTCCAACAAGGTTAAGAACCACTGGTTTAGTGTATGTACAGTATATAGCAAAGCCCCAGCCACCCAGAAAGCCCAACCAAAAACAGCAGGTGTGGTGCCCAGGGAACAAGGGACTACCAACCCCATGCAGGCAGGCCAGCCAGCGACAGGGCGCCCCAGACTAGGTCCACCTAGCCGCCGGGAAGCCCAGCCGTAGGTCAGAGACGGACACTCCCGGGCGAGGACAAAGCACGGGAGAAGCAGGAGACAAACAGCCGCCAAGCCAGCGAGAGACCACACTTTTTCATTTCATTGATTTTTTAAATTATTTTTCTTCTTGATCTTGTTCTTGCTCTTCTTGTGATTTTTTGTTCATCTTGCTCCTCTTCTTGTTCTTTTATTTTATTTTCTATTTTATCTGTTCTTTTCTGTTTTTTTGGGGACGGCGTGGCGAAGTTGGGAGAGCGGCCGTGCCAGCAATCTGAGGGTTACTGGTTCAATCCCCACCTTCTACCATCCTAGTCACGTCCGTTGTGTCCTTGAGCAAGACAATTCACCCTTGCTCCTGATGGGCCTGGTTAGCACCGTGCATGGCAGCTCCCGCCATCAGTGAGTGAATGTGTGACTGTGTGTGTGTGTGTGAATGGGTGAATGTGGAAATAGTGTCAAAGCGCTTTGAGTTCCTTAAAAAAAATGGTAGAAAAGCGCTATACAAGTACAACCCATTTACCATTTACCATTTTTGTTCTTCCTGTTGTCCTTGTCCGTGTCCTTGTCTGTGTAGTCCTTGTCAGTCTTGTCATTTTTTGTCCTGTTCTTGTTCCTCTTGTCCATCTTATTTGTCTTGTTCTCCTGATTCTCATACAGAATCTACAAATTACTGCTGCACAACTAAACACATTTTATTCGTGATCACGATTTGGGCAGGTGTGCTTTATAAGGGTGATCTTCGGCGATAATAACATTTAAAAAAACATGCCCAGTTTTTTTTCTTTATTATTATTTACGATGTGTTTATATTATTTAATTTTATTTCTGATTATTATTATTTTTCATTTATTATTATTATTATTTATTTTTTCTTTATTTAATTGATTCGTCTGTAAATATTATTATTTTGTTTTCTTGCTATTTCGTTCTTTTGGGAGGGGTGGCATCGTTGGGATATAAACAAAAAAATATTTTGACATTTAGTGCAGACAACAGATATATGATGTATGTAATGATGTAATGGATAGCAATGTCTGATGCTGGATGTCAATAAAAATTAAATGAAAAAAATAAAATAAAAAAACACGCGTTCAGTCAGCCAACCACCAGGGGACGACCGATAGACAGTGGACTCATGTGAGAGCGAGTAACAGTGAGTGACAACAAAGGTTGAAAGTAGATCAGCCAGAATCTCCCCAAAATATTACGAAAAATAAATGCATCATTACATCGGTGCTCTCTCCCCTCGCAGAGTTACCTACAGGGTACCAACAGGCCTCGCCATTCTCCTGGCACTGTCGCTTGTTATATATATATTCCCAAAACCCGGAAATGCACCCGCCTAATGAACCAACAAAAAAAAAACACAACGAGTTGCACGACAAAGCTTCGTTGGTGTGCACACCCAAACAAATTATCGAGTTGTGGAGACACGTTTAACATTAAAGGCCTACTGAAACCCACTACTACCGACCACGCAGTCTGATAGTTTATACATCAATGATGAAATCTTAACATTGCAACACATGCCAATACGGCCGGGTTAACTTATAAAGTGCAATTTTAAATTTCCCGCCACACTTCCGCTTGAAAACGTTTTATTATGCTGACGTATGCGTGTGACGTCACGAGGACAAGGGAAGTATTCGGAGCCTGAAAAATCCTATACACAAAGCTCTGTTTTCATTTCATAATTCCACAGTATTCTAGACATCTGTGTTGGTAAATCTTTTGCAATTTGTTTAATGAACAATGGAGGCTGCAAAGAAGAACGTTGTAGGTGGGATCGGTGTATTAGCGGCTGGCTGTAGCAACACAACAAGGAGGACTTTGTTGGATAGCAGACACTAGCGCCGGCAACCTCACCTTGACTCCTTACGTCTCCGGGCCGCCGACCGCATCGTCGATCGCTGGAACGCAGGTGAGCACGGGTGTTGATGAGCAGAGGAGGGCTGGCTGGCGTAGGTGGAGCGCTAATGTTTTTATCCTAGCTCTGACCAGCTCCCATTGCTAAGTTAGCGTCATTATCAACAGCATTGCTAGGCTTCGACAGACGTCGAATACATATTAACCGTGTATTTTCATGTCCAGTGTTTGGTTCGGTGTCTCCTGATAGTAGTATTGTTGATCTTCTGTCTATCCTTCCAGTCAGGGATTTATTTATTTAGTGTCTATCTGCATTTGAGACAGATGCTATCACCTTAGCTCATGCTAAAGAGCTTCGTCGATGTATTGTCGTGGAGATAAAAGTCACTGAATGTCCATTTCGCCTTCTCGACTCTCATTTTCAAGAGGATATAGTATCCGAGGTGGTTTAAAATACAAATCCGTGATCCACAATAGAAAAAGGAGAGAGTGTGGAATCCAATGAGCCAGCTTGTACCTAAGTTACGGTAAGAGCGAAAAAATATATCTCTTGAACTACATTCTAGTCCGTCACTCTAACGTTCCGCATCCACAAATCTTTCATCCTCGCTCAGATTAATGGGGTAATCGTCACTTTCTCGCTCCATTGTAAACAACGGGGAATTGTGAGCAGCACTACCGCTTGTGACGTCACGCTACTTCCGGTAGGGGCACAGCTTTTTTTTATCAGCGAGCAAAAGTTGCGAACTTTATCGTCGATTTTCTCTACTAAATCCATTCAGCAAAAATATGTCAATATCGCGAAATGATCAAGTATGACACATAGAATGGATCTGCTATTCCCGTTTAAATTTTAAAAAATCATTTCAGTAGGCCTTTAACAACACTTCCCTACTTTTTCTCAACCGCCATCGTTTGCCCACGCTGTAAAGCTGGTTACTTAAAAGAGCGGGCCGCGTACCATTGGCACAAAGCCCCTATGAACAACTACAAAAGCGGGGGTTCCAAAAATACGGACGACCGTAACATCAATCGTGCACCGAGGGACCCGTATCCATCCACCTCTCAAAGACACATCAAGATAACAGAGGTGATAAAGTTTTATTTGGTCAAAGACATATGTCCTATATATACTGTATTTCTTTGCATGTGACTTGTTTGCACTTCATGCGAGCACTAAGTAGCCATGTGTCTTTTCTACTTTTTAATGTTATCATTAATACATTGTATTTATAGTTTCATTTTAAAATGAAGGCCAAGTTCATATACTGTTTGTTTAACATAAAAAATCCAATAAAATATGTTTTAATTAACAGTAAATAAACCTGATTAATAATAGTGATTTCAATATTGATTAAAATAATTAAGATTATTATTCATTATCAATAGTGCTATTTATATTGGTATTCGTATTGCTCCATTTGTAGTGTAATAATGTTCATTGTCATTTCTGTGTTATTATTTATTTCACTAACTGCTTCTTTGCTTACACTTTTTACCATCCTATTTGTACATATCCTATTTGCTGATGTTGTAATGTTGTTGTTGTTGTTGTTGTTGTTATTGTTAGTGTTGTGTTTGCTGTTGTTGTTTTTGTCTCTCTGTCTTATTCTCCTCTTGTCGCCGCAATTTCCCCCTCTGTCTGCTTTTTTTTTATCTCTTTCTATCCTCTCCTGCTCTGGCCCGGCCGCACCAAATAATAATAATACATCCATTTAATAATGTCAAATACAAATAAGGCAACAAAAGAAGTATCCAACATTTCTCTTTTGTAAAATTACATTTGTACAGCCGATATGGGCATCTACACTACCGTTCAAAAGTTTGGGATCACCCAAACAATTTTGTGGAATAGCCTTCATTTCTAAGAACAAGAATAGACTGTCGAGTTTCAGATGAAAGTTCTCTTTTTCTGGCCATTTTGAGCATTTAATTGACCCCACAAATGTGATGCTCCAGAAACTCAATCTGCTCAAAGGAAGGTCAGTTTTGTAGCTTCTGTAACGAGCTAAACTGTTTTCAGATGTGTGAACATGATTGCACAAGGGTTTTCTAATCATCAATTAGCCTTCTGAGCCAATGAGCAAACACA
Organism: Entelurus aequoreus; assembly: GCF_033978785.1. Classification (NCBI taxonomy): domain Eukaryota; kingdom Metazoa; phylum Chordata; class Actinopteri; order Syngnathiformes; family Syngnathidae; genus Entelurus; species Entelurus aequoreus. The sequence goes on along the minus strand of NC_084735.1, from coordinate 67,947,734 downwards.
TTGTACCATTAGAACACTGGAGTGATAGTTGCTGGAAATGGGCCTCTATACACCTATGTAGATATTGCACCAAAAACCAGTCATTTGCAGCTAGAATAGTCATTTACCACATTAGCAATGTATAGAGTGTATTTCTTTAAAGTTAAGACTAGTTTAAAGTTATCTTCATTGAAAAGTACAGTGCTTTTCCTTCTAAAATAAGGACATTTCAATGTGACCCCAAACTTTTGAACGGTAGTGTACATCAACAATATGATTTGCCTGAGTATCTGGACAGGACAAAAAATAAAAAATAAATAAAATAATAAAATGATTGAGATTATTATTTTGGCCACAATCGTGCAGCCCTATCCACTACCCAGAGATGATCTATTGGATTTCGGTCTGGGTTTAGGCCTGACCATTCTGAAACACGATGCAACCAATGATCCACTCTACTGAAGGCTAATTTATTTTTAAAATGAAATGTTTCAAGTTGTAATAATCCAATTCAGAAACAAGTCCATGCAATATTTCCTTCCTCACATCCCATTTCCATTTCCCAGTGTGACACAGTTCCTAACAAGACTTTTCTTTCTGAAAGTGAAGGAGCACAAACCAGCCTTAGCGCATCACTGCTCCCCTTTATTACATACAGTATAAATATTCAGCAGCTGAAATGTGACGCGGAGTGATACTTCACAGCAATTGAAAGCTCTTCAGTATTGTCTCTCATGCTGGGCTGCTGCCTCCAAATGGAATTGGAGATGTGTGTGCATGACACCCCATTACATCCTTCACAGTAGAAAGGAGATAGAACCGAATTAGATGACAGTCAGTCGCCGCATCCTCGCCGAAAAAGCATCACCGCTTGTGTTGGGGAGTTGTTGATGGAGATGCCCGAATTTCCGAGTGCATGTGTTGATATATAGTTTTATACTTCTACTTTTTTATACCTTTCACCAATTTGTGTGTCTTATATTTACTACAGAGAAGCCTGTCATCGTTACTCGGTCATGTTCTCAATACTTTGTCCATATAAGGTCAGTTTCAGGCTGTCAGGTTGAAATGGCTGTCAAAGTATCCCAATGTGTAGGATTATATCCACAACCCTTTACTTTTTAGGTGAGATGCATGATTTATGATCTACAATAAACTTACAAGGAGCAGGGAAGCGAGGAAGCAGCAGACCACTCGGTGATGTAAACATAGGCACATACGCTTTTGATCACGGTGCCGCTATAAATTGTTTGAATGTGTTAGCGCTTATAATAACAATATCACCAATACTTGGTTAATATTCAAGTCACGAAAAGTAAATTGAGTATTGTTGGCGCTTTTTGAATGGTTAATTATTAGATTTTAACATTAACCAAGTATTGGTGATATTGTTATTATAAGCGCTAACACATACAAACAATGCATTATATATATATATATTTGACATTTATTTAGGTTTATATATTATTTAGAATGCATTATATATATATATATATATATATATATATATATATATATATATATATATATATATATATATATATATATATATATATATATATATATATATATATATATATATATTAATGTTAAAGTCATAATAAATAATAAATAAATCTAAATTAATGTAAATGGGAGCCAATGTGTATGTGTATATTTATATATGTATATATACATATATATACACATTTCATATATATATATATATATATATATATATATATATATATATATATATATATATATATATATATATATATATATATATATTTATTATCATCTTATTTTTTAATAAACATTTTCATTTGATAGGGAAATCATAATACAAGTACTGAGAAAACATACTTTTTTTAGTTTTATTTATATATATATATATATATATATATATATATATATATATATATATATATATATATATATATATATATATATATATATATATATATATATATATATATATATATATATATATATATATATATATATATATATACATATATCAGTTTTATCTGTAAAGGTTCTGAGGGTTACAAAAATGATTTTGATATTTTGCTTTTTCCATGTCCAAATGTCCAAGCAAAAATGGTCCAGAAACTAAAAGGTAATTGCTATTTTGGCCTGTTTTTTAATGCAGTGTAAAACAGTGAGTCTTTTAATGGCACTTTGATATGTACATGTAAAGTAGTCAGTGTGCAGCTTGTATAAGAGTGTAAATATACTGTCCCCTTTTAGACTTCGCTATTATTGTCATGTGAGTGCACAACTGAATGAAAATGTCCAAAATAGGACACATTAGCCATTTTCCCTCCCAGTTGTTATTGTTACCAAGTCTTTGGTGTGAAGTGGAGCATGGGTGTTAAACTGGTGTTTTCTCTCTCACACTCTCTCTGACACTGGTCATTAGAAGTTCAACATGGAACCTCATGGCAAAGAACTCTCTGTGGATCTAAAATAAAAATAAAAATGTTGCTCTACAAAAGATATCCCAGACGAGAAGAGAGTGCCAACCCCATTGGCAGAACAGGTCTCGCAATGGTCCTCCCAGGAAGCAGCGACATGTTTTTTTCAGTAGCTTTTGATGCTATCGTTATATTGTGATAATCAGAGGTGGGTAAACTACTCAATTTGAAAGTAAAAGTAAAAGTAAAAAGTAGAAATCAAAATAATTACTTGAGTTACAGTAAGTATTTCACAAAAAAAATACTCAAGTATTGCGTAACTTGTGAGTAACTTTTTATTTATTTAGAAGCTATTTTTAAAAGGTTCATTCATCCCACACACACTCTAACTTACGAGTATCGGCATTGCGATTACTTCCCATCTAACTACTTAGTATCAGATGGATGCCCAAATTTGTATTATTGCTCTAAAGTAATATGAAGAAGCCAAAAAACAGAAAAAATAGGGCTAAGTGCATTTAAACAGAAATCTTGCTTTTAACTATGCTATAACAGAAAATAACCAAATATTAACAGTAAAATAGCAAGTAGATTAATTTTTTTTTTTTTTAAATAAGGCAATGCTACCACATAGGTTAGCAGCCATATTACAAGCCTTTGTAACCGCTTTTTGAAAATGTTTGTATTATACCATACCATACCATACCAACTTTATCATTTACATACCAAAAAATATATTGTGATATTTGTTACTACAAGCTGCAATATACCGTATTTTTCGGGCAATAGAGTGCACCGGTATTTAAGCCGCACCCACCGAATTTTTTTATAAAAAAATACTTGTACATATATTAGCCGCACTGGACTATAAGCCACGAATATATACCAGTAAAAAATATGTAGTAAATGTTTATTTACATACCTTCATTGTTTTCAAACGGTGTCTGTAATACAGCAGTAAAACGACTGATCTAACAAAACAGAAGTCATCGTCATGGACCCACTACTGCAGAAGCTAGCTCTCTAGTCAGCGAAACAGACTCAATAACTCCACTGTGACATTTGGGTGAATTTACAAAACTGAAACAATACAAAAGAATGCCACTGTAAGTTAATAATACTAACACAGACACTTGTAAATGTGTTAGCATATTCGCTAATGTTAACGATGCTAGCTTGATTACGTTACGATAGCACATACAACTATGCATTGTACCATCCCTACACACATCACACATGGGACGGTTTAGTAAAAATAAATTGTTTTAGTTGTATTGTAAAACTTACAAATGTTGCTTGGAGTGATTAATGAAGAATCATTTTGAGCAGGAATGCTGGATGAATAGTAGACATAGGGACATATCCTTCTGATTCAAGGTATGAAACAGGAAGTACGTTTTCATTCTGTAGCACCTGCAGTGAGAACATTTGTCTTGAAGATGGCGCCATTGCACAAATAATAGCACAAATAATAACACACTTTTTTCAGTGTCTCTGTTTGTGTAATATGAAAACTATTTGTTGAATACAAAACATTATGGCCGCCAGCGTTGAAAAATCCATAAATTAGCTGAAACGTTTTATAAGCCGCAGAGTTCAAAGCGTGGGGGGAAAAAGTATTAGCTTGTGGTATGGAAAATACGGCATATTGCGATATACTGTAGATTTTAGGCATTATTGCCCATCCTTACTGTACACTGACTACTTTAAAAATCTATCAAAGTGTAATTTCCTACAAAAAAAAAGAAAAAAAAAAAGAAATACAATGAAATATTTGTATATCAAATCAAATCAAACTTTAATTATTTATAACACTCAGATAGGCTCCAGCACCCCCCGCAACCCTGAAAGGGACAAGCGGTAGAAAATGGATGAATGGATGGATGGACTTTTCATACACAGACGTTTGGCAAACACAAAGTGCTGTATCAAAAAGAAAAAAAAAGAAGAGAAGAAAACACACACACACGCACACTCACACACACACACACACGCACACACACACACACACACACACACACACACACACACATACACACACACACACACACACACTACTGACATTATCAAAGCAAAATCAAAACATGGCATGGCACAGAGGATTTGAGGGAAAAATGCCACCTTTGAGGCATCCTTGCTGGAGAATAACTAAAATTAACGTCATCTAAAAATATTGTATACAACATATGCCGCCACACCGAGAGGGACAGGCGGTAGAAAATGGGGTCGCGGGGGGTGCTGGAGCCTATCTCAGCTGCTTCCGCCCGAATGCAGCTGAGATGGATGGATATGTGAAAAATAAAAGATAAATAATATAATATTACATTAATAAGTTAATAACAAATTAACATTGTCAAAATAATAGTAGTAAAAACAATAATTTAGATACTGTAAAAAACAACACAATAAAATAATAAAACAACATAAGGGTTTAAGATGATTAGTAAAAAGCCTGACTAAATAAAGTGTTTTTCACCTTTTTTTGTTTGAATGTCATGTCATGATCCATGGTCCGGATCATGTTTTTGTGTTTTCTGTTAATTTTGGACTCCTTTTGTTATTTGTTGTGCTCCTGTGAGTTTGTTTTGGTTGTCATGGTCACTCTTTGTGTGCACCTGTCTCTGATTAGTGCTCGCCCGCTCACCTGCTTCCCGAGCGCTAATCAGAGGCATTATTTAAGTTGCCTTTGCCAGTCACTCGTCCTGCTCTCATTGTGTTTGCTCCATGCACTTGTCACGTGAGTTTTTGAGTTCTAGTGTTCCTTGTCTTTTGCCTATGCTAAGTAATAAGTTCCTTAACTTCCCGTGCGCTCTGCACGCATCCTTGTTGTTTTTGTTTATTGGATGATTTATGATAGATAAATCACTTCCTACCTTACGCCTTCGTCCGGAGCCGTTCCTTTGCATTGGGAGAACAACCGCGCAGCAAGCTGCGACCCCCCGTGTTCGTGACAGAATGAGAGCAGCAACCGTTCTCCCGCAAATGGACCAGAGGGAGATGGATGAAGGTACGCGCATGGTGTTGCGAGCGATGGAAGTGGAGACGCTTCACTATTCGACGGAGGAGAGGTCGAACCTTATGTGGGGACCTGGAGGCTCCCTTATCCCCATCGACTCCCTCTGGTCCGAAGACATCGCCGCTACACAGCAGTACCGGACGCGCAGGCAAAGGCGGAAGCCGTCCAGAAGGGCTTCGCCTCGCCGTCAGAACGCGTCACTCCCGCAAGCTCCTCCCCCGGACCGAAGCAAGTTGCAGGCAGCCCAGTATCCTTCCCCCGATGACGTCACTCCGTCCACGGCTGATGACGTCATGGCCCAGAATTTTTTTTTTCTGAATTCTGTCTCCTTGCGTCAACAACCTCCTAAAGACTTTAATTCTAAAATTATACCTTGTCAGGACATTCTTTTGAAATTTAGATGTCAGCCACAGTCTCCTTCTGAGTGCCAAGCTCCGCCCCCTAGGACTCTAGCCCCGCCCACGTCAGTGACTTTTTCCTCTCATCCTCCCAAAAGACCTCAGGTGGGGGGTGGGAAAAGACATTTTGGACAATTTAGAGGGGAGGATTTTGCCCCCTTCCTGACTTCCCGCCACCCACCCGTAAAGACTGTTCCAGACCGCAAGCAGCGCGTCTGGTATCCGCCCCTTGAGGGGGGGGCTGGGGCCGGGAGCTGTGCTGGTGGGGCTGCTCGGCTGCGCCCAGCCAGGCAGCAACCTCCATCCCGGCCGCCACCACCAGTCTTTCGGCCTGCCAAGCCGCAACCCCCAGCGAGACCACCTCTGCCATGCTCATGGCTAACCTCAGCCCGGGTGGGCCTGCAGACGCCACCAGCATCTCCGGTGGGCCTGCAGACGCCACCAGCATCTCCGGTGGGCCTGCAGACGCCGCCAGCATCTCCGGTGGGCCTGCAGACGCCGCCAGCATCTCCGGTGGGCCTGCAGACGCCGCCAGCATCTCCGGTGGGCCTGCAGACGCCACCATCTCCAGTTCCTGTACCTGCTCCTCGGCTGGCACCCGTGCCTGCACCCCGGCTGGCACCCGTGCCTGCACCCCGGCTGGCACCCGTGCCTGCACCCCGGCAGGCACCCGTGCCTGCACCCCGACAGGCACCCGTACCTGCACCCCGACAGGCACCCGTACCTGCTCCTCGGCAGACGCCTGCACCTGCTCCTCGGCAGACGCCTGCACCTGCTCCTCGGCAGACGCCTGCACCTGCTCCTCGGCAGACGCCTGCACCTCCTCCTCGGCAGACGCCTGCACCTCCTCCTCGGCAGACGCCTGCACCTCCTCCTCGGCAGACGCCTGCACCTCCTCCTCGGCAGACGCCTGCACCTGCTCCTCGGCAGACGCCTGCACCTGCTCCTCGGCAGACGCCTGCACCTGCTCCTCGGCAGACGCCTGCACCTGCTCCTCGGCAGACGCCTGCACCTGCTCCTCGGCAGACGCCTGCACCTGCTCCTCGGCAGACGCCTGCACCTGCTCCTCGGCAGACGCCTGCACCTGCTCCTCGGCAGACGCCTGCACCTGCTCCTCGGCAGACGCCTGCACCTGCTCCTCGGCAGACGCCTGCACCTGCTCCTCGGCAGACGCCTGCACCTGCTCCTCGGCAGACGCCTGCACCTCCTCCTCGGCAGACGCCTGCACCTGCTCCTCGGCTGACGCCTGCACCTGCTCCTCGGCTGACGCCTGCACCTGCTCCTCGGCAGACGCCTGCACCTGCTCCTCGGCTGACGCCTGCACCTCGGCAGACGCCTGCGCCTGCACCTCGGCAGACGCCGGTGGTACCTGCACCTCGGCAGACGCCGGTGGTACCTGCACCACGCCAGACGCCGGTGGTACCTGCAAGCACGCCAGACTCGCCGGTGGTACCTGCAATCACGCCAGACTCGCCGGTGGTACCTGCAATCACGCCAGACTCGCAAGTGCCTGCTGCCACGCCTGCCATGACGGCGCCGGTGCCTGCTGCCACGCCTGCCATGACGGCGCCGACACGCCCACCTCCTCGTCGACCACGGATGTGGCCGCTCCCTGGTCGTCCGCCTCGCCAAGTGCGCCCACCTCCCCGTCGGCCACGAATGTGGCCATTCCCTGGTCGCCCGCCTCGCTTGCTGCAGCGGCGTTCCACTCGCCGCCGCCACTTGACTTTGCCTCGGTGGATTCGGGGACACTTGGCCTGGCGACCCACCTCCAAGTCCTCCCTCCGCCCGCCCGTGACTTTTGACCCTGCTTGTTTTTTGTTTTTGTTTCCATATGGACATCTGGTATCTGTCCTTGAGGAGGGGGTACTGTCATGATCCATGGTCCGGATCATGTTTTTGTGTTTTCTGTTAATTTTGGACTCCTTTTGTTATTTGTTGTGCTCCTGTGAGTTTGTTTTGGTTGTCATGGTCACTCTTTGTGTGCACCTGTCTCTGATTAGTGCTCGCCCGCTCACCTGCTTCCCGAGCGCTAATCAGAGGCATTATTTAAGTTGCCTTTGCCAGTCACTCGTCCTGCTCTCATTGTGTTTGCTCCATGCACTTGTCACGTGAGTTTTTGAGTTCTAGTGTTCCTTGTCTTTTGCCTATGCTAAGTAATAAGTTCCTTAACTTCCCGTGCGCTCTGCACGCATCCTTGTTGTTTTTGTTTATTGGATGATTTATGATAGATAAATCACTTCCTACCTTACGCCTTCGTCCGGAGCCGTTCCTTTGCATTGGGAGAACAACCGCGCAGCAAGCTGCGACCCCCCGTGTTCGTGACATGTCAACTGTCTCTGCAGTACAGAGGCTCTCTGGCAGGCTGTTCCACAGGTGTGGCCCATAATGGCTAAATGCTGCCTAACCGTGGGCCTTTGTTCTAGTATTTGGTAAAGCTAAAAGGCCAGTGCCAGTGGACTTCAGGATCCGCAAGTGTTGATACGGTAAGAGCAGGTCAGATAGATAAGAAGATGCAAGGCCATTGAGACATTTAAAAACGAATAATATCATTTTAAAATCAACCCTTTAAAACTGGTGTAATGTGCTCCCGCCCTCAGGTCCTCGTCAGCAAGCGTCCAGCTGAGTTTTATAATAATTTTAGATTCATATTTGCTTTTTGGGAAGACCGGAGAGTAGCGGGTAGGCTCTGGGTATGTTCTTAAATTGATAGAAAATATATTTGCAATATTTTTAATATTTGGGATAAAAGTCAAATTTGTATCTAAATGTTCACATGGATGTCCTTGAGAATTTGGAAGATAAAAAACGGTAACGACAACAAAGAAATTGCTAAAAGCGGTCTTTGTCAACATTTAATAATGTTTAACATTTACACTTGCCTGTAATGGGGTGGCGACTTGTCCAGGGTGTACCCCGCCTTCCGCCCGAATGCAGCTGAGATAGGCTCCAGCACCCCCCGCAACCCCGAAAGGGACAAGTGGTAGAAAATGGATGGATGGATGGATTTACATTTGCATCATATGTACGACTTCTATTTGCACTTGCACGACAATGTTAAAATAGTATTAGGTGATTTAAGTGTCATTGGTTTCTATAAAAAAACACACCATTTGTCACTTTCTTTCATTTTGGGCTGGCCAGTGTTGTGAAGATTACTTTTAAAAAGTAATTAATTATATGTATTTGTTACTTTACCAAAAAAGTAATTCAGTACTGACAGAATTACTCTTCCATAATTACTAGGGAAAGTAATGAATACCTTACCTAAAACATTAAAAAAAAACTTCAAATATACATATTAGGGGTGGGAGAAAAAATCGATTCGAATTCGAATCGCGATTCTGACGTTGTGCGATTCAGAATCGATTCTCATTTTTAAAAAATCGATTTTAATTTTTTTTTAAATATTTTTTTTATTATGTTTTTTATTTTTTATTTTTTTATTAATCAATCCAATTCCAAAACCAAACCTGACCCAGCAACACTCAGAACTGCAATAAACAGAGCAATGAGAGGAGACACAAACACGACACAGAACAAACCAAAAGTAGTAAAACAAAAATGAATATTATCAACAACAGTATCAATATTAGTTACAATTTCAACATAGCAGTGATTAAAAGTCCCTCATTGACATTATCATTAGACATTAAAATAAAAAAGAACAGTAGTGTCACAGTGGCTTACACTTGCATCGCATCTCATAAACTTGACAACACACTGTGTCCAATATTTTCACAACGATAAAATAAGTCATATTTTTGGTTCATTTAATAGTTAAAACAAATGTACATTATTGCAAACAGTTGATAAAACATTGTCCTTAACAATTATAAAAGTTTTTTACAAAAATCTACTACTCTGCTTGCATGTCAGCAGACTGGGGTAGATCCTCCTGAAATCCTATGTATTGAATGAATAGAGAATCCTTTTGAATCTTGGCAAAAATCTTAGCCACACGATTATCAAAAGTAATAGGAAAATGAATTCATACTGACCAAACTGGTCGACAATCTTCAGACAATACAAGGAAATTGTTTAATGTTATTTACTATGCTAGAAGTCTCCCTTATCCCACAGCAGTATGTACTGTTGATGCGGAGAAGGCATTCGACCGCATAAACTGGTCATTTATGTTTTGCACATTACGTAAATTTGGATTTGGAGATAATTTTGTACAATGGATTAAGATGCTTTATACAAGGCCCATGGCATCAGTCAAAACCAATAATCATAGTTCAGAACCTTTTTTGTTAAAAAGAGGAGTAAAACAGGGATGTCCTGCATCTGGATTATTATTTAATTTGGTTATTGAACCCTTAGCTGCAAAAATAAGAAGTGAAAATAATATTCATGGTATAAAAATTGGCTCTCAGTATAATAAGCTATCGATGTATTGTGACGACATAACTTTTTTACCTGTCACATGTTAACTCCTCTCTTCTTTATATCAATAATGTCATCACTGAATATGACTGTTTATCAGGGTATAAAGTTAATTGGGACAAATGTGACATATTACCACTTAATAAACACTGCAAGAAATTACAAGTTCAGAACTCCAAAATTAAATTGTATTGCATTATTATGGTATTGTTGTGTATTGTTTAAAAAAAAAAAAAAAATCGTTTTTGAATCGAGAATCGTTTTGAATTGAAAAAAAAATCGATTTTGAATCGAATCGTGACCCCTAGAATCGATTTTGAATCAAATCGTGGGACACCCAAAGATTCCCAGCCCTAATATATATATATATATATATATATATATATATATATATATATATATATATATATATATATATATATATATATATATATATATATATATATATATATATATATATATATATATATATTTATATCATATGCAGCTGAGAGCTGCCTCATATGAGAGTACAGGGTGTGTGTGTGTGTGTGTGTGTGTGTGCTTTTAAAAGGCAGAGCCTGTCACATAGTGGCGTGTGATGTCATCGGGGGTTTCAACAGAGCTGCGTTTGTTACTTTTAGCAGCAGCAGATTATTAAGTTAAGTTAAAGTTAAAGTACCAATGATTGTCACACACACGCCAGGTGTGGCGAAATTATTCTCTGCAGTTGACCCATCACCCTTGATCACCCCCTGGGAGGTGAGGGGAGCAGTGAGCTGCAGTGGTGGCCGCGCTCGGGAATCATTTTGGTGATTTAACCCCCAATTCCAACCCTTGATGCTGAGTGCCAAGCAGGGAGGTAATGGGTCCCATTTTTCTAGTCTTTGGTATGACTCGGCCGGGGTTTGAACCCACAACCTACCGATCTCAGGTCAGCTCTTATGAATCTTTTCACTGCATTGTGTTACCTCTGGTTAATAAATAGATCCAATGTGCGTTGACGGCTGTCATATCTTCTTTTCAACAAACGGTCTATTGTTTGGATGACACGTTTGTCGCTTTAATCAGTGATTTGTTCTTGGTTATTCCCATCGACTACGTGGGCGTAGGTCGTTGTCTTCTGTGTCACGGTGTGATGTCTTGTTTTTGACATAAAACCACTTCAAAAAAGTATCGTGTCATGTTACTTTTGGCCTTGTAACGGACCCAAAAGTAATTAATTAGACTACTCGTTACTAGTAAAAGTAACGGCCTTACTAAAGCAGTTATTATGAACACTGGGGCTGACAAATAAGAAGGAAGGCAGACATGTTTTAAATATGATTGGTGGTTAACATGGCGCCCGCTGAGTGGATTTACTGTACAGTTCACACAGCAACAATTCGGCCTCCACACTGGAGGAGCTTAAAGGCCTACTGAAATGATTTTTTTTTTATTTAAACGGGGATAGCAGATCCATTCTATGTGTCATACTTGATAATTTCGCGATAGTGCCATATTTTTGCTGAAAAGATTTAGTAGAGAACATCGACGATAAAGTTCGCAACTTTTGGTCGCTGATAAAAAAAGCCTTGCCTGTACCGGAAGTAGCGTGACGTCACAAGTTGAAAGGCTCCTCACATTTCCCCATTGTTTACACCAGCAGCGAGAGCGATTCGGACCGAGAAAGCGACAATTAACCCATTAATTTGAGCCAGGATGAAAGATTTGTGGATGAGGCACGTGAGAGTGAAGGACTAGAGTGCAGTACAGGACGCATCTTTCGCTCTGACCGTAACTTAGGTACAAGCTGGCTTATTGGATTCCACACTCTCTCCTTTTTCTATTGCAGATCACGGATTTGTATTTTAAACCACCTCGGATACTATATCCTCTTGAAAATGAGAGTTGAGAACGCGAAATGGACATTCACAGTGACTTTTATCTTTTATCTCCATGACATTTCATCGGCGAAGCACTTTAGCTACGGAGCTAACGTTATAGCATCGTGCTTAAGTGCTTAAATGCAGATAGAAACAAAAGAAATAAACCCCTGACTGGAAGGATAGACAGAAAATCAACAATACTATTAAACCATGGACATGTAAATACACGGTTAATGCTTTCCAGGCTGGCGAAGCTTAACAATGCTGTTGCTAACGACGCCATTGAAGCTAACTTAGCAACGGGACCTCACAGAGCTATGCTAAAAACATTAGCTATCCACCTACGCCAGCCCTCATCTGCTCATCAACACCCGTGCTCACCTGCGTTCCAGCGATCGACGGAACGACGATCATAGATGCGGTCGGCGGCCCGGAGACGGAGGAAGTCAAGGTGAGGTCGGCGGCTAGCGTGTCTGCTATCCATCTCAAAGTCCTCCTTGTTGTGTTGCTGTAGCCCGCCACTAATACACAGATCCCACCTACAACTTTCTTCTTTGCAGTCTTCATTGTTCATTAAACATATTGCAAAAGATTCACCAACACAGATGTCCAGAATACTGTGGAATTTTGAGATGAAAACAGAGTTTTTTGTATTGGATTCAATGGTGTACCAATATTTCCGGTTCAACGATTGACGTCACACGCATACGTCATCCTTTCAGCAAAAATATGGCAATATCGCGAAATGATCATGTATGACACATAGAATGGATCTGCTATCCCCGTTTAAATAAAAAAAAATCATTTCAGTAGGCCTTTAACAAGATGATTAATAAGAAACTACAGAGAGGATAATGTAATAATATCTGTCAGTGTGTCAGCATCGTCACAGTCTCTACACGACACGTAAGAGGAGGGCGGATCGATCCATAATTTATTGGCGTTGATACCAAGGGAAGTATCAGTCAATGATCAATAGAGTGATTAGGTAAATATTTGTATTATCTCTAGATATTTTTTTATTGTTTTTGTCCACGTTTAAAAGCTGATGAAATAATTCCTTGGACACAAAAAACTTTGAGGGGAAAAAAAATAGTAGTATTTTTTGCTTCTGTCGAGTTTGTGTGTACTAGTTTTAGTGCCTCAGACTGGAAGTCTCTGCAGAGAGTGGAAGGATAGACAGAAAATCAACAATACTATTAAACCATGGACATGTAAATACACGGTTAATGTTTTCCAGCTTGGCGAAGCTTAACAATGCTGTTGCTAACAACGCCATTGAAGTTAACTTAGCAATGGGACCTCACAGAGCTATGATAAAAACATTAGCGCTCCACCTACGCCAGCCAGCCCTCATCTGTTCATCAACACCCGTGCTCACCTGCGTTCCAGCGATCGACGGAAGGACGAAGGACTTCACCCGATCATCCGTGCGGTCGGCGGCTAGCGTCGGATAGCGTGTCTGCTATCCAAGTCAAAGTCCTCCTGGTTGTGTTGCTACAGCCAGCCGCTAATACACAGATCCCACAAACAACTTTCTTCTTTGCAGTCTTCATTGTTCATTAAACAAATTACAAAAGATTCACCAACACAGATGTCCCGAATACTGTGGAATTTTGAGATGAAAACCGAGCTTTTTTGTATTGGATTCAATGGTGTCCGAATACTTCCGTTTAACTATTGACGTCACGCGCATACGTCATCATACATAGACGTTTTCAAGCGGAAGTTTAGCGGGAAATTTAAAATTGCACTTTATAAGTTAACCCGGCCTTATTGGCATGTGTTGCAATGTTAAGATTTCATCATTAATATATAAACTATCAGACTGCGTGGTCGGTAGTAGTGGGTTTCAGTAGGCCTTTAATGGTTGCAGCGTGGGTGTCTCGGTGCATATAACTGTCAAGGAGGCGGGTCAAAAGTTGCCGGAGAAAGACTTATCTATTTTTTGTTCTTTTTGCTGCCCACTCATATCATTGTTGCAGTAAAACGTGTGACTTTTTGGCTTTCTTCCTCTCCATACATGCAGAATGTACTGTATTACAGACTAATAAGTGAAGTGAATTATATTTATATAGCGCTTTTCTCCAGTGACTCTAAGCGCTTTTACATAGTGAAACCCAATATCTGTCACACAGCGGTGAGGGAAGTCCTGTTTTGGGGTTGTCTGGCGAACTTCCTGTTTTATTTTGAAAGGTTAACTCTCCCTCTCGTTTCAGGTCACTTGCTCTTCCTCCCGTTTCACTGGTCTGATGTCTCTCCTGATTGCCTGATTGTGCCCACCTGTGTCACCCTCCCTCATGTGTACTAATGTCTCGTCCTCCTCTCGTCCTGTGCCGGAATATATCGTCTCGTCATGTACCGCCAGCCTTTGTCCACAGTCTTCCCCCAAGTTGATAAGTATTGCCTCGCCTTATCCCTTGATTTCTTTGTACCCTCTGAGAGTGATTTTGATTTACTAAAGTTTTTGAGCTAATTTCATAGTGCTTTGCTTTCCTTTTTTCCCCTCCTCTTGAAGCGCTTTAATTTGTAGTTTTCTTAGCTCTTTATAGTGTATGTTCTGTTTATAGCTTCTTGTCTTTTCCTCTTCATGAGCGATTTTCCTTTTGTGTAGCTAATCATAGATTGTTTTTTTTTGTTATTAGATCAGTGTAAAATTTTGCTATTGCCTTTTTCCTCCTTCTGGAGTGAATTTCCGTTTATTGTTTTATGCCCTGTGCTATGTGTGTTTTTGTACTCTAAGTGTATCATGTATATAGTTTTTTCTTTTTTTTTTAAATTCAAGACAAAGTTATGTTTTTGGTAACACTTTAGTATGGGGAACATATTCTAAGTAACAAAGACTTAATTTAGAGTTATTTGGACACTAGGGGAACATATTCTAAGTAACAAAGACTTAAATTGTAGTTATTTGGACACTAGGGGAACATATTCTAAGTAACAAAGACTTAATTTAGAGTTATTTGGACACTAGGGGAACATATTCTAAGTAACAAAGACTTAATTTTTAGTTATTTGGACACTAGGGGAACATATTCTAAGTAACAAAGACTTAAATTAGAGTTATTTGGACACTAGGGGAACATATTCTAAGTAACAAACACTTAATTTAGAGTTATTTGGACACTAGGGGAACATATTCTAAGTAACAAAGACTAAATTTAGAGTTATTTGGACACTAGGGGAACATATTCTAAGTAACAAAGACTTGATTTATAGTTATTTGGACACTATGGGAACATATTCTAAGTAACAAAGACTTAAATTAGAGTTATTTGGACACTAGGGGAACATATTCTAAGTAACAAAGACTTAATTTAGAGTTATTTGGACACTAGGGGAACATATTCTAAGTAACAAAGACTTAAATTGTAGTTATTTGGACACTAGGGGAACATATTCTAAGTAACAAAGACTTAATTTAGAGTTATTTGGACACTAGGGGAACATATTCTAAGTAACAAAGACTTAATTTAGAGTTATTTGGACACTAGGGGAACATATTCTAAGTAACAAAGACTTAAATTAGAGTTATTTGGACACTAGGGGAACATATTCTAAGTAACAAAGACTTAATTTAGAGTTATTTGGACACTAGGGGAACATATTCCAAGTAACAAAGACTTAATTTAGAGTTATTTGGACACTAGGGGAACATATTCTAAGTAACAAAGACTTAAATTAGAGTTATTTGGACACTAGGGGAACATATTCTAAGTAACAAAGACTTAAATTGTAGTTATTTGGACACTAGGGGAACATATTCTAAGTAACAAAGACTTAATTTAGAGTTATTTGGACACTAGGGGAACATATTCTAAGTAACAAAGACTAAATTTAGAGTTATTTAGACACTAGGGGAACATATTCTAAGTAACAAAGACTTAATTTAGAGTTATTTGGACACTAGGGGAACATATTCTAAGTAACAAAGACTTAATTTAGAGTTATTTGGACACTAGGGGAACATATTCTAAGTAACAAAGACTTAAATTAGAGTTATTTGGACACTAGGGGAACATATTCTAAGTAACAAAGACTTAATTTAGAGTTATTTGGACACTAGGGGAACATATTCTAAGTAACAAAGACTTAAATTAGTTATTTGGACACTAGGGGAACATATTCTAAGTAACAAAGACTTAATTTAGAGTTATTTGGACACTAGGGGAACATATTCTAAGTAACAAAGACTTAAATTAGAGTTATTTGGACACTAGGGGAACATATTCTAAGTAACAAAGACTTAAATTAGAGTTATTTGGACACTAGGGGGACATATTCTAAGTAACAAAGACTTAATTTAGAGTTATTTGGACACTAGGGGAACATATTCTAAGTAACAAAGACTTAATTTAGAGTTATTTGGACACTAGGGGAACATATTCTAAGTAACAAAGACTTAATTTAGAGTTATTTGGACACTAGGGGAACATATTCTAAGTAACAAAGACTAAATTTAGAGTTATTTGGACACTAGGGGAACATATTCTAACTAACAAAGACTTAAATTGTAGTTATTTGGACACTAGGGGAACATATTCTAAGTAACAAAGACTTAATTTAGAGTTATTTGGACACTAGGGGAACATATTCTAAGTAACAAAGACTTAATTTAGAGTTATTTGGACACTAGGGGAACATATTCTAAGTAACAAAGACTTAAATTAGAGTTATTTGGACACTAGGGGAACATATTCTAAGTAACAAAGACTAAATTTAGAGTTATTTGGACACTAGGGGAACATATTCTAAGTAACAAAGACTTAATTTAGAGTTATTTGGACACTAGGGGAACATATTCTAAGTAACAAAGACTTAATTTAGAGTTATTTGGACACTAGGGGAACATATTCCAAGTAACAAAGACTTAATTTAGAGTTATTTGGACACTAGGGGAACATATTCTGAGTAACAAAGACTTAAATTAGTTATTTGGACACTAGGGGAACATATTCTAAGTAACAAAGACTTAAATTGTAGTTATTTGGACACTAGGGGAACATATTCTAAGTAACAAAGACTTAATTTAGAGTTATTTGGACACTAGGGGAACATATTCTAAGTAACAAAGACTAAATTTAGAGTTATTTAGACACTAGGGGAACATATTCTAAGTAACAAAGACTTAATTTAGAGTTATTTGGACACTAGGGGAACATATTCTAAGTAACAAAGACTTAATTTAGAGTTATTTGGACACTAGGGGAACATATTCTAAGTAACAAAGACTTAAATTAGAGTTATTTGGACACTAGGGGAACATATTCTAAGTAACAAAGACTTAATTTAGAGTTATTTGGACACTAGGGGAACATATTCTAAGTAACAAAGACTTAAATTAGTTATTTGGACACTAGGGGAACATATTCTAAGTAACAAAGACTTAATTTAGAGTTATTTGGACACTAGGGGAACATATTCTAAGTAACAAAGACTTAAATTAGAGTTATTTGGACACTAGGGGAACATATTCTAAGTAACAAAGACTTAAATTAGAGTTATTTGGACACTAGGGGAACATATTCTAAGTAACAAAGACTTAATTTAGAGTTATTTGGACACTAGGGGAACATATTCTAAGTAACAAAGACTTAATTTAGAGTTATTTGGACACTAGGGGAACATATTCTAAGTAACAAAGACTTAATTTAGAGTTATTTGGACACTAGGGGAACATATTCTAAGTAACAAAGACTTAATTTAGAGTTATTTGGACACTAGGGGAACATATTCTAAGCAACAAAGACTTAATTTAGAGTTATTTAGACACTAGGGGAACATATTCTAAATAACAAAGACTTAAATTAGTTATTTGGACACTAGGGGAACATATTCTAAGTAACAAAGACTTAAATTGTAGTTATTTCGACACTAGGGGAACATATTCTAAGTAACAAAGACTTAATTTAGAGTTATTTGGACACTAGGGGAACATATTCTAAGTAACAAAGACTTAAATTAGAGTTATTTGGACACTAGGGGAACATATTCTAAGTAACAAAGACTTAATTTAGAGTTATTTGGACACTAGGGGAACATATTCTAAGTAACAAAGACTTAATTTAGAGTTATTTGGACACTAGGGGAACATATTCTAAGTAACAAAGACTTAATTTAGAGTTATTTGGACACTAGGGGAACATATTCTAAGTAACAAAGACTTAATTTAGAGTTATTTGGACACTAGGGGAACATATTCTAAGCAACAAAGACTTAATTTAGAGTTATTTAGACACTAGGGGAACATATTCTAAGTAACAAAGACTTAAATTAGTTATTTGGACACTAGGGGAACATATTCTAAGTAACAAAGACTTAAATTGTAGTTATTTCGACACTAGGGGAACATATTCTAAGTAACAAAGACTTAATTTAGAGTTATTTGGACACTAGGGGAACATATTCTAAGTAACAAAGACTTAATTTATAGTTATTTGGACACTAGGGGAACATATTCTAAGTAACAAAGACTTAATTTATAGTTATTTGGACACTAGGGGAACATATTCTAAGTAACAAAGACTTAATTTAGAGTTATTTGGACACTAGGGGAACATATTCTAAGTAACAAAGACTTAATTTAGAGTTATTTGGACACTAGGGGAACATATTCTAAGCAACAAAGACTTAATTTAGAGTTATTTAGACACTAGGGGAACATATTCTAAGTAACAAAGACTTAAATTAGTTATTTGGACACTAGGGGAACATATTCTAAGTAACAAAGACTTAAATTGTAGTTATTTTGACACTAGGGGAACATATTCTAAGTAACAAAGACTTAATTTAGAGTTATTTGGACACTAGGGGAACATATTCTAAGTAACAAAGACTTAATTTATAGTTATTTGGACACTAGGGGAACATATTCTAAGTAACAAAGACTTAATTTATAGTTATTTGGACACTAGGGGAACATATTCTAAGTAACAAAGACTTAATTTAGAGTTATTTGGACACTAGGGGAACATATTCTAAGTAACAAAGACTTAATTTAGAGTTATTTGGACACTAGGGGAACATATTCTAAGTAACAAAGACTTAAATTAGAGTTATTTGGACACTAGGGGAACATATTCTAAGTAACAAAGACTTAATTTAGACACTAGGGGAACATATTCTAAGTAACAAAGACTTAAATTAGAGTTATTTGGACACTAGGGGAACATATTCTAAGTAATAAAGACTTAATTTAGAGTTATTTGGTTAGGGTTAGGTTCAGGGTTAGAGGGTCAGCATTATAATAAGGCCATGCCGAATAAGGCATTAAGTACTTAAAGATGACTAGTTAAGAGCCAATATGTTACTAATTTGCATGTTAAACAACTAATTAATGGTGAATATGTTCCCCATACTAAAGTGTTACCATGTTTTTTTTACTGGTGCACAAAATGAACCGTGCATGAACATTACCTTGTTCAAAGAACAAAACCAACACAGTGCATAAACTCACAACAAATTACACAGCTGCAAACCAGTCAGCTGTTGCCGTATCGGTAATACGCCGATAGGGAGAAGTTTGTATTTACGCGATGAGTCGGTTGCGTTTTGACCTCCGCCGAACCCCTGAGCCCGACTCACCGAACCCCTAGGGTTTGATCGAAACCAGGTTAAGAACCACTGAAATATAAGTTATCGTCGAGGAAGTCATTGGAAAAATTTTGCTTTGATGCATTTTCAGGTTATAATGAGGCTATTTTTTTCCACATCTGAGTGTGTGCGATTTTCTGTGGGGGGGGAAAAAAAAAAAGAGCATATGGTGAGTCAGTGTGTAGGAGTGGAGTGGCACCGTGCATCAGTGGGCTGGAGAAAGGCGGCTGTGCATGCACCGCCAATAGGTGGCACTCTACACTTTGGTGACCCACACTTGGAAGGAAGCTGGTAAATACAGTGGATGCATGTCCAAATAAGACAAAGTTGGATCACATGTTATTTTTTTTAATCAAAAGAGTAATGCGGAATGTGTGTCCATAATGACAGTGAACAATGCAGAGAATGTCTTCTGGGTGTTAGTTTATGTCCATAACAGCAACGATGAGGGTTCATCACCTCCTGCATTCAGCAGTCCTAACAAGCACGTCAAGGGGCGGAGGTCGTGCAAGTGCGCTTGTCCCGAAGGTCCAGTGGAAAATATGCAGGGTGTGAGAGGGCAACTGGCACATCCTGTGGTTTGCTGATAATAGGAAGCAATGGTACAGTACATAAGGGAAAAAAATAACCACTCACTCACACACCCACACACACGTTCACTCTCCCCTCCTGATTGTTTGCAGGAGGTGGGAGGTCATTACCATTCACATCCATTAGCATTGGGAGAATGTTAGTGTCTAAAAGGTGTCCCTACTGTAGTGGGCAGTAATTGTCATCCACCTTTTCCTATATATGCGCAATATGTTCTTTTTTTTTTCTGCAGCATGACCAGTGGCGGGCCGTGCGTTTCCCACCTAGGCCTTCAGTGATGTCGGACGACAATGATCACCTCTCAAAATATCATAATTGATGTCACCACGTGACCATTGCTGGGAAAATACTACACAGAAACAGGTAAGACTTAACATTAATTAATTGCTTATTAAGTGGTGTGAAGTGAATTATATTTATATAGCGCTATTAAACCACATCAACAGTGTACAAAACAGGCTATTTTCTGGCGCATTTATAAACCAATAAACCCGCATCAGCAATTAAAATATATCTTATGTGGTACTGTCAAAATTAAATTTGTAAAAAACATTAAACGTGAAGATATAAAGAAATAAGATATTTGAACTCACAATTTGTAGAACCCATTCAACGCCGTATCGCTCGTAGTCGGTTGATTTGTGTGGAAATGGCGGGCATTTCCCCATTTCATCGCAGGGCAGCTGAGCTAGCTTCCGGGGTTGGCCGACGTCGTCTCACAAAATGTAGTTTCTCGGTGTGGCTCTGCTGATCTGCATAGCACCGCCGCGGCTCAAACCAGTGGATACCCAATCACAGGACGCGTAAATGTCTTGTTCAACGTGAGGCCAGCTAGAAGGCCTTACTGACAACAACTCGTGATCTGATTGGCTATCGCAATTGTCTACCAACTCTATGTGCCCGTTAACTTACAGTGCACCGACGCCCACATTGTTGATTCTGAAGGCCCCGGGCAGATTTGGTACAGCATGGCAACATAAGCTAGCTGAATTTTGATTGGATACAAACTCGAACCTAAAAACAGCACTGGAAGGAGCATAGTATGACATGAAGAGAATATGAATACTTTTAGATATTTAGGGAAAGTAAATAAAAAAATACTTTTATCTTTAAATATGATCATGATTTCTGGTTATGTTAGGCCAGCAGAGAAGGCCTTGCTGGCCCTGACCGCACACCACTGAGCATGACATACCTTTGCGGTTAGCAGCGGTTTAACATGTCCTTGTCCTTGCACAGTTAAAATGATCCGAACTGTCTTCTTGTTGTCAGATAAATCACACAACAATAGAGGTCAAATGTAAATAATTGTATATTTTTTCAATGCGTTTGTCCTAAACATAAATGGTGTGCAAGTACACTTTATACAAAACCCAAAACCAGTGAAGTTGGCACGTTTGTGTAAATGTTGTTGATAAATGGCTTTCGCTTTGCACAGTAGAGTTTTAACTTGCACTTACAGATGTAGCGACAAACTGTAGTTACTGACAGTGGTTTTCTGAAGTGTTCCTGAGCCCATGTGGTGATATCCTTTACACAATGGTTTTTGATGCAGTACCGCCTGAGGGTCACGGCATTCAATTTTGGTCTTGCCGCTTACGTGCAGTGATTTATCCAGATTCTCTGAACCTTTTGATGATATTACGGACCGTAGATGGTGAAATCCCTTAATTCCTTGCAATAGTTTGTTGAGAAATGTTGTTCTTAAACTGTTCGACAATTTGTTGACAAAGTGGTGACCTTCGCTCCATCCTTGTTTGTGAATGACTGAGCATTTCATGGAAGCTGCTTTTATACCCAATCATGGCACCCACCTGTTCCCAATTAGCCCGTTCACGTGTGGGATGTTCCAAATAAGTGTTTGATGAGCATTCCTCAACTTTCTCAGGTTTTGTTGCCACTTGTGCCATCTTTTTTTAAACATGTTGCAGGCATCAAATTCCAAATGAGCTAATATTTGCAAAAAATAACAAAGTTTACCAATTTGAATGTTAAGTATCTTGTTTTTGTAGTCTATTCAATTGAATATAGGTTGAAAATAAATAGCTAATCATTGTATTCTGTTTTTATTAACGATTTACACAACGTTCTAACTTCACTAGCTTTGGGTTTTGTATTGCCTCCATACATTTCTTACATAGATTTTTGTATTCATTTATTTGTCATGTAAACTAGAGTATATCATATTCATATATAGTCGCTTTATCTTTAGGGACATTATTATTGGGCCATGGTTGTCATTTCAAAAGGTGCCTGAGTTAATAAGAGACAACTTTTAATGAGGAAAAAGCTGCAGGATGATGGATGCTGTGAAGTACAATTATTTAGTCCACACAACATGTTACCTTCCTGCCGCTCAGTTAGCGGGAGAACCATCGCATCACTAAATTCCGCATAATCCTCACAAGTGGATTATTAATAAACGTGTTTTGGCATTCTGTGTAATTGATGATTCTAGGTTGAGGGTTTCTATTTTTCTCCCACGTGGTTAAACGGGAACAAGAAGCCAGAAGCTGTCGTTTTAATTACAAACTAACAAACCCTTTTTTTTTTTTTTTACTAATTAGGTACATTTTTAAAGAAGTCTAATAATACCACATGAAATTAGGCTGTTGCCTGGATACATAAAGGCTGTATTGTACATGCATAGAAACTGTAATGACCTCAATGTTTTCTTTCTTGATCCCGTTTTATACAAATCAAACTGTATGTACAAAACATTTCTCTCATATTCTTTGTTATCCTACACTGCCAAGCCCATTTGTAGACAGAGAGCCAAACTTGGGTAATTTCCATTGTTTGTCTCCATATTTTGTACGTAACTTAAACCTGACAAACTATGAAGCAAAGTCACATTACAACACTGTCCCTGCAGGCTTTTAGGTGCAACGTCATGTACCTTTCTTCACTGCTCCAAAGTCCGCAAACTGAAACCTTTACATACTGCTTGTCTTTATGCATAAAGTTGGGCTGTCAACCCAAGTTTAACAGCCCTGCCCAGTTGGTGCATTCCTGTCCCATTTGCAAGTATGCATTCACTTCAGTTTGTCCTAGTTGTCTTTCCGTAGTCGAGAGGTCTACTGCCATTATGTTGAATGTACCAGTCTTGTCCTTTGTTGAGCCCTACAACATATTTATACTGTAAGTACTGTACTTACTGCACATTAGATGTTTGATTGTAATGTTACACACAATCTTGGTTGTATAATTCAATTTGAAATTCCTATAAACAGTAAACATGTAGCTTATGCATGGAATATCCAATCATCATACTAGCACATTTGTTTAACTGCACTTATTTTTCTTAGAATGTCACAGATACATTATTTTGTATCTCATGTAAGTTACACTGACATACTTTATTTCTGTGTGTTCAATTTTACAAAGACTCTGCTGGAGTCAGTATTGCCAACCTGTTATCTGTGTGCAAAGCTGGCAAGAAGAGACGTTAGCAGGAGCAGAACATTTACACCTTGCGTGTTTTTCTTTGATTTAATGTGAACATTTTGACCTCTCCAAAAAAAATTGTTTTTCCAATGTTGTCCTCCAACATGGTACCAAAAAGACAAATAAGCTACTCGTTATTTGTTTATTTACAGTCAAATAACATGTCAGATAAAAACCCTGCTGCGATGTTTGAACATAATTAAATTGCAATTTTTTTCCCCCCGAAAAAATACGTAATTATTTTTAAACATGTCATGCATGTCAGCCCCCCACCAAAAAAAACAGCTAAATCACACCAAAAAAAATTATGAAACTGGATTTTACTTATAAATCACCACCATTTTTCAATTGTGTTTAAATCTTAACCATTATCTTGAAATCAACTGAGTAACTCTGTTGTTTGCTAACCTCGAGACTTATTCCCAGCAAGTCTCTGTAATTTGTTAAGTCACTGGTTTGTGAGTGACAGGAAGAAAAGCTCCGACTCGCTTTGGGGAGCAAAGTCGTTAGGCGCAATCTGTTGGTGTGCATGTGTTCATCACTGGGCCCCAAATATAACATGGCATCTATTTTTCTGATTGTTTATCTCAGAAGAGGGCTCTTCTATTTGGGTTCACACCAGTCAAATCCAAGTTCTTACTTTTTTGCATATTCTAGGGAGGGAATAGTTCTTTGGCACCACCTGTTGCTGTGGATATGTTTGACTTGACTCCAAATATAAGATGACATGTATCTTTTCGATTTTTTTTTTTTTTGGTCTCTGGAAAAGCGCCTACATTTGGATTAACACCAGTTAAATCAGGGTTAAGACTTTTTTTGTGCATACTTTATGGGTTAAAGTGATGATATGATAATTTTTTTTCTCAGGAGGATGTCTTATATTTGGGTTACTACCAGTTAAATTCAAGTTATGACTTTTTTTGTATATATTATGGGGGACAAGGGGTTTGGTGCCACCTGTTGGTGTGACTATGTTCATACTCGACACCAAATATAAGTTGACTCATATTTTTTTTTCTTTTTTTTTTTCAAATATAAAATGTCACATATTTCTCTGATTGTTTTTGGCAGATATGGTGTCTTTTGTTCAGGTTTACACCAGTTAAAGTCCTGTAAATATTATTAAAGAAGTATTGTGGCGCCACCTGTTGGTGTGCATGTGTACATCACTGGACTCCAAATATAAGATGACACATTTTTCTGGTTTTTCTCAGTAGGGGGGATGTTATATTTGGGTTAACACCAGTTATATCCAAGTTATGACTCATATACTATGAGGGGAGATTGACGCCACCTGTTGTTGTGAATGTGTTCATCACTACTCGACTCCAAATATAAGATGACTTGTATTTATTGGATTTTTTATTTATTTTTTGGTCTCGGGAAAAGCGTCATAAATTGGGATTAACACCAGTTACATCAGGGTAATGACTTTTTTGTACGTACTTTGGGGGTAGAAGTCATCTGGCGCCACCTGTGGGTGTGCATGTGTACATCACTAGACTTCAAATATAAGATTGTTTTTCTGGGGAGAGGGTGTCTTATATTCAGGTTAATACCAGTTAAAACCAAGTTGTGACTTGTTTGTACATACAATGGGGAGAAGGAGCTGACGTATGACGCCACCTAATTGCCAAAACACAGAGCTGTCACCATCCTGAACTCTAACTTATAATAATTCACCCCTATACAATATCCTACCCTAATACCCTACTGTGCAATATTACCATTCGAGTGCAATACATCCGACACTGATTGTTATTTTTTACTCCGGTACTCTTGTCTTGTACTGTATATTGTACAGTATTTTGTATTTCTATAGTGTTTTGTATATTGTACAGGATTGCTTATTTTTATTGGACAGTAGTCTGTTTATTTCAATTGTTTTTTTTTTTCTTTATTACCTCTTGCGTAATTTATTTTTACCCCATATTTGTTCCCACTACCGCACCTTAAGTTGGAGTCCTTAATCTCGTTATATGCAAATATAATAAATATAAAGTACATTCTGTTCAAATGTTTCCGATTTTTCTCGGATTTTCCGGGAATTTTACCTTATTTTTAAATGCAGAAGCTGACAAGTAGGGCTTGAACAAAAACAAATTGAGCATAACCCTGAACAAAACTAGATGCATCACACTGTAATTTCACTCCTGGCTCATGTGGATGCACTTTTATTTTGAAGATGTTTCCTCACGTCCTCATTAGCGCCATTGCGCAGAGGGAAATGAAAGGGAGTGAGCGTGAAGTGATCATTGGAGAGGATAAGTCATCACTCCATCCTATGAGGGGCTGTTAGGGACATTATTCAGAATTACCTCTTACATACATTACTGAAATGCTCTCACATAAACAATTAAAATCTTTTTCTTTTATACACACTACTGAAACACTCTTATAAACACTACTGAAATGCTCTTACATACACTACTGAAATGCTCTCACATAAACAACTGAAATCTTTTTCTCTCACACACCCTACTGAAACACTCTTATAAACACTACTGAAATGCTCTTACATATACTACTGAAACACTACTGAAACACTCTAAACACTACTGAAATGCTCTTACATACACTACTAAAATGCTCTTATAAACACTACTGAAATGCTCTTATAAACACTACTGAAATACTCTTACATACACTACTGAAACGCTCTTACATACACTACTGAAATGCTCTTACATACACTACTGAAATACTCTTACATACACTACTGAAACACTCTTATAAACACTACTGAAATGTTTTTGTCTCACGCACACACACACACCTGGAATTATTGTTCACTAGTATGTATAAACGGATTTCACCTGTGTGTGTGTGTGTGTGTGTGTGTGTGTGTGTGTGTGTGTGTGTGTGTGTGTGTGTGTGTGTGTGTGTGTGTGTGTGTGTGTGTGTGTGTGTGTGTGTGTGTGTGTGTGTGTGTGTGTGTGTGTGTGTGTGTGTGTGTGTGTGCTTTTTACACGTGTGTGTGAGGGACAACAATTTCAGTAGTATGTGTGCAAAGATTTCAGTTATGTGTATGAGCGCATCTTACCAGTGTGTGTAAGAGCATCTTACTAGTGTGTGTGAGCGATGTTGCATTCCGTTTCCGGTATAATCCCCGCCCCTTTTCAGACAAGTTTATTTTTATTTTTTTTAAAGCCAAGTTGTGGACAAAATGTCTGCCGACAAGTAGCTTAACCAAGGCGGGAGCTCCACTTCATAATTTGAGGGCTTCAGCGGAGAATATAAGAACACTTTCAATGCAACAAGGGTCGGGCTGCCGCCGTGGGTCTCCCCCGCAGGACGCAGCACCTGAGCGGCCACACAGCGGTGCCTTTCTCCTCCGACAGCCAAGCAGCCTGGAGCACTCGTTCCATTGCGAGGTTGCACCGCACACATACAACGTTTCAGTTCATGGACATCGGGGCAAAATGGAGGAAAAGGTAATTAGACATTATTTCTAAATGATTGTTGAATCACACGAAATGTAAGACAACATGGCATTGTAGTGAGCTACAATGGTAACATGTCGAAATGTGAGTCACGTCGTGTTACGTCCGTAGCTAATCATATACTAATGATAATGGATTGCATTTATTTAGCGCTTATCGACTATATAAGGGGTCCCCAAACTACGGCCCGCGGGCCAGTTACGGCCCTCCAAAGTCCAACATCCGGCCCGCTGGGAAAAAAAATAAAATGTTATTATTTTCAATCTGTCTTTTCTAATCCATTTTTTGGTGTTCCCTAGCCACTCAGGCAAATCATATTGTCTACAAATGCATTTCCCTGTATGACTTATATTGTCTTAGCTGTTTTCATGTGATCTGATTGTTACATTCTTATTTCAGAGTCACCACACAACTGCATGACCATTTCAACAAGGACAGAATAAACAACCTCTGGATTCATGGAACTTCTTTGCACACAAATATATTAATTGGAATATTCAATACATTTCACATAGAAACATTGTGAATATTATTTTCAACAGTGTGTTGAAAACAACCTTTTTTGGCTCAGAAAGGTTCCTTATGTCTCATTATTCATATCCTTTAATACTTGTCGGTGTGTAATTCCAGACATAGATGTAAACATTAATGAGACAACAATGAACATTTTTCAACAAGTGAACCCACTTGAAAATGATGGCAACTATGAAATAGACATTTTCACTTCAATTCTGCACTTTATTCAGTGGACAACATGAGAATAATAAGGTTTGTTAAAATGTTTTCTTCACTTGTGCAGTGTATTCTGCGAATTAACATTTTGTTTAAACATTTTGTAAAAAATAAATAAGGAACCTGTTATACAGACCTGTATGAAGTTGCCCACTTTATTATTTTGCAAATATCAGAATAACACCGCAATACGTCTGTGCTGTGAACATTTATGTTTCTACGGTTTATGTTTTTAAGTTATTTTATGTTCTGACTGTCATCCAGCCCCCACCACCACACACACTTTGTCAAAATCTCCCCAAACTTGTCCCAAACGTTTGTGATGCACAATTTTTTTGTCTTATGATTATTGTATTTAGGTTAGGGGCTAGGTGTAAATATTAACACATTAACTTAAACTATAATTTTAGACAAACAATATCTATTGTCTGACTACAAGAAGCATTGAAAAGTATATAAATAATAAGGCATAGGGAACCTTTTTTGAGAAAATAAAAAAAGGATATTTAATGTTTATGAGAAATGTATTGAATATTCCAATTAATATATTTGTGTGCAGAGAAGTTCCATGAATCCAGAGGTTGTTTATTCCGTCTTTGTTGAAATGGTCATGCTGCTGTGTGGTGACTCTGAAATAAGAATGTAACAATCAGATCACATGAAAACAGCTAAGACAATATAAGTCATACAGGGAAATGCATTTGTAGACAATATGATTTGCTTGAGCGGCTAGGGAACACCAAAAAATGGATTAGAAAAGACAAATTGAACATAATACACTTTTTTTTTTTTTCCAGCGGGCCGGATGTTGGACTTTGGAGGGCCGTAACCGGCCTGCGGGCCGTAGTTTGGGGACCCCTTATATAGTCGATAAGCGCTAAATAAATGCAATCCATTATCATTAGTATATGATTAGCTACTGACGTAACACGACGTGACTCACATTTCGACATGTTACCATTGTAGCTCACTACAATGCCATGTTGTCTTACATTTCGTGTGATTCAACAATCATTTAGAAATAATGTCTAATTACCTTTTCCTCCTTTTGCCCCGATGTCCATGAACTGAAACGTTGTATGTGTGCGGTGCAACCTCGCAATGGAACGAGTGCTCCAGGCTGCTTGGCTGTCGGGAGGAGAAAGGCACCGCTGTGTGGCCGCTCAGGTGCTGCGTCCTGCGGGGGAGACCCACGGCGGCAGCCCGACCCTTGTTGTATTGAAAGTGTTTTTATATTCTCCGCTGAAGCCCTCAAATTATGAAGTGGAGCTCCCGCCTTGGTTAAGCTACTTGTCGGCAGACATTTTGTCCACAACTTGGCTTTAAAAAAAATAAAAATAAATTTGTCTGAAAAGGGGCGGGGATTATACCGGAATGCAACATCGCTCACACACACTAGTAAGATGCTCTTACACATAGTGGTAAGATGCTATTACACACACTGGTAAGATGCGCTCATACACATAACTGAAATCTTTGCACACATACTACTGAAATTGTTGTCTCACACGCACGTGTAAAAAGCACACACACACACGGGTGAAATCCGTTTATACATACTAGTGAAAAATAATTCCAGGTGTGTGTGTGCATGAGACAAAAACATTTCAGTAGTGGTTATACGAGTGTTTCAGTAGTGTATGTAAGAATGTTTCAGTAGTGTTTATAAGAGTGTTTCAGTAGTGTATGTAACAGCATTTCAGTAGTGTTTATAAGAGCGTTTCAGTAGTGTTTATAAGAGCGTTTCAGTAGTGTTTATAAGAGCATTTCAGTAGTGTATGTAAGCGCATTTCAGTAGTGTTTATAAGAGCGTTTCAGTAGTGTTTATAAGAGTGTTTCAGTAGTATATGTAAGAGCATTTCAGTAGTGTTTATAAGAGTGTTTCAGTAGGGTGTGTGAGAGAAAAAAAATTCAGTTTATGTGAGAGCATTTCAGTAGTGTATGTAAGAGCATTTCAGTAGTGTTTATAAGAGTGTTTCAGTAGTGTGTATAAGAGAAAAAGATTTCAGTTTATGTGAGAGCATTTCAGTAGTGTATGTAAGAGGTAATTCTGAATAATGTCCCTAACGGCCCCTCATACCATCCTTTCACATGCTAAATCTCTCATGTCGCATGCATGTTGCAGTTGTGAAGACGTATAGCAGAGCCTGCTGTGCCTCAGCCTATAGCGAGTAAAGATCAGTACCCAGTCAGGAGAAGGACTGCGTCTGCCCTAACATACTGTTTTCACACTCGCATCTAGTCTACAGACACAATCAAACGTACAAAGACTCACAATGCATCGTGAAAGACTTGTCGGCATGCATCGCACACAATGAAACGTTGATGAGACCGTTTTTTCATTGAGTCGCACTCATGTGTCTTTGCGGTCGCATCTTTGTGTGTGTGTGGTGAAATATGGCGTCCGCAATCTCCGGCTTCAGACACTATCCCTGAAAAACAAACAAGAAAAGAAAAGCACTGTGTTATATGTGATAGAAATGGCATCACTTGGACTTCTTATCATTGTGAAGCAGGATTCACCAAGCTTTGGATTGTTCACCCACTGATAGGGAATTGTGCCAAGGACATTGCATTGCTGCAACATCAACATAATAATAATAATACCTGGGATTTATATAGCGCTTTTCTAAGTACCCAAAGTCGCTTTACATGTAGAACCCATCATTCATTCACACCTGGTGGTGGTAAGCTACTTCCATAGCCACAACTGCCGTGGGGTAGACTAACATAACACCAACCTCCCCCTCTTATTGCGATCTTCTTGACAATGCTAAATGTAAACTATGGTCAACCTGCACATCAATGCAGTTTCTATGCCGCTAGACAAAGCTCAAACAAAATTCCGTTGACATGTATGACTTAAGTGTTGTGACTATGACAATAAAGGAATTGATTGATTGTGAGCTGGGTTTAGACCGTCGTGAGACAGGTTGGTTTTACCCTACTGATTATGTGTTGTTGCAACAGGCTTTTTTTGGTATAAACTGCACCCTCCTTCTTGGGAGCTATCAGAAGCCCTTTTCATACAGCCTGAAAAAGCTGCCTTTTATCTGTCAGGAAGTGGTGGTGACAAACCCCAAGATGCAGAGATGGCAGGCTCGGTGCAGGAAAACATGGTTTTAATGTCCAGAAAATGCAGGTAACCAGGAACCAGGAAACAGGAACAGGAATCAGGAAATAGCTCACATCATACAATAAATAACTAACAAGAAGTGAATTGTGAAGTGAATTACATTTATATAGCGCTTTTTCTCAAGTGACTCAAAGCGCTTTACATAGTGAAACCCAATATCTAAGTTACATTCAAACCAGTGTGGGTGGCACTGGGAGCAGGTGGGTAAAGTGTCTTGCCCAAGGACACAACGGCAGTGACTAGGATGGCGGAAGCGGGGATCGAACCTGCAACCCTCAAGTTGCTGGCACGGCCGCTCTACCAACCGAGCTATACCGCCCCTAAATTCAAGAGAAGAGGAACCAGGGAGAACTGGAGACAGCAAGCAGCCCACAGCATACAACAAACAATACTCCAGCACTGACTGGCGGGAGAGGCAGGTATAAATATGAGCCTCATTGGCAATTGGCACCAGGTGTGCCAGACTGCCAATCAGGTACAGGTGAGGGAAACAAGCGCTTAAAGAGACATGCAGGAAAAGGAACCAAAATAAGAGCGCTGACAGGAAATAAAATAAACAGAGAAAAAAAGAAACATAACCCAACTGTCAGTGAGAATCCTGACATCATCCTCTTTTTTTCCCCCATGTCACAATTCTGCATGAAAGGCATCGACACAGTATTTATTGATTGACAATATTATTAAATCACAATTATTGAAATTCAACGATTTTGGTGCATTTGCAAACAGCTACATCTATGTACAAAGCAAACTATAACCTGCTATCCAAGAATATACAACAATTCTTCTCAACAGAAGAGGAGAAATATAACCTTAGAGGAAAATCTAATTTAAAACATGTGTATGCTCGTACAACACTTAAAACCTTTAGTATATCAGTATGTGGAATTAAATAATTGATTAACCAAAAAAATCAAACAAAGCACCAATATGATTCAGTTTAAGAGACTGTTCAAACTACAAGTGTTCACAAAGTACACAGAACAAAAATTATGATGAACATTGCGAACCTTTTTAAAAAAATTGAAACAAACATTTACGTATTTAATATTTGTTTGCTTATTATGGTATATTATTTATTTATTATTTATTTGTTCACTGTTCTGTTACAGAGAACAAGGAAATTGGATAAGATTGCTATAGTATGAAAAAGGGTAGAATTGAATAAGCTTGTGCTGTAATGAAACAACTGGAATTGTGTGATGCATTACATTGTTATGTATGAATGTTCAAAATAAACTGAAACTGAACTGAATATTAGCCCAGCGCTGTTACGCCTTCTAATGTTGTATCAGAATTAAGTTTTATAGCCTTGAAAACCCCTCTTTTACCCCATGTCAATATTTTGTACTGTAAATTGTTATTCTTATAGCCACACCTGTGTGTTTACTTCCGTACCTGACGGTTTCGGCTACAACTGTTGCCTTCCTCCGAGGCTGTTCAGGTACGGGAGTAAACATAAGAATAACAAATTACATCATATTTTGAAGACCTTTTAAACCTCTTTGGATTATAGTTTGTATTGCTTGGATTTTAATGACATCAGGTCCGGCTCGTTGAATTAGCTATTTTTAGACCCATGTAGCGAGGTAGCTTACACCAAAGCTACGGGCTACAAAGAAAGAAAAGATTGGGCTGCGAATCCAGGCCAAAAAAAAATTTGGAGAAAATACAATGACCTGGATGAATGAGAACATCCAATTTTAATCCATGACGATTGGTTGGTGTTCGTCTGATGAGTCACAATTGGCTAAGGTTAGGGTGGAGCATCATATGTTGCCATCCAAGCAACGTTACCATGGACGCCCCTGCTTATTTCAGCAAGACAATGCCAAGCCATGTGTTACATCAACGTCGCTTCATAGTAAAAGAGTGCGGGTACTAGACTGGCCTGCCTGTAGTCCAGACCTGTCTCCCATTGAAAATGTGTGGCGCATTATGAAGCTTAAAATACCACAACGGAGACCCCCGGACTGTTGAACAACTTAAACTGTACATCAAGCAAGAATGGGAAATAATTCTACCTGAGAAGCTTAAAACATGTGTCTCCTCAGTTCCCAAACGTTTACTGAGTGTTGTTAAAAGGAAAGGCCATGTAACACAGCGGTGAACATGCCCTTTCCGAACTACTTTGGCACGTGTTGCAGCCATGAAATTCTAAGTTAATTATTATTTGCAAAAAATAAATAAAGTTTATGAGTTCGAACATCAAATATCTTGTCTTTGTAGTGCATTCAATTGAATATGGGTTGAAAAGGATTTGCAAATCATTGTATTCCGTTTATATTTACATCTAACACAATTTCCCAATTCATATGGAAACAGGGTTTGTATTCCCTTAAACAAGCCAAAACACAAAATGGTGCCGATGGCACAGGAAGCTACAGTAAAGCTTAAGAAAAGACAACCCAAAACGGGAACAGGAAGCAAGAAGAACCAACGTAACTGTCGCGTGTTGCGAATAAAACTGCCACCCAGAGTATGGCCTGAGACAGGAATAAATAGCTGTCTGATTAGTGACCGGGAGGAGGTGAGCGTCCCGACCACTAACCAGAGGCAGGTGACAATAATCAGCACCCATGGCAACAAAGAAAACCAACCCAAGTGCTGACACAGAACTAAATCAACAACTAAGGAAATACTAAACTTAAACAAAACATGATCCGGGCAACGGATCATGACGGGCACTGACACAATGTTGATTTTCCCCCTTCTGAGATAGTCCTACAAGCCCATTTCATATTGCATGGAAAAGCTGTTTTTCCCATGTCAAAAGTCAACCCGGCCATTTTTGGCCTTCTGTTGTAGTATCACAAGCCCTTTTCATATTTCCTATAAAAGGATTGGCTGTTTCCTCCTTTTTTTCCAGTTCTGTGTAAATGGGGGGACACTTTAGATTATTTTCTACTTGCGGATGTAGGATCAGAAATCAGGTGCAAGGGTATTCCGCAATGTTGGGACATGGGTTGAGAAGTAAAACAAAGTTAATAGTCATCACCTTCAGTACGGCAAATAAACTGCATTGCTTAGTATCTTAGGTACTTTTATCACTGGAGGACAAGGCTGAACATGTTACACGTAAAGAGCAAGCCAGAAGCAGGTTAATAGCTAAGCTAAACGCTAAGTCACCTTTAAACGACACAAGAAATACGTGCTTAGTAAAGTTTAAGAGGTGTAGTTGAAACCATGTTACAGCAGAAAGTAAGCAGTCATTTACCAGGGATTTAACAAATAGATTAATAGAGTTAGAGAGAGGGTAATATGTTTATTTAAATCAAAATTAAATGTACTTCATTATAAGACTTAATGTTGATGTGCACAGTGGCAAATGTACATTCACACAAACTGTTATTCATTCCTACGGAATGTCCATTCATTGTCATATTCAGCACCAGTCAAAGTTTGGAGACAAGTTCTTGTTCAATTGCACGAGAAAATGTCTCCAAACTTTTGACTGCAATTCCCATGGCTCATTTCCAACTGTAATAATTCACCAAGGTTTGCAACACTTACACACACACACACACACACACACACACACACACACACACACACACACACACACACACACACACACACACACACACACACACACACACACACACACACACACACACACACACACACATTACTGTATTCACATGATGTAACACCTCCAGCTCATTACAGGCCAGATTTAAAATTGTGTTAGTCCTTCTGCTGCCAGCATTGTTTGTTGAAACTTTGAATAAATGAAAACTTCTGCCAGGTAGCTCACACCTCCTCCTCCTCTTCCTCCCCCTCCTCCTTCTCATTGCCTTGACGTGTCAGAGCAAGAGAACACTGACATTGCCGCAAGACATTTTCAGCCACCGATCCACCATGTCTGCCGGCAAAAGTGTATATATATATATATATATATATATATAGTTGGTTTTTTTCCCCTTTTTGTGCTCTGAGTTGATGGAAAGTTTGGACCAACTTGGAGCCAGAATTCTAATACCTTTAACTTACAAACTTTAACTCACGTTTACCAGGAATCCAAACATTCTGCTTGAATATGAATTGAGCGATCAGGGACATGCAGTACCTATAGAACACCACTAGGTGACAGTATCACTCTGCAAGCACCTTTCTGTTTCCTCGCCATTATCCAGGTGTCTTCATAAAGTGTGTCCGTCTCGATCACATTTTTATTATAAGGTTTTCTAAAAAGCAGGCTTTGCTACACGTCCTAAAATAACGCTTGGAGCTGTGAAAAACAGTCAGTTGCACACGGGAGTTGTAAGTCTGATCGTTTTGTTTATCTGTCGCAAATAGGCTAATTTAGCATTATGTTGCTGTTAAAATGTTAGCATGTAGCTAACATGGCTATTCTAGTGTTGCAAACTTTTGTCATGTTGTTGTATGTCATATATTATGAAATGTATTACAGTAGGGCTTCGTAAAACCACTTTTAAACTGACTAAATTTCAGAATCGGGACTATATTTTAGGGAAAAATTATATTGAATTGTATTGGTAAAAAATATATCTTGCCACCAGAGACTTTCAAAATTGAGGTGTGGAAATGTATGGAATTGGGATCAAAGCTCACCTACATAGTCTCCTCTAGAGTAAAGATGTTTTGTAGTATAAGCGTCAACCTTTTAACTGTTTTTGTTTTAGTAGTATTTTTTAGTAATAGTAATGTTTTAAATTGGGAATTTATAAGATTTTTTCCTGTTCCGGTTCCACTTTTGATTCTGTTTAACGCTTTGGCTCTTTATCGGTTCTCTTATCGATTCTTAATTGGAAAAAAAAGATAACTATATGGTGGATTAGCATCCGTTTTGTTTAGTTTAAAGCTAACATGACTTTACAAAGCCAACGGTGAGGTCTTAAGAGGCACATAGCATATAAAATAAATGTTTGAAAAAAGATTAAAAAATTCAAAATCTGTAGTATTTAACAAATACTGTTACATATACTGTAATATTGTACATGGTAATTGGGATTTGTTATACATTGTATATATTATATACAAATAAAATATATCAGTATATATTATATACTGGTACAGGGGTTAGTCCATGTGCCTCACAATACGAAGGTCCTAAGAAGTCATGAGTTCAATCCCGGGCTCGGGATCTTTCTGTGTGGAGTTTGCATGTTCTCCCCGTGACTGCGTGGGTTCCCTCCGGGTACTCCGGCTTCCTTCCACAGCCAAAAACACGCACCTGGGGATAGGTTGATTGGCAACACTAAAATTGGCCCTTGTGTGTGAATGTGAGTGTGAATATTGTCTTTCTATCTGTGTTGGCCCTGTGATGAGGTGACGACTTGTCCAGGGTGTACTCCGCCTTCCGCCCGAATGCAGCTGAGATAGGCTCCAGCACCCCCCGCAACCCCAAAAAGGGACAAGCGGTAGAAAATGGATGGATGGAATATGTATATATTACATATATGTTATATTTTATATTGCTACAATGTTACATTTTTAGTCTACCTTATTATACCTGCATTATTCTTTCCCTCCTTACCCTTTCCATCCTTTGTAACTGAACTACCGTGTGGAACAATTTCCCTAGTGGATCAATAACGTTTGTCTAAGTACAAGTCAAAGTCTAAACTAAAACATGTGGAAATTACACAAGTAACATTTTTTAAACTTTTATGAATCTTTGTCATCTACCTAGAAACCCTACCGTGCAATATACCGTGCAAAGGTTTGTTTAGATCAGGGGTCGGCAACCTTTACCACTCAAAGAGCCATTTTGGCAAGTTTCACAAATTAAAGAAAAGAATGGGAGCCACAAAAAAATTTTTTAAATTTAAAATGAAAATCACCGCATACAAAGCTTAAATTACTTTGTGCTATGTTAACCAGGGGTCTCAGACACACTCACCGTTACGCACTTTAATTTGATGTTAGTGCCGCCCACGAGTTTTGAATGAATGGCGCTTGATAGCGTCATACTTGCCAACCCACTCATTATTTCCGGGAGACTCCCGAATATCAGGGTGTGATGGCACTGCTTTTGGCGCCCTCTACAGCCTGCCCAAACACTGTACCTGCTCGACCACATGTAGAATGCAGCTTCAGCTTGCTCACGTAAGTGACAGCAAGGCGTACTAAGTCAGCAGCCACACAGCTTACACTGACGGTAGCCGTATAAAACAACATTAACACTGTTACGTTACAAATATGCGCCACTGTGAACCCACACCAAAAAAGAATGACAAACACATTTCTGGAGAACATCTGCACTGTAACACAACATAAACACAACACAACAAATACCCAGAATCCCATGCAGCACTAACTCTTCCGCTCAACCGACGCACGGAGGGGGGGGGGGGGGTTGATGTGTGGGGGGGTTTGGTGGTAGCAGGGGTGTATAATCTAGACCGGAAGAGTTAGGGCTGCATGGGATTCTGGGTATTGGTTGTGTTGTGTTTATGTTGTGTTACGGTGGGATGTTCTCCAGAAATGTGTTTTTCATTCTTTTTTGGTGTGGGTTCACAGTGTGGCGCATATTCGTAACGTAACAGTGTTAAAGTTGTTTTATACGGCTACCGTCAGTGTAAGGTGTGTGGCTGATGACTAAGTATGCTTTGCTGTCTCCTACTAGTGATGGGATCGGCAGTTCTTTTGACTGTACTGAATCACTAGAATCAGTTCCTTAAATTGATTCGTTCAAAAATTTGTTCACCGAATCACCCCCCCCCCAAAAAAAAAAATTGGGGGGGGTGTGCGTAGTACAGACAGTACAGTGCAGACATTCGCGCACTGCGTAGGGACTCGCGTTAATCTAACAACAGTTGCAGTAGAAGGGATAATAATAATAATAATAATAATAATAATAATAATATGAATCAGAATTGATCCCCAAGGAGAAATTTATTTTTGTTACAATAACTGTGTAAATAATAGCCTATGTATGTGTACATGCATTAGTTATTATTTTTATTTTAAATCTTCTCAAAACAGCCTGCTTACACTTTACCCCCCGCCCCTTCTTTCTGTCTCCTCGACTAGTCTACTCTCATTTTGTTTTCATGTGGCTTGTTTTCATGGGATCGGCAGTTCTTTTGACTGTACGAATCACTAGAATCAGTGACTGACAACGCCACACTGTGGCCGCAGTTCATTACGTGTACCGAATCTCTTCTGCAGTTCTTTTGACAGTACGGATCACTACAATCAGTGACTGACAACGCCACACGGTGGCCAGTTCAGTACGTGTACCGAATCTCTTCTGCAGTTCTTTTGACAGTACGGATCACTAGAATCAGTGACTGACAACGCCACACGGTGGCCAGTTCAGTACGTGTACCGAATCTCTTCTGCAGTTCTTTTGACAGTACGGATCACTAGAATCAGTGACTGACAACACCACACGGTGGCCAGTTCAGTACGTGTACCGAATCTCTTCTGCAGTTCTTTTGACAGTACGGATCACTAGAATCAGTGACTGACAACGCCACACGGTGGCCAGTTCAGTACGTGTACCGAATCTCTTCTGCAGTTCTTTTGACAGTACGGATCACTAGAATCAGTGACTGACAACGCCACACTGTGGCCAGTTCAGTATGTGTACCGAATCACTTCTGCAGCAGCAGTACAGTTTAATTGCAAATCAGCATTATTATAATGATGATGATAGCTACTAAACAACAACAACAACAACAGTTGCAGTAGAATGGATAATAATAATAATAATAATATGAATCAGAATTGATCCCCAAGGAGACATTTATTTTTGTTACAATAACTGTGTAAATAATAGCCTATGTATGTGTACATACATTAGTTATTATTTTTATTTTAAATCTTCTCAAAACAGCCTGCCCTACACGTTACCCTTCGCCCCTCCCCCTCGCGTCGCTGCTGCTCAGCCTGCACGGATTTTCTTTAACTTTGTGTTGAGATAATGGGGACGTGTGTTTGTTTTCATGTGGCTTGAGTCAACATTAGCCGTTAGCTTAGAGAATGGATGGAGAACGGATGCCAATGGCATGAAACATTTCCCCGCGACTGGGGGAGAATCACTCGTGGCATTGGGGCAAGCAGAGCAGAGAGCGAGAGCGTTGACGTTCACTGAGTGATTCATGTCGTTAATCCGCGGTGAACGAATCGTTCGCTCAGTCCCTCCCCCCGCCCTCTCATTGGCTGCGTCGTTCGCCGACGTCGAGGATTCAGTGAGTCACAGAATGCGCCAGTTCCACTCATACCGGCATGGTCGCGGCGGAGCTCAACTGAACTGAGAAAGGAACGAATCAGTTCATGAAGTGATTCGGTTCAGTACGTTCACTCAAAAGATTCGTTCTTTCGAACGAATCGTTCGCGAACGACACAACACTATCTCCTATGTGTGCAAGTAAAAGCTACATACAACATGTGGCCGGGCTTGCACGCTGTTTGTAAATGCTGTAGAGATCAATCACTGCAGTGCAATTAGGGCACGCCCTTAATTTAGTAATTAGAGTGAAGATAGGATTATATTTGCCCTGCAAGTTATCTAGGAGAGGCACTGAGATCCATAAGTCTCCTGGGAAAATCGGGGGGGTCGGCAAGTATACAGCTGAGCCGCATCAGAGTGGTCAAAGAGCCGCATGCGGCTCCGGAGCCGCGGGTTGCCGACCCCTGGTTTAGATTAACAAGGTGAAACTAATATAATGACATGGGCTCATGGCATGCAACATGAGCTATCTCAAACCTTCTTTTGATATAATGTTGATGTTTATTGCTTACAACTTTAAAAAAAAACGTAATTTGAAAATCCCAGAAAATGTGGTGTTTTAAAAAAACAAAACTGTAAGCCAGGATCATCAACATTTTATTAAATCGAGGCTTAACATATGTCACTTTGAAATGACACAATTGTATTACTAATAAGTAAGCTAATTTGTGATATTGAGTTATCACAAATTAGACTTAGACTTAGACTTCCTTTTTATTGTCATTCAAATTTGAACTTTGCAGTACAGATAAGAACTACATTTTGTTGCATTAGCTCATGGTAGTGCAGGATAAAAAAGCAATAAGGATAAGGAAGATTATTAGTTTCACATTTGAAGTTGAATTGCTGACATGAATGAACTTGTACATGATATTCCCATTTTATGACTTCCACCTGTATAATATAATGACTGAGCGAAACTGAGGAACATTTGCAATTTTTCCCTGACTACAATTGAACATTCACCCACCGAAGGAGCATCTATGTGGCTTGGTGACATTTGTCGTTCCTGGCTGAGTGGAACTCTTCCCTGCCGCGGTGAAAGCGAGCGACAGACGTGAACTGGAGCTATTACTGCCCGCCTCCAAACAGGTCAGAATATTTCTCCGCATGCTCACCTAAATGAGAAGTCATTCATTTAAATTTAACAGGTAATAGCGCTCACATCATAGACGGTATTAGCACCTGTTGTATTTACGTCAGATGACTGAAATTGGTGCGGTTCAAAAACGCGACATTCGTTGCATGCTGTATGTTCAAATGTTTCAGCATATTGCTTGTTTGGCCTCCTTTTAATGAAATGGCAACGTTGGAATTGTTAAAAGTAGCGATGTTGCGAGCTTTTTTAGTAAAATTTCGACAAACTTCGGTACGCTTTTTCCGCCCGGGAACACGCCGTTTTGCTGACATCACTACGCACGTTGTGTGATTGCGTCATCCCCACCCGGAAGAACCGTTAAGAGAACTGTTAGACGAAACGGCAAACAATTCTAAGGAATTGATACACTGGGAGCCGGTTCTGAACGCGGCTCGATAATTTTTTTTAACAGGCTGCACTTTGAGCACCACTGGTTTAGCTTACTAGCTAGCTATTACACAGTTGTTAGCCTTGATGCTAGCATGAAATTCCATTTGGGTTTGGTCGTCACTTTCTCAAATGTAGATTAATCACACAATTTATTTTGACCACACATGCTCCTTAAACTTAAAGGGGGACTGCACTTTTTAAGAAATGTGCCTATCATTCACAATCCTTATGTAAGTCAAGAACACATGTTTTTATTTTATTATGCATTCTTAATAGTAAACAAACGTTATCAAAAGTCCGCTGACAATGGAGCATATGGGAGTCGCTCAATTCTGCATATAAAGTGCTCATTTGAAGCATACGGCAGCCCATAAATGAACAAAAACGAATCACAATGTTGGCTTTTTCCTTCGATAATGTCACTGATTACTACTCACTGCAAACTTCATGAGAGCCAACAAACATGATAAAATATCACGTACTGTACAATGTCTGCTCTTACCAAAATGACGACTGTTAAGATGTTAACAGTTGGCAGTAGATGAAGAATGACTGATCATCCTCGCAAAGACAAAAGGGGGGGGTGAACCGAGCGTCTTTGCATGTCATTCTCGCCATCTCCGGGTCTAAATTGGATCGTATTATGTCCTATTTTTTCTACTATCAAGGTAAAAGGCATTATTCATGATTTATAATTAACTTCTACTTCAAGTTCGGCGATGATGTCAACATAGCCACACAAGCTAGTTAACTCTCTGTGGTCAATGCACTGCTACAAATAGTCTGTCTGTATTAAAGCTGATGATAATAATATCACTAATACTTGGTTATTATTCAGCTCACGAAATGTAAATGAAGTTATGTAAGTGGTTATTTAGAGGACTTTATGGGCGGAATAGAGGTCTCATTGGCTTCATTGTAAGCGGACATTTATTTACAAGTTAGAGTGCATAAAGAAAGTACATCCCATGTCTTTTCTCCCATAATGATTGTGAACGATAGGCACATTTTAAAAAAAAGTGCAGTTCTCCCTTCACTGTGGCTGATTACCTGTAAGGCGGAACAGCGGTTTTACAGTCTGTGATCAGGAAGCGTGCAAGGAAATTTATGTGCATGATCATGATTAAACAAAATGCACAAGTGTGCTGGATCTGATTGACAAATGTATTTGTTTGACAGAAATATTATTCATACATATCACATCTGCAGTAAGCTGGCCTGAAGATGTTTTATGTTCTTGCTTCATTTTGTGATTTTAGGCATTAACTTGTGTATTTTCCCCTAGTGTGGGGTTGGTTGTCACAATCTGTGAGAGAGTCTTTGCTACCAAGCGTTGGAAAATGAAGGGATACACATTCCAAACCAAAAACTTAAAATTCCATCTAATGTAGGAATGAGTCTATGTTGATAATCTATATCTATTAACCTACAGTATGGTATTTATAACTTGCTCTATT
Organism: Entelurus aequoreus; assembly: GCF_033978785.1. Taxonomy (NCBI): domain Eukaryota; kingdom Metazoa; phylum Chordata; class Actinopteri; order Syngnathiformes; family Syngnathidae; genus Entelurus; species Entelurus aequoreus. The sequence goes on along the minus strand of NC_084735.1, from coordinate 67,905,576 downwards.
TATATCCTATTTAGAGTTGTACGGTATAACGGTATTGATAAAGTACCGCAGTGCTAATTAAATAAAAAGGTACTATCCTGCTTTTGAAAAATACTATGGCATTACTTGTAAAACGAGCAGAGGCGCATGTTAGGCAACACGCGCGTACGGAATACTTACAAGCAGAAACAGTGTGGATGTAAAAAATGAAGAATAAACACATTATGGCTTAAAAACAAACAAAGTTAAAAAAGTGCCGCTCTGCAAGAGGTGCTTAGTTCTTGCTCTTGTAAGCTATTATCTGGCTAGCAGGTAACGTTCGGCCGCAGTCGGTAGTATTTTAGCTACTTCTAACTCACTAATCCCGGCGACAAATACTCTGTTTCTCACAGGGATCATCCCTGCAGGACGAGGAATAGCTAAACATACTTCACTACACATCGTAGGAGGATTACAATAGCTAACCGCTAACAGCAAGCTAGCGCTACTCAATGTAAAAAAATGTGTGGGTCTATACAGACATCGACTGTAATGATACCAAGTACAAGAGTCGTACATAGTTGATATTACAATGATTACGTCAATATTTTTTAATATGACAAAATATTTTGTTTTATAAATCCATGAAATATGTCCTTGTTATGACCAGAGTGGGACACTATATCTACTTGGCAGTGGATTGATAACATTTGTAGTGTCACCCAAAACTAATGTAAAGTATCAAACAGAAGAATACGTGGTTATTACAATTCAACAGAAGTGTAGATAGATCATATTAAAACAGAAACTAAGCAGATATTAACAGTAAATGAACAAGTAGATGAATAACCCATAACCCATTACAGCTTGTCCCTCATCATTTTGACAAAATATTAGAAAGGGAAATGACTCAATATGTTACTGTGTATGTCAGCAGCCAAATTAGGATTCTTTGTTTACTTAGGAGAAGTTGGGTAGCATGTTCACTATTTTATTTAATGCCAGATTTATTCTTTGATTGCACTAAGAAATGTATGATTAATATGTCGTAAGATTTTCTGTTCAAATAAAGACAATAATGCAATGTTTTTGTGGTCCCCTTTATTTTGAAAAGTATCAAAATACATTTTTGGTACCCATACAGATACCAAAATACTGGTATCAGGACAACCTTAATCCTATTCTATTTACATTATTATGTACATACTAACGTTCTTGTGTTACTCAATGGGCAAAATCTGGGATCTCAGGTACTGAATTTTGTTCTATCATACATTACAATTATTGATAGTTTTGGTATTTTGTTTCATTTCCTGTCCAGCGCTCCAATTTTGTGTTCATATTTCCTGTTACCCTCCTTTTTGCTACTACAAACCCTGTTTCCATATGAGTTGGGAAATTGTGTTAGATGTAAATATGAACAATGATTTGCAAATACTTTTCAACCAATATTCAAATGAATGCACTTTATTTATTTTTTTTGCAAATGATAATTAACTTAGAATTTTATGGCTGCAACACGTGCCGAAGTAGTTGGGAAAGGGCATGTTAACCACTGTGTTACATGGCCTTTCCTTTTAACAACACTCAGTAAACGTTTGGGAACTGAGGAAACACATTTTTTAAGCTTTTCAGGTGGAATTCTTTCCCATTCTTGCTTGATGTACAGCTTAAGTTGTTCAACACTCCGGGGGTCTCCGTTGTGGTATTTTAGGCTTCATAATGCGCCACACACTTTCAATGGGAGACAGGTCTGGACTACAGGCAGGCCAGTCTAGTACCCGCACTCTTTTACTATGAAGCCACGTTGATGTAACACGTGGCTTGGCATTGTCTTGCTGAAATAAGCAGGGGCGTCCATGGTAACGTTGCTTGGATGGCAACATATGTTGCTCCAAAACCTGTATGTACCTTTCAGCATTAATGGCGCCTTCACAGATGTGTAAGTTACCCATGCCTTGGGCACTAATACACCCCCACACAATCACAGATGCTGGCTTTTCAACTTTGCGCCTATAGCAATCCGGATGGTTCTTTTCCTCTTTGTTCCGGAGGACACGACGTCCACAGTTTCCAAAAACAATTTGAAATGTGGACTCGTCAGACCACAGAACACTTTTCCACTTCGTATCAGTTCATCTTAGATGAGCTCAGGCCCAGCGAAGCTGACGGCGTTTCTGGGTGTTGTTGATAAACGGTTTTTGCCTTGCATAGGAGAGTTTTAACTTGCACTTACAGATGTAGCGACCAACAGTAGTTACTGACAGTGGGTTTCTGAAGTGTTCCTGAGCCCATGTGGTGATATCATTTACACACTGATGTCGCTTGTTGATGCAGTACAGCCTGAAGGATCGAAGGTCACAGGCTTAGCTGCTTACGTGCAATGATTTCTCCAGATTCTCTGAACCTTTTGATGATATTTCGGACCGTAGATGGTGAAATCCCTAAATTCCTTGCAATAGCTGGTTGAGAAAGGTTGTTCTTAAACTGTTAAACAATTTGCTCATGCATTTGTTGACAAAGTGGTGACCCTCGCCCCATCCTTGTTTGTGAAAGACTGAGCATTTCATGGAATCTACTTTCATACCCAATCATGGCACCCACCTGTTCCCAATTTGCCTGTTCACCTGTGGGATGTTCCAAATAAGTGTTTGATGAGCATTCCTCAACTTTATCAGTATTTATTGCCACCTTTCCCAACTTCTATGTCACGTGTTGCTGTTCTAAATTTAATGATTATTTGCAAAAAAAAAAGTGTTTATCAGTTTGAACATCAAATATGTTGTCTTTGTAGCATATTCAACTGAATATGGGTTGAAAATGATTTGCAAATCATCGTATTCCGTTTATATTTACATCCAACACAATTTCTTAACTCATATGGAAACGGGGTTTGTACTTCTCCTGTCTGAGTGCTGGCTCCCCCACCTGTCCTTGATTGGAAATCAGGACACACCTGTTTCTGCCCACCACTCACAATGCTTTTTATGCCAGCCCTGTCCTCTGGATGGGGCTGGGTCATTTTGCTTTTTGCTTTGCCTTGCACCTAAACCTGCATAGCTTTCCAACAGCAGACCTGGGCAAATTAAGGCCTGTTAAGCTTTTCAATCTGGGCCGCCGGACATTCCTAAATATATTTTTTTAGATCTTTAAAATGGAAACTGTAGCTGCCATTATGATGTGCAGTGATGTTTTCAAATGACCATAAGTCTTGAACTATACAAAGTATTTCAATGGTTGGAATCTGCACTGTTGCATGATATACTTGTTACTATGGTAATTTAATTAGTTACTATGGTAATCTAAGTCACAGCAGCTCAGACGAGGCACCAAGCAGTGTGCGTGGGGAGCGTTTCCAGAGCGGCCAGCCTGAAATGCGGGCGTCAGGGACAGACGCGGAAGGAGATTTTCACAACAAAGTTCTAAAGCTTAGTAATATATCAGATACATCAGATTGTAGGTGTTTTTTTTTACTTTTTACATTCATATTTCGCTGTGTTTGTTGCATTTTTGTCACGTTTCGCTTGATTGTAAATTATGTTGATCGAGAGGGGGTGTGAAATACATATGTCATTATTCAGTGTTTCATCGTTCATAGTTAATATTGTGAATCCCACATTCTTTAATTTCATGTACATTCTGGGTGTCTCATTCAGTAAAACATTTTTTAATTGCATTCCGTTTTCTAAGGCGTTTTTTTAAGGCGTTTTTAACATTCAATCAGACATTATTGAGAGGTGTCAAACTCATTCTAGATCGGGGGCCATGTGGAGAAAAATCTACTCCCAAAATCATGGCACGACAACTTAAAAATAAAGACAACTTCAGATCTTTGTTTAAAAATAGAACAAGCACATTCTGGAAATGTACAAATCATAATGTTATTGTTGGTTTTTTTTTACACTTACATGTTGCGGTTAATAGTATTCTATCTTTATTTTTCGTTATTTATACTTTCTGAATAAATTATGCGATAATGTTCATCGGCCAACTCCATCCATCCATTTTCTACCCCTTGTCCCTTTCGGGTTGTATTCAACTCATTGGTGTTAATTTTCAATCCATCAAGATAAATTACAGTATTATTTATGTAGTTTGATAAGTTGCCTCGACTGATGTACTAACATCACGTGGTTTATTTCGTACATATGTAGCATCATCTACAAAGATACAAAGTATTGCTATTGCGACATCCAGTGGACACATTTAGAACAGCGGTTTCTTTCATTCAAAAATTTCAGGTTAATTCTTATACTTAAGAAACTCATCCCGCAGGCCGGGTAAAACCTGTTTGCGGGCCTGATCCGGCCCTCGGGCCGTACGTTTGACACCCCTGCTTTACATCATTTCCGAGAGGGAAAAGGGATTTTAATGACAACAATTGAGACTGTAGTTTTCAATTTAATTCTAAGTCCTGCATTGGGGCTTCAGACAGCCCGGGTGAACTGTCGACCTCTCGGGCAATCTGTCGTCTTTAGTGACGTAAGTGCATCGGGTCGCATGAGCAGATGCTTCAAACGTGCATGTGCAACTTTGCTATGCAGACAGACTCTCTCTGACAACCTAGAGGCGCTGGCTTTCCCCCCCTTCGGTCTTATCTAAGCAGGACCAGGGTGTACTGGACAGTTCCCTACGGGGCTGGGAAGGCACTGTCCTGCTGTGTTTGATATCCTACGGGGTAAAAGTGTGCTCCACTTGAGCATGACTGCATGCACGCATTGCAGGCAGTGACACCCGGGAGGCTGCAACAACTCCCCGAGGGCCACATGGCGACAAGGAAAAATGAGAGTCGATCCTTACTGGTATCTTTCTTGCTGCCTGCCTGTAATTGAAAGATCATTACAGCCAAGTTAATGCGTCAGCCCCTCACTTGACAAAAAGGGGGCAGCATTTAGCGATTTTGATTTATGGGCAAAGATGGGGAAGTGCTTCTTTTTTTCTTTTTTTTTTTTCTGTCCCCAAGCCTGGCACTGATGGGTAATAGCAAGGCAACACACACACACACACACACACACACACTAGCCCTCCACCAGTGCATCAAGCAGCTGGAGCCCCTCACGGAAAGGAAGTGTTTTCAGCAAATTTGTTTCCTCCCCGTCCCACCCTGAATGGCGCTATTCATGAAAGTAGCCTGCAGTCAGGCGGCGGCAGCAGCAGCACCATTTACACACTTGTGCATCTTTATGCCTGCAAACACACATCTTTATATCCACCTGCACAAACAGACGGGGCTCTTCTGGTCCAGCTCATCCCCGTAGGAGGGCTTGTGCGAATAAATAACAAAAACATAAGAGGAGGGTCTGTTGCATGCATCTGTGTGTCTGCTTTTCACTGCATCGGATACTTTAAACAGGACTCTAATAAGTCAATTTGTTGCATAGAAAATTCAACTGAAGCAAATTTATCTGTACCGGGGTCAAACTATTATTAAACTATCATGAAGCCGGTATTAGTAACCATACAAACAAAGTTCAAGGTAACATTTAAACAGTGTTTAACACAACTAAATCCAACTAAAGTAAAGAAAAACCACAGACACGTAATTTTATTGACCCTAAAACCCAAATGTTCCTTTAAAACTGTGAAAATGACAAGTCACCTATATTTAGGGTCTAGCGATTTATAGATGAAAACCAACAGGCGCAGAGCCACATCTCCGCGAGCATGTCTGAGCTTTTCTCCCAGTCACTCACACACACACCAGTGACCAGGAGTCTCATGTATTAAGATTTGTGTGGAATATTGTTATTTTTCATTATCAATAGTGCTATTTCTATTGGTATTTGTATTGCTCCATTTGTAGTGTAAAAATGCGCATTGTCATTTCTGTATTATTATTTATTTCGCTAACTGCTTCTTTGCTATCACTTTTATCATCATATGTGTACATATCCTATTTGCGGATGCTGTTCTGTTGTTGTTGTTATTATTGTTGTGTTTGCTGTTGTTGTTGTCTTTCTGTCTTATCCCCCTCTCGTCCCCACAATGTCCCCCTCTGTTTTGCTTTCTTTCTCTTTCTATCCCCTCCTGCTCAGGCCCGGCTGCACCAAAAGATAATATAAATACATTTAATGAAGTAAAATACAAATAAGGCAACAAGAGAAGTATCCCACACTTCTCTTTTGTAAAGTAAATTTGTACAGCCGATATGGGCATCTACATCAACTATATGATTTGCCTGAGTTGCTGGACAGGACAAAGAAAAACAAAAACAGTTGTGTGGATTTCCTACTAAAAACTGACATACATTGAAATCCAGACAACATGGACCAGAAAAAAAATTCAGATGTATCCAAATCCAAGTGCATTTCTTTGTAACGTCGCTATCAACCTGGAAATGACCGCAGACGTCTGCCAGGACACGCCCCCTCATAAATACACAAATCATATTAAACGTCGCCATATGCCTGAGATCTGCAGGCTCTGCCCAATCACCATTCAGTAGGAGTGGCTCCTTGCTCGTGTTTCCAGCAAAGGACAGAGAGATTGTGGGCCTAGCTGTAATTGCTCTTAGAACTGAACACAGGCTGAAATTTAAAAAAAGAGATGGTCGGGTCAGGATGAAGGTGAAGAAGAAGATGGATGTGCATGGCCTAAACAGACAAGCGGACGGGAGATAAAGGAATGCTCAACGATACGTACAATTTTACAAGAAGTGGGTGACTCGGAGTATCCCCAATATTAATATAATTGTGTAATTTACAACAAAATGTGTTCGTACAGCCAGATTAAAGTTTCATGTGAAAATTGTGTAATATTTGGTTTGCAATATCTTTAATTTAAACATACCACTGCTATCAAAAATGGTAAAAAGGACTTTGACTATTGTTTGATTACTCAATCTATTATTATAACACAGGAGAGCTTCTTGCGGGTCATTCCAGCAGCTGCTGTCCGCCCGACTGGCCAAGCACATCTGCTGGAGTCCCAAGAACACATTATGATATACAATGATTGCCTTGATAAATTAGTAGATTTCCTCACAAATATTAATATAAATACAAAGCATTAAATGCATCGGCAAAAAAAAAAAAAAAGTTGTGTCCTTGCCTCAATCTTTTCTACATTGTTGAAATCAAATATTGGCAAAGCCCGAACGACCACCTCTGTGTGTCCCCAAAGTATCCAAAGTCTGTAGAAATGTGCGTACGTGAAGCATGATGTTGGCGTGCACCATTTCCTCGTCACGTTCACTCTTGATATATCTCAACTTTGCCGTGAAAAAGGGTGTGCGGCAGGTTTTTGTGTGTAAGCAAGCTTAATACATGAGGACCCTGGTGATTTATTTCTTTACTGAAATATTGAAAAATGTTTGAGTCTTTGAAAGATATTTTTCCCAAATACAGGTTTTGGAAAAAGAGGGTTTGTCTTGCATTTGATTCAATACAGTAATATAACCTTTGATGTTTGACTAGTAGCTTTCCTATATATTGCAATCCAGTTCTATGGTTATCATTTCTCCTTTTTTCTTTGCTATTGTTGATACTAGTCAATAGTATCATCACAAATGGTTTGTTGAAGAAAAAAAATAGAGAAAAGGTCATGCGCTCACAAAAATACAGTTGTATATTTTGGAGAGAAAAAAAATAAAAAATTAAAATTTCCAATTTTTTTGGCGAAAAAAAAAATTTAATCTTAGAATACAATGGTATCTTTTGAAGGAAAAATACATGAAAAGTTATGATATTCTAACAATTAAATGTTATAATGTGGCGGAACCAGGGGTGTCAAAGTCATGGTTCGGCCCACGAATGAATTATTTATGGCCCCCAGGATGATATTTGATTAGTAATAGAACTGGCCCGCAGGCCACAGCCGCCTGCTGCTGTTTTGCACGCACCTATACTCCATCAGTGTTGGCGCTAGGAATTTTCAAAATCAAGTCAAGTCATAAAAATGGGGTCCCACAGTAGATTTTTGGGGTCCCAATTTTCATAACCGTTTTGAAAACACATGATAAATGTATGCATTATCCTGTTATATCTCACATTCTATATTGTGTTTTGGAAAAATAATGTCATAAACGTTACTTAATTCATTTAAAAAAATTATGCATAAGAAAACATTTTTTTCTGCATATGTAAATGTATTCAGTTATAAACATTCATTCACTTTCTTCTTTCCTTCATGGATCTAAACTTTACCGCTGCAGGTATTTTTTTCTATATTTTTATTGGGATATTTTCAGAATGTCTTTGTTCTATTTTTGGCCAAAGCAAGACAAAGAAAAACAATCTGAAGTTGTCTTTATTTTTTTTGTTTTAATCCCTTTATTTTAATAGTCCGTGTGCACAAATTTTCCTCCATGCGGCCCCTGAGCTAAAATGAGTTTGACACCCCATTTTTAGACTTATGAGAAAGAAAAAAACACGTTTTTATAAGCAAAAAGTAATAATACTACAAGAGTAATGCTGTACATGAAAAGCATTTTTATTTTCTGGGAAAAAGTCATAATTTTACAAAAATAAGCTGTACATTTTTCATAAAAAAATACTTTAAATATTATAGACATAAAATTAATATTTATGATAGCATAAAATCCCAATCTTTCAACATTTAAGTTTTTCATTCTTCTGAAAAATATCTGTTAATGTTTTTGTAAAACAAAGAACAAGTAATATAAGATACAAATAAGGTTGTACAGAATTTTTTTGGCTAATGTAAGCCAGTCCCTATGTGCTTTGCTCCTTACTGTAATACTAATTAGCACTATCTGAAAATTAGCGTGGATAACTCCTCAACAGCGTTGATTACAAATGAGATACACTCTATAGTACATCCTTCCTTTGTGTCTTGTTTTGATCTTAATTTACTTGTCAAAATGTGTTCTGATTAATGCTGCAGTTTGTATTTAGCTCAGCACACATACTTTTCACAGGCTTTTTGGTATGCGGCCAAACAAGCTACTGTACATCCAAAAAAAAGTATTCAATATTTATTCCATGTCAAACACCCTCAACAATTGCTGTAGAGATAATTTAACCGCTATCGATCACCATGTCAAACCGGCATGTATAAACTCTCGCTTTGGACTGCCTGGTCCGCTCAGCGCCTGTTCCTTGGGGGACTTGCAGCTATCACCTCAGAGCCTTTTATCAACTTCTCCATCCTTTTGGTGCATTTTTTCCATATACCAGTATTGACTGGATGCACACATACATGAAGTACATAAAAAAACACTTGATTGACTTTTAAAATTCTATTTTTGTCAGGATCTGCTGTCTCGCTCATCGTTCCGGTCGATGCAAGGCAGCACATGTCAACAGCTTTTCTATTTCCCAGTCAGTATTGTATGTATTGAGGCATGCATGGATCAAACAGGCATCAGAAACTCACACTTGACTGCCTACGAGGATGTATCATGAACTAAACTAAACATAGAACACATTATGTCTTTAAAAAACACATATCCTGTTCTATAACAACGCTAAAAAGTGATGGCGTGTGACATTTTATACGGCCCCTTGTTCGAAATTGTTTTCTTTTGTTTTATTATTGCCTGTGAAAGGTAAACATATAAACAATGATTTAAAATGTTTAAAAATGTTCAAATTAAATAATTGCACAGTTCAGTCTTTTTACATCAAACACGAGTATGCACTTTAATGTTTCTGAGGGAAAAAGACGCATATTTTACAGAGAAAAACGTTTTATAAATTTAATAAAAAATCATATTTAAAAAAAAAAAAAAAACAATCTCAAAATAAATAATGCCAGCATATTGTTTTGGTAAAACTTTAGTATGGGGAACATATTCTAAGTAACAAACATTAATTAAGAGTTATTTGGACACTAGGGGAACATATTGTACGTAACAAAGACTTAATTTAGAGTTAAATGGTTAGGGTTAGCGTTGGGGTTAGGGTTAGATTTAGGATTGTTGTATAATAAGGCCATGCAGAATAAGGCATTAATAAGTACTTAAAATTGACTAATGAAGAGCCAATATGTTACTAATTTGCATGTTAATAAGCAACTAATTAATGGTGAATATGTTCCCCATACTAAAGTGTTACCATTGTTTTTTGGGGGTTTTTTTGGGAGGGGTTGCGGGGAGTGTAATCTTGCAAAAATTGGAGATTATGAATTTTCAACAAGACAGCATTTCAAGAATAAATGTGTACATTTTGATGAAAAAAGGTGTATATTTCCAAGAAAAAAGTCAGTCTTACAACAATATTTTTGTGAGAAAAGAGTTACATGTTTTGGAGGAAATGCTGATGATTTTTCGAGTAAAAAGTCAGAATCCTGAAGGAACCAATTTGCATATGTTTGACCTATTTTAAAGGAAATTTTGAACATATTTTTTCAGACAGGAATAACGGTGTATACTTTGGAGAAAAACGTTCAATATTTAAAAATGAATAAATATATATATATATATATATATATATATATATATATATATATATATATATATATATATATATATATATATATATATATATATCTTTTATAAATGTTTATACAAAAATTATTATTCTTTTTTTTAGAATAATACAATTGTATACTTTTGAGAATTTTTTTTTATATTTTCAGAAATAATATGCATAATGTTACAACCATAAAATTGTATACTTAGGACAAAAAAGTTACATATTTTGAAGACAATTTTATTTTATTTTTTTTAAGTCAATTTGTTGGAAGATTACAATTGTATACCAGGGGCCGTACTTATCAAGCTTCTTAGAATTACTCCTAAGAAGTCTGCTAAGAGTTGACTTAAGAGTAAATAAATTATTCACTGAAAGCTGCACTTAAAAGTTAGTTATCAAGCGTCTTACTCACACTTTCAGCGAAGTGTAGGACTGAATCTTAAGTGTCACACTCAGAGCTGAATTACGACATTACTATGTGCCGTAAACGGAATTTTAGGTGACGTCATTTCTGTGTCCATAGAAATGACCAATCACGGAAGGGAATCCGTTGTCTAAGAATAAAGACATATCTTGGAAATATTTAAGTGGACAATGGGAGTGTATATTTTGACAATAAACTACAAAATAATACAAAACAAACTAGTCCCCGGCGGCACTCACGCTACCGCTCCCTCTCTTCTATCGCCCACACACTCACTGACGTCACTCACCTCACGGCCACACACATACGCTACTGTCATAACATTTTCTTTCCAATTTATTAATTAGGCAACTAATTTGAAACTGGTGTGGGTGGCTCTATATATACTAGCCCACTGCAGCCACATGCAGAAATCAACAAAGAATCGAAAAGTATTAAATCTGTGACAAAAATAATATCCGCTCTGTCTAAACGATACCGTTTGATCAGCTGCTCGTCATCAAAAAAACAAAAAAAACATTGTTCCGTTCCCTGAACGTTCGCGCACGTCTCTCTCGCCTCAGTGCCATCCCCTGCTGGCAACTCCTAACCACTTAAGACACCTCTGAAGGTCTCTTAAATATCGTGGAGAGTAGGAGTGATTCTTAGACTTAAGAACGTTGATAAAAAGATTTTATTCTTAAGTTTGAGAGTAGGACTAAATTTCGCAAATTCTCAGGACTTAAGTGTAAAATGGCACTCTAAGAAGCTTGATAAGTACGGCCCCAGATTTTCCAGACTGTAGAGCGCACAGGGATATAAGATGCACACACTAAATTTTAGAAGAAAAACATATTTATGCATATATTATCTGTACGAGACTATAAGCCGCAGATATATACTTTGTGAAAGTAGTTTTTCACATAGAAACATTTTGTAAATGTTTATTTAGATGCTTTAATTGTTTTCAAACGGTGCCTGTAACACAGCAGTAAAA